>NC_082597.1:64086494-64393994 GCF_030936135.1 Gavia stellata | reverse complement strand
AGGGGGGAGCCCGGCAGTGAGGGGGGAGCCCGGCAGTGAGGGGGGAGCCGCCGCCGCCGCCCCGGCCCAGCTCACGGCAACCGAGCGCACAGGGAAGGAGCCCCTGTCCCGACCCGCTCACCTGTTGGCGCTCACCTGCCAGGACAGGTAGCGCCCGCTTTGTACCCGCCCCGGCCCTCTCGGGGCCGGCGGGAAATGTAGTCGTAGTCCTCCTCTTCCTCCGCCTGCCCTGCCCCGCGGGCGCAGCTGGGGGAGCGGTGCCGGCGCCGCTCGCGCCCCACCCCCTGCGAGGGGGGAGGCGGGCAAGGGCCCCGGTGCGCCCGGGGGCACAGCCGCAGGGCCCTCGCTGGCGGCGGCGAGGGCCGGACTACAACTCCCAGCGTGCCCGCGGGCCGCTCCCGCCGGAAGAGCCGCCTCCCGCTGACTTCCGGCGGTCCGTGCTGGCCGGGCCCGGTACGCGGGGGCGGGAAGGGGGCGCGGGGCGGGCGGCCGTTTGATGGCCGTGGTGGGCTCACGGTTGAGGTGCAGCCGGTGCCTGCCCTGCCCTGCCCTGCCCTGCCCTGCCGCTGCCTGCTCGGCTCCCCGCCCCACCGAGTACGTGGCTGCTGGGCCACCTGCGCCGGGAGCCGGGCGGGAGTTCGCTGGCGGGGGAGAGCCGCGCCTTCGTCGTCTGCTTCGGCGCTTCAGTGGGGGAGCCGGCCCAGCCGAGCGGCGCGGCGGGGCGGGGCGGAGAGCGGAGCCGGCGCCGCAGACGGCCTCAGACGGCCTCAGGTGAGCTGTGCCCGCCGGCGGGAGCGCGGCCTGTGCGGCGGGCTGCTCGGCCCAGCTCTCTTCCGCTGGAGCCGCGTTCCCGGCGGGCAGCCTGTCGCCTCCGCAGCAGGCGTGGCCGTGCTCGGATCGACTCGGTGCGCGGAGGAGTTCTTTTTCCTTCCAGACGGCATCCAGCTGGGCTCTCGGGGGATAGGCGGTCTGCTTGTGGTGGGTGCCAGCTGCCGAGGGCCTGTGTGCGTTTGGGTTTGTGCCTTTTTTCTTCCGCCTCTTTGGAAAGATGGCATAGAAGAGTGTTGTTCTCCTTTTTTTTTTTTTTTTTTTAATTCGTTTGTTTTCTCTGCACTTTGGAAGTCCCAGGAATATTAATTCCGGTCTTTCCTGATGGCTTTGGAGGACGTCAGGGTAGTATTAAGGAAGTTTATTTTGAACTTAAGGTGTCTTATTTTGACCTTAAGTGAAGGGATAAGGGAGAATGCGGGAAGCTTAACAAAAAGCTTATTCAAAATACCGGTTAGCTGAAGGTAAATAGTGCTGAACAAGCAGACCAGGCAGTCTAACACCCTAAAAGCAGTCCTCTTCCTTTCTTAAAGGCTTGTGCTTCACTGCCTTGAGTTCTTGCCTTCTCCAAGTTTTTGCTCCCCCTCCACTACGAATTTAATGTGGTATTCTCAGAATAATTAGAAGACTAATTTATAAGGATAAACTCCTAGTTGCATATTCTTCTAGCCTGGGGAGAATGCCAGTTTTCAGTTTAAAAAGGACAGGATGAAGAAAGGAAAAAAAGGGAACACAAAATCTTTCATAGTCATCTCTACACTGTAAATAAGGGAAAAGTGTCGTCCTGTGCCAGTAGGTCATCTTCTAGAAAGCTAGCTGAGATTGCAAAGCTCTGAGGAACAGATAATTTCAGTAGTAAATGCTATAAAAAATAGGTGACTTTAAGGTCAAAACCAGGTCTTAGCTTTAAAAAGATTCGGTATCTTGGACAAATAAGATCTATATTTGCATATGTTGACATAAAGCAAGTAGTAAATCTCGTGCTTCGGGCTGCAAACTGATTACCCAAGGAAGGAACTTCTCCCACAGCGTTGCGCAACTGGCAGTGTTTTGCTTTCCTCGGGAGAACTCTGTTATCTGTTGTTGCCTGGTGGGAGGGGAGGGAGAGGCAGGGAAGGAGAACAAGCTCTTGTGTTTGACCAGCAGACCGCGTGGTTCACAGGCCTGTAAGGACCATGGTGCTGGGAAATTGGAGTGCCTTGGGTTCCTTTCTCATCTTCATGCAGCTTGTGTGGGGGACAGCCCTGAGCAGTTTTACTGCTGCCTGAAAGGGATTAGCACCATGTGATACTTGTGTGGGTGCTGAGTTTTCATTCACTGATGTTGAGAAATGGTCTGGGACCTTAGACGGACATAGTTTCAAGATTACTTGTGAAGATCCTCTTCCAGGCTTAGCCCTGCCTTCCCACAGCTCCTGCTGGAGGTGATATTTTTCCCTCTGCGTGAACCCAAGCAGCCTAGAAGCATGTCCCTACTAGGAGGTGCTGCTGGATCTGAGCAGGCTGTCCCAGCTGGAGAAATGGGTACGTGGCTCAGCTGGGCTTCGTAGATGCAGATGGTCTCAGATCTTGTATAGATTTGCTGCATTTGTCCTGGATGAGAATGGAGGCATTCAAGCGTGGTGTAGGATAAACACGACTCCAGTGTCTCAAAGGTGTAATAGCTCGGTCCCTGTTGCTCAGAGGATCTCCATGCCATACTCTGTTTTGGAGGTCAGATGTGGCCTTGGTTTTCATGATGGTTAATGTATCCAGTAGTAGCTGGCATCTGCTTGTCGCTCAGGCATGCATCATTATTGAGAGAACAGGAAGAGAAGACTTCTTATAGTGAAAGTTGTCTTGATGAAACCTTTAAAAGTTATTAGAAGGAAAGGCAGAAATCTGTGTGAAATACAGGCTTTTTAGCAGCAGAAATTTGGATAAGAGGGAGTCTGGGCAATGGCTTCTAATTTCTCCCAAATTAGGTTATGAAGCTGAACTTGGAAAGTTTTCTGTCAGATTTACAGATTGTTACAAAAAGCACTTGTGGATATGAAGGAACGCAAAGGCATTATGTTCTGTCTTGTTTCAGCTCTGAGTCTTTGGGGGAATGGGTGGTGGGTTATTTTGACTCTCCTCAGCATTCAGAATGTGTGTGGTGTTTGAATGTCTCTTGAAGGCACAGCTCCCACCGATTTGTCTAGCTGTCTTAAGCCAACTAGCATGAACAGAATCAAGTTCTGCCTTCAGCAGCAATGTCAGTATACAGCGTATCTTTCTCTGCACTGCTTTCTCTGTTGCACAGATGCAAGTGTTTGTGTAGCTGCTTTGTGAGCTGTGGCAGGGAAATCTGGCTGAAAAGGTCTCTGCCAAGGAAACAAAAGGGAGGCGTGGAGAGAGATTCACCACCTCGCTGCCCAGTGGGATAGTTCCCCGGACTCGGTTTGCAGAAACAGCCCCTCAGCCACACCAGCACAGCTAAGGGAGTGTGGAGTAGTGTGGCGTGAGCCAGCACTAAGAAACTGTGTGTCTATCATAGCCTTTCCTCATTACTGATAATATCTGGTATCTAGAAGTTTAGGCAGATGTCACCCATGCCCTAAAGGTAGGGACAGGAAAGTCTGACTTGCCGCATGCTGTACTAAGGAGTTAGTGACAGATGGAGCTATAATGTTTGGCTTGAGAATGAACAGGCAGGGAGTCTAGCTGTTGGATTTCAGCATTGTCCTCACAGCGCTTCATTTTTTTTTTCCCTTTTTCCAGCTGTGTAAGTCCACTCTTGGGTATATTCTTTCAACATTTTAAAGAGGCAGTTACATCCAAAACCATTCCCCACCAGTAACCAAATGCTGCTCTCTTGAGTTATTCACCAGTCTGTAGTCAGCCAGGTAGCAGTGGAAAGTTAGTTTATTTATGACCACTCTGTAGTGCACCATGTATGTAAAAGGTGCAGCATGTTTTTTAACATGGGAACACTGGAAGTCAGTAGATCCTGGGAGAACTCCTTTGGTTATGGGTACTGAAGAGGCATCTGCTAGGAGGGAAACAAAAAAGAAGCGGGTTGGAGGGTAACCATGGGGGTACTGGGTAAATGGGAGTAAAAAGACATTTCGGGGCGTAGAAGGTGTCAAGGAACATTCAGGTGATGAGATGGGTAGTGATGTGAAACAAATTGGGAAGGAATGGCATAGAGTTGTTCCTGCTAAATACCAGCTGTTTGGGAAACACAACTGTACTTTATACACGTGTTTTAATTCAAATATGTTTTGTTTTTTTTTTTCCCTTCCTTCTGTTTAAGTGAGAAGAAAAATGACCTGAGTACCATCCAGCCTTTGTGGCCAAGGGCAGGAGCAGGGGTAGGGCTGCCAGCAGCATGGCTTTGCCTGGAAGCTTACGGAGGCAGCCTGCAAACAGAGGCCTTGTGTCCCATTGTACCCACCATCATATTGTTGTGTTCCTGCTGACCTTCTTCAGGTAGGTTGACTGTGTCTCTGCACGGAGAAGCGTTCTTCTTGCTGAATTTGGGGAGGTGAGGGCACGTCCAAAGAAGGTAGGGAAGTAGTTTTAACCTTTGGCTGTGAGCCTTGAAAACAAAATTAAAAGCTAATTACCAACTGGTCTGGGAGTCATGCAGTAGTGGAGCTAAGTGTGCTATGCTCCTGGGGAATCCAGTCACAAACAGGGCTCGCACCAGAGGTGAGGCTGATTGTGCCACGCCGGCAGCAGTCTGTTGCAGAAGGGTGAATCTGGGTGGGCGTGGGGAGGAACTAGCTGAAATGAGGAAGGAGGCAAATCCTGATGCTCAGAACTCTGTCTGTTCTGACTGACGGAACATGCTGTCACAGAATCACTAAGGTTGGAAAAGACCTGTAAGATCATCAAGTCCAACCATCAACTAACACCACCATGCCCATTAAACCATGTCCCACAATGCCTCGTCCACACGTTCCTTGAACACCTCCAGTGATGGTGACTCCACCACCTCCCTCGGCAGCCTGTTCCAGTGTTTCACCACTCTCTCAGTAAAGAAATTTTTCCTAATATCCAGCCTGAACCTCCCCTGGCACAACTTGAGGCCATTTCCTCTTGTCCTGTTGCTAGTCACTTGGGGGAAGAGACCAACACCCACCTCTCTGCAACCTCCTTTCAGGTAATTGTAGAGAGCGATAAAGTCTCCCCTCAGCCTCCTCTTCTCCAGGCTGAACAACCCCAGTTCCCTCAGCCGCTCCTCATAAGACTTGTGCTCCAGACCCCTCACCAGCTTCGTCGCCCTTCTCTGGACACGCTCCAGCACCTCAATGTCCTTCTTGTAGTGAGGGGCCCAAAACTGAACACAGTAGTTGAGGTGCGGCCTCACCGGTGCCAAGTACAGGGACACGATCACCTCCCTGCTCCTGCTGGCCACACTATTTCTGATACAAGCCAGGATGCCGTTGGCCTTCTTGGCCACCTGGGCACACTGCTGGCTCATATTCAGCCGGCTGTCAATCAACACCCCCAGGTCCTTTTCAGCGGGGCAGCTTTCCAGCCACTTGTCCCCAAGCCTGTAGTGTTGCATGGGGTTGTTGTGGCCAAAGTACAGGACCCGGCACTTGGCCTTGTTGAACCTCATACAATTGGCCTGGGCCCATTGATCCAGCCTGTCCAGATCCCTCCGCAGAGCCTTCCTACCGTCAAGCAGATCAACACTCCCTCCCAACTTGGTGTCATCTGCAAACTTGCTGAGGGTGCACTCAATCCCCTCATCCAGATCATTGATAAATATATTAAACAAGACCGGCCCCAAAACTGAGCCCTGGGGGACTCCACTTGTGACCGGCCGCCAACTGGATTTCACTCCATTCACCACAACTCTCTGGCCTCGGCCGTCCAGCCAGTTTTTTACCCAGCGAAGAGTGCACCTGTCTAAGCCACGAGTCGCCAGCTTCTCCAGGAGGATACTGTGGGGGACAGTGTCGAAGGCTTTACTGAAGTCCAGGTAGACAACATCCACAGCCTTTCCCTCACCCACTAGGCGGGTCACCTGGTCATAGAAGGAGATCAGGTTGGTCAAGCAGGACCTGCCTTTCATGAACCCGTGCTGGCTGGGCCTGATCCCTTGGTTGTCCTGCACGTGCCCTGTGAGCACCCTCAAGATGAACCTCTCCATAATCTTCCCCGGCACCGAGGTCAGGCTGACAGGCCTGTAGTTCCCCGGATCCTCCTTCTGGCCCTTCTTGTAGATGGGTGTCACATTGGCAAGCCTCCAGTTGTCCGGGACCTCCCCCGTTAACCAGGACTGTTGATAGATGATGGAGAGTGTCTTGGCAAGCTCCTCCGCCAGCTCCCTCAGCACCCTTGGGTGGATACCATCAGGCCCCGTAGACTTGTGAGTGTCCAGGTGGCATAGCAGGTCATTTACTGCTTCCTCCTGGATCATGGGGAGTTTATTTTGCTCTCCGTCCTTGTCTTCCAGCTCAGCAAGCTGAATACCCTGAGGGTACCTGATCTGGCTATTAAAGACTGAGGCAAAGAAGGCATTAAGTACCTCAGCCTTCTCCTCATCCTTGGTGACAATGTTCCCCCCCACATCCTGTAAAGGATGGAGATTCTCCTTGGCTCTCTTTTTGTTGTTAATGTATTTATAGAAGCATTTTTTGTTATCCCTTACGACCGTGGCCAGATTGAGCTCTAGCTGGGCTTTTGCCTTTCTAATTTTCTCTCTGCATGACCTAATGAGATCCTTGTACTCTTCTTCAGTTGCCTGCCCCTTCTTCCAAAAGTGATAAACTATCCTTTTTTTCTTGAGTCCCAGCAAAAGCTCCCTGTTCAGCCGGGCCAGTCGTCTTGCCCGCCGGCTCTTCTTATGGCACATGGGGACTGCCTGCTCCTGTGCCTTTAAGATTTTTTTTCTTGAAGAAGGTCCAGCCTTCCTGGATCCCTTTGCCCTTCAGGACCGTCTCTCAAGGGACCCTCTCAATCAGTGTCCTGAACAGGCCGAAGTCTGTCCTCCGGAATTCCATGGTAGTGGTTTTGCTGACCCCCCTCCTTACTTCACCAAGAATTGGGAATTCTATCATTTCATGGTCGCTAAGCCCAAGACGGCCTCTGACCTTCACTTCTCCCACCAGTCCTTCTCTGTGTGTAAACAGCAGGTCAAGCAGGGCACCTCCCCTGGTAGGCTCATTTACCAGTTGTGTCGGGAAGTTATCTTCCACACACTCCAGGAACCTCCGGGACTGTTTCCTCTCGGCTGTGTTATACTTCCAGCAGACGTCCGGTAAGTTGAAGTCCCCCACAAGAACAAGGGCTTGCGATTGCGAGGCTTCTGCCAGTCGCTTGTAGAACGCTTCGTCCACCTCTTCGTCCTAGTTGGGTGGTCTATAATAGACACCCAGCAGGATATCTGCCTTGTTTGCCTTCCCCCTCGTCCTTACCCATAAGCACTCGACCTTGTCGTCACAATCGTTGAGCTCTATACAATCAAAGCATTCCCTAACATACAGAGCCACTCCACCGCCTCTCCTTCCTTGCCTATCCCTCCTGAAGAGCTTATAGCCATCCATTGCAGCACTCCAGTCATGCGAATTGTCCCACCATGTTTCTGTGATGGCAGCTGCATCATAGCTGTCCTGCTGCACAACGGCTGCCAGCTCCTCCTGTTTGCTGCGCATGCTGAGTGCATTGGAGTAGATGCACTTGAGCTGGGCTATCGATTTCGCCCCTGACATCGGCCTGCCACCCCTAGGCTCATCTCTAGGCAGCCTGGTTTCATCCCCTTCCCCCTTTGAATCTAGTTTAAAGCCCTCTCGATGAGGCTCGCCAACTCATGAGCAAGAATCCTTTTCCCCCTTGAGGAGAGTTGAACTCCATCTGCAGCCCGCAGGCCCGGTGCTGTGTAAACCGCCCTGTGGATAATAAAACCAAAATTCCTCTGAGCCACGTCGTTGCTTCGGGGATCCTCTTCTCTCTGAAAGTGCTGTTTGCAGAAGGTGGACAGGCCTCTAGAACAGCGAGGTCACTGCTTCAGATCTGAAGGTCTACTAGATTTGTTTGTTGGAAGCTTGTCTGTTACACCAGCTGACAACATCTGAAATGCCATGCTGCCTCCCCTTACAAACTTTGCCTCGCTGATGTCCTTTGATCTTCACAGCAATACTGCCACTGATACCTAATCTGTCTGTGGAAGAGCACTTGTAATAGTGGTTAGCCAGATGAGTGTATCTTCTCTTTTCTCTTTGTTGTTTTTTTTCCCTGAGGTACCTAATTGTTGTTGCATAGTCACCTCCTCTTTTGAAAATAAAAGAGGAAGTCATTTCCAGTCAAGACCCTGTTTCACAACTCCCCACTAAAATCAGTGTGTCTACCCATAATTTGGGGGTTCTGCTGCTGACTACTATCTCTGAAACTACCAGTCCTCTGCTGTGCTGCCTGCTTAGACAGCATGTATCTGTATTTTGAGTCCCACCCTTTCCCACCTGACCTCCAGAGAAGATTTGGCCAACCTGTGCTTGTGTGTTTTCTGGCAGTTATTCCCTGCTCCATGCTTCCAGAAAGACATTCAGTAATGTCAAAGTCAGCATTTCCAGCCAATGGACTCCCTCCTGCTTAAACAGCACGGCCCCTGAGCTCCAGCCATATGAGGTAAGGACACAAGGGATAGGCAAGTGCAAAGAAAGATGGGTAACTTCCAGTATGCTGAAATTGTGGTGCTGAAGAGGCCCCTTTAAGTGTCCATCAGGGACACTTCTCAGAATGTGAGCAGGAAGTTCAGGTGTCTGAATTGTGGTTTTCTGGGTCATCAGGTGATGGTGAAGTCTTCCCTAGTGGTCCCCAGAGAGAAACTTCTCAAGAAGTTACAGTGTTCCAGTGGAAACGGGGACCCCAGGAGATTCTCTGTAGTAGCCAGCAGCACGGAGGTAGGGGAGGAGGGGAAAGTGGGACCCTACCTCTGAAGTGTCAGAGGCAATAAATGAGAGTAGTTAACGGGCTTACAGGGATCTCTGTAAAACCCTGGCTGTGGCTTTCTCTGTGGCAGTGCTGCTGCCACCCTGTTAAAAGCATAGCCAAAGCAGGAGAGAGGAAAGCTATCTGAAAGTGCTAGCTGCTTAGCCTAAATTGATACTGAAGAATGACGTTTTATCTTGCATTTAAAAGGTCTGATTTCCAAAAATGCTGAATATCCAGTACCCCTTGTATGTAAAATCCTAACTTCAGTGAAAGCAGTGGGAGTTTTGGCAGTGCTTGCTTGCAGAAAAGGAAGTTGGATACTGCTTGCACCTCACAAATGGGAATGCAAGAACTACCTCCTGGCTCCTACGCATAGTCCTTTCAGGGGCATGCTTGTTTTTAGCAGTGGCTTGACGTGATGCTTTTGAGAAGTGGAAGAAATCTTACATTGCTTGGTTGCAGGCTGGGACATCTATTAGAGCAGGGAGTTCCAAGTCAGTTGCTTGCGTGTTGTCTGCATTAGAAATCATTGGTTGTTTGAATGTTTGACTGAGGGATGATAAATGCTGACTTTTTGTGATAAGTGAAAACAGTAAATTGGGCCTGTAATGTGTTCAGGATTTTATAGTATGGCAAAAATGGAGTGAGCATCTCAGGGATGCTGAAATGAATTACAAGGTGTTTATATTTAGTTCCTTAACTGACATTGAAACAACTAGTATATTTTGGAAGCTATTTTGATTTCTTTTTTTATATAGATTATTTAGTGTTTGCTGGATGTTGAGGTGTATGTGTCTGATCAAGAAAAATGGTCAAAATGGTCCTTTTGGTATCAATTTAGGTTATGTCAGCTAATGGTAAAGTGTGTTTGGGGAAATTGATAGAACAAATTAAGGACATGAATGGAGGAGTCATGTGCTATCAGTTTTGAACTTTGGTATATGTTTTTTAACTATGGTTGTTCTTTAAAAATATTTTTTTAAGTATAAAAAATAAAGTATAACAAAATGTTTTGCGATTGTTTTGTGAGTAGGCCCTAGTATGATATTATTAGAAGGACAGCTTAGATGTATACTTTTCAGCCTTTAAAGATTTGTGAGTTCTGCAGAGGTGGTTTAATGAATTTAAGCCTAATGACGAAAGATTTGATTCTCTTATCTTTCTAAGACTGTTAATAGCTTGTGGACCTCCAGGGATCTCTGGTTAAAAGTTGAAAGCTACTGGTCTAAGCAGGTATTGGTGGCCTCAAGTGGCAAAAAGTATTTTTCAAGGGATTTATTAGTTTTCTTGACACATGAGACTTAAGCAGAAGCTGTGTTGATAGGCCTTACCAATGTTACATCTTTTAAATTAAGTGCATGTGTAATTAGTGTTGTCTGTACAGAGTGTTCTCCTGGAGAGGTAGAATCAAATTAAACCTGATGATATTTGAGTTCGGTGCATCCATAGGTCAGGTTTGGATTGGGTTTATTTGTTTGTTTTCTAATGGGGGCATGGCAGGGAGGGAAAAAACTTTGTCCTGATTAACTTTATTCATTCTTCAAGTCATCCTCAAAGCTTGCTATTTTCTGCTGATGTCACTAATCTTAGTTTGGGGACAATTGGGTCTTTTTCCCTTTTTTTGATCATATTGAAAGTAAAATGAAACTCAGGGTAAGCACAAAAAATAACAACACTAGTGACTGGAGTTCATTGTAAATAGTTTCCAACCAGTCTATTTCTTCCCCTTGTTCCTTTTGTGTTCTTTCTTTTCTGTTTGTGGTCTGTCACTTCTTATTACAGTTGCTGCCACAAATACTTTAAGGGAATTATTCATTTAGTGAAGACAGCAAGATCAGTACAGAAGAGACACTGCACATAAAACAATATACCTTTATTGTATTATTCATTAAGATGCTCATCAGTGTTTCTATGTAAGAAGCTGTCTAACAGTTGCATGCTTGTTAGAAGTAGAGTTTGTTTTGCCAGTCATTTGTCTTGATCCAGGTGGAACGAGCATTTCTCACTTCTGGTTTGCTAGCTTGCCCTTTAGAAGTGAAATTAAGTAGCAGCGGACACCTTCTGCACTAGATAATGCCAGAATTGTTCTTGATTTGACAATTAAAGTGTTGGAGGAATGGGAGGTTGCTGGAGCCAGATGCTGTTCTGCTTTGGAGTTGGGGTTTCCATCGAAAAAGAGCAGAATGAGCTATGCCTCTCCCACTTTACCTGTTAAAATTTTCTCTCTGTAGCTCTGGAACAGCAGCCATTTATTTCCAAATGCAGAAGAAGCAACTCTCTTCTTGGGGACATTGGACACTATCTTTTTGTTTTCTTATGCTGTGGTGAGTAAAGCTAACGCAAAGCTGCTAAGCTTTGGTTGAATCTTATTGGGATGATCACACCCACATTTGGAGGGGATGAACAGGATCTTCTTCTTGCACTTGCTTAGCACTAATGCAGTTAAAAAGTTTAGTTCAGGAGCAGATCTTTTTCCTTCAGTTTCTGTTAGTTCTGCCCATGCCTGTCCCCCATGTGAAGATGCTTGTTAACAAATGGAAGAGAAATACTATCACTTCAGAATTTCTGACACCCCTATCACCAGTGGTTGGGAGGGCTAGTTCTATCTCTCCAAGAGTTCTCAGCTGAATTTTTTAAAAATAAGAAATTTAATCAACAACTATGAGCAGGGTTTCTTTGGTGGCGGAAGAAGTGATTAGAATCAAACTTTAAGTTGGTATAACAACAACATTTGGATCAGCTTGACCCTTCTACATAATTTTAGTTCTTGCAGATAACAGATGCAAATCTTCTGGCTTTATTTAATGCTGTGTTTTGTTTTTAGGGTCTCTTTGTCAGTGGCATAGTTGGGGATCGCCTGAATTTACGCTGGGTTTTGTCTTTTGGCATGTGTTCCTCTGCTCTGGTGGTAAGTCGGAACATACTAGTGTGATTTAGAAATCCATCTTAGGGTTTTTGGATAGGGGAGAAGAGACTCTGTTTCTGTGTGAATCTGCCCATAAGCTGTAGCTGTACTTCAGTAGTCTCAAAGTCTGTGTGTAAAAAATTTGTCCTGGATGCACTTATGGCATTGTCTAAAGCATAGAGCTGTGCTAGATGACTCACCTCTTCCTGAAATATCTATTTATGGATACTGTGTCAGAAGGAAATTCCTAAGTTTGAGGCACTGTCTAGAGACTTGATGAACAGCTTTTGTACAAGATTGGTGTCGTTGGTCTTTTTGGGACTATTTTGTATTGTAACTGTTCTCCCAGCCCACATATGTTGTCATCAAGGCTTTTGCTTCCAAACGCAATCTTTGCTCTCTTCAAGGGACACACTAACAATACTAAGCATTCATTTACATATTTTGTAATTGCTGGGAGGGCATGTGTCAAAAGAAGAAGAATGTCCCCCTAAAACAAAAGGGTTCTTCAGGTTCAAGCCGCTGCAGATAAGTGTAAATCAGTCTTATCTCATTGTGGTTTTCTGGTTATTAAACTAGTGGTAAAATGTGTGGACTGCTTTTGATTTAGCCAGCGGCTACAAACCCCACTATGGCCTATTGCGTTCTGCAAACGTATGACCACAAACATGCATCAAGCGCAGTGTGCTACAAAGTGTGTTTATTTTGGCTAGTTTGGGTTAGGGCTCTTAGTAATTTGAGACCTGGCTGGACTATTTATGTTAAATTTTGCCAAGATAAATGACTGCTGAGGGTTTTGTGTTTGCATAGAGCCTTGTGGATTCGGATGTCAGTACAATAGCAGATCAAGAGGCTACTGTATTTTTAGTGTTGTTAGTAAAAGTATTTGTCTCTTTCTTCTCTCCTGTTATGACTGTGCTGTTTACGAAGATAAAAGTCCTTTGGAGTGGAAGTGCCATGACAGCACATAGTCTCTGGAGTTTTTTGGGCTCTGGAGTCAGTGCTGTGGTGGCTCAGCAGAGGGTGCTGTTAGCTCTGAGCTGTTTCTTAAACAATGCCAGGCTTGCCTCTGGCCTGGCCCCTGCGGGGGGCCATCTCCCTAAACGTTATTTCTTTTTTAGGAACCCACCCCTGCCTGGCTTTCAGCAGTAGCCTCAGGGTTTCTTCTCTGTTTGTTTTTTTCCCTCCTCCCCCCGCCCCCTCCCCCAGGTATTCTTCTTTGGCACACTCACAGAATGGTTGCATTTCTACAACAAGTGGTTCTACTGCTGTCTGTGGGTTGTGAATGGCTTGCTGCAGTCCACTGGTTGGCCTTGTGTGGTTGCTGTCATGGGCAATTGGTTTGGAAAAGCTGGGTAAGTTGACTTTTCTTCAGTGACTCACTTATCTGCTGAGTAGCAGATTGAGCTGAAAGTCTCAAACCAAAAAGGCCAACTGTTAGGTCAGAATTAAAGCTATGAAGTTATGTGGGAGGAAATATGTCTTACTTGTTACTATTATCATCTTTTTTTTCTGGAACCACAGAACAGCTTGGTGTGAACACAGTTGTGTGTGTTAAAGGCACAAGTTCAAACTTCAAAAGTCTTGTAGTGCAGAGTGGCTGAATTAGAATTGTCATGCCACTGGAAAACCTGTTTCTGTCTACTTACCACTGAAGAGATGGAATGGAAACTGACTCACTGTAGTTTCAACTCTGTCATTTTGGGATATTGCAGATGAGCTCTAGCCATAGCTTGTAACACTGTTGTTGCCAGCTCACCTCTGCTGTAACACAGGTGTTTCAGGATAGAACATTCCTTGCTTATCTATTTGGTATCCCCAAGTTATTCTGTGTTTTGTTTTAAGTGACCTTTGAGTCTCTTTGAAGTGGACTGGGAGAATGCTGTAACTTTATTCATAAGTTAAAGTTCACTCAAATGTTACAGCTTTGTTTTGCTCCTAATGTCACCTCTCCCCACATTGCCTTTTTCAAACTTTCTTCCCCTTCTGCAGGAGAGGTTTTGTGTTTGGACTCTGGAGTGCCTGTGCATCTGTGGGAAATATCCTTGGGGCGTTCCTTGCCTCCTGTGTTCTCAAATACGGCTATGAGGTAGGTATTGCTGTCTGGCTTCTAGCTAGGGCTGCATGTCTGATTGGGTTATGAGAGACTAGTTTCTTATCCTGTCTCTGAGAGATAACAGGCTCAGTGTCCGGTTTCATCTTCCTGAATTCTGTGGTAGCAAGCAGTACGCAGAATAGAAAGGGTATTCTTTTCCTGACCTTTCCAAGTTGGAAGAAGTGAGCCTTAGACTTACCTGTAAATGGGACTGATGTTATTGAAGAGCCCTAGTGTCACAGCCTACCCTTTTCTGATTTCGGTGGCTTAAAGTGCTCTTCAGAGGCATCCGTCACAGGTTCTCACTTAACTGAAGTCACTGCTGCTGAATAGTGGTGAGGTTCTGACAGGCGTGGAGGCATAGCTTCTATAACTGGGAAGAGGCCAGGCATGTGCTACATTGCTGTAATGCGGCAGGCAGGCAATTGAATACAGGGAATTTAATTGAACCAGCACATCTTGCAGCACGTGATCTATGAGGATGGGCTAACAGAGCTGAGCCTGTCACTCTGGAGATGAAGAGGCTTAGGGTACCAAATAGCATCCTTCCAAAGCCTGTGAGAAGATTGCTGAGAAATCAGAGCCAGACTCTTTCCTGGGTTGCATGGTGAGAGAGCTAAAAAGCAGTGGGTATAAAGTGAAGCAGGGACGGTTCCGACTGGATGTTTGGAAAACTATTTCACTTTGAATTTAGTTAAGCATTGGGACAAGGGGCCAGAGCCTGGAGGATCTGTCTTTAGAGGATTTCAAGACCTGATTGAACAAAACCGTGAGCAACCTGGTCTGAATGTGGTGTTTGACCCTTCTTTGAGCAGTCCCTTCCAATATAGCTGGATCTGTGGTTGTGTTGGGTGAGGTCCTTCCTCACCGCTGTCACCTCATTACGCTGAAACAGCTGTTTCAATGTGGTCTTTCAGCCTAGATAGCACCAAGTCTGTTCAGGAGATGGAGATCACTTGTTTCCAGGTTTTATGGATGTAGTCTGGGTTGTTGTAGCTGCGTTTATATTCCAACCTTGTCAGAGGGTAAAGAAACCCTCAGTAGTCAGGGAAGCCTATGTGGCTGAAAGTGTTCTAAAAAATAATCTTTTATTTATTTGTCTTCAGTATGCTTTCTTAGTCACTGCCTCAGTACAGTTTGCTGGAGGAGTCATTGTCTTCTTTGGGCTCCTGACATCACCGAAGGAAGTGGGTAAGTAGAAGAGGGCTGTAGCATTTCAGTCCCTTCATGGAAAGCAGATCTGCAGCTTTCCATGTAGTAGTAAAAGTACTGCTCGTTCTGACAGCAGTTATCCTCAGGGCTCTTATAAAGTGGTGTTGCACTTTAGTGTATTTAATGGAGCAGATGCTTTAATCGCCAAGATCATGCTAAATGCCACAGTGCATCATGTGTATAAGGTCTGGATATTTTAAAAAGCAAAATAAAACAGTCTGGCTCTAACATCTCCATTAGGATGTGCCTAATTATCAGTTTTTCTTTACCTGGAAAATCAGTATTTTTTCAGAGAAACGGTAGGCAAACTGATAACTAGCTATTGTAGGAGAAAACTATGGCAAGCTGTAAATGTGCAGTGGGAAGGGAAAGTACTTTTTCGTCTGCAGGTCTCCTACAGCTGGTTAAATAGCTCTCAGGTTGGATATGGTCCTTCTCTGAGAAGATGGTAGGCAAGCCAAAGTGTAACAGGAAAACAAAAGAACTTCTGGGCTTTGACAGGGCCATGGAGGAGGTTTCCCAGGTGCCTGCAAAAGCTATAAAATTGGTAGCACTAAGGCTACCATAAAGAGTGCTCATAAGAGCACTCAGCAACCCAGAAAGCGCAGTGCAGTTCCTGGGGTTTCCGTTCCAGTGGAGGCAATAAGAGGCAGCAGCTGTCTGAGTAGTTGCTGGTATGCTCAGCCTCCACGGTCAAGGGAAGTTGTACCCAGGAGCCAGGTCCGAGGATCCCAACCACTAAATAAGGGGGCTAATGCACTAATTTATTGTGTCTTCCAACTAATGGCCAGACGCTCAGAACAGACAAAGCCGACACCAGGATCAGCCAGAATACTTTCAAGAGTGCTAGAAGACAAAGTGTAGAAACTGGCGACACTGCAGAACACCATGTAGAAGAGTTTCTAAGCCAAAGAAAGAAGGAGGTATGGGAGAGCAAGGGAATTGCTAGAAGGGAGAATTGCTTAAAAGAAGCGAGCATAGCTTTAGAGTGGGGAGAGGGTGAACAGGCTGTGGTCCGTTTTTCCTGTTGCATATCCCTTGTAAATCTTAGGCCTCCCTGAGCTTGGAGCAGATGAAGACGGCAGTGTGGAGGAAGATGCCAACGAACCTTTAATGGGCAGTGATGACGCAGATGATGATGACCAGAATTACTCTATTCAAGCAACTGACACTGACAACCAGCCAAAGGCCATTGGCTTTTCCCAGGCTTGTTGCCTTCCGGGTGTAATACTGGTGAGGACACAGATTCTTGAGTGAGATCTGACTTGTGTTATTAAACATAAAGCTGACTTTGCGTGTTGTCAGCATTTGTTGGCATCATTGTTAATATGTTGACCATGTGTTGTAGTTGTTGACATCTGACTTCTTATGCTGTTAAGACCTTGGGGTTGGGACTGTTATCCTTGTGCATATGGATTATAATACTGTCCAGGTATGTGTTGCATATTGCTCTTCCCATCGGACTCCTGTTTCATTTAGTGCATGCAACGAGCCAGCTAAGGGCAGCAGAGATCCTGCCCTTTTTGCTGCTGAATTTAGAAGGGAGGCCATGAGCAAAGGTGGCTGTAGGATGCTTTCTTGGTAAGGTAGCTACACTGCCCTGAGGAATGGGATTCTCACTGCTAGCTGAGCATCACACAGAACTCTGTGACACTGATATTGGGGTTTGGGTTTTTTTATTTGCCTTAAAGCAGAAAGCTGGCCTGAAAAGCCTTAATCAGCATGATGTAACATGTGACAAAGTAGGCTGTTTTTTATAAACTGGAAACAAGGCCTGGTGATGCAGTTTCCACATATCCTCATCCTGTCCCTTGTGTGAGAACTCGTATTTCTGCATCAGCAGTATTGCCCAATTCATGGATTTGGTTCAGCTGAAAAATTAACCTGCCATTAAAAAACAGTGTTAACTTTCTGTGTCAGAGGGCCGTGTGCCCCCTGAATACTAGAACCAGTACAAGAAAGGGGGCAGGGTGGCTGGCTCAGTAATACAGTGTGAACTGTCTGGATTTGATCATGAAGCAGAACTACTGAATGAACAGTATTGTCAGATACCCTTAATGAGTAAAGCAGTTGGTTGTTGTGATTAACACAAAATCTGGAAGGGATGGGTGGATTGTCAATGTTTAGAGTGCTGGACAACCACAGTTCTGTTGTTAAGACCCCAGTTGAGGGATGGCAAAAGAAAGCATACCCATCTTGAGTTCTTTCCTAATATGGCTAAATGCCATATAAACCGTGGCTCAGTTTTGGGGGTGCTGAGAATGGGCTGATGTACGAAGAACCTTTAGGCAAAATTTCTTAGTGGTGGAGGCTGCCTCAGTTGATGTGTGACTTTCATTGGCCAGAGCATAAGGAGGTGCTATACAACTGATGTTGCTGTTTCTGTACTTGGGATTTTGAGGACATGTTCCTTGTGTTAACCCAGCAATGTGAACTCCTCTGAGTCTGTGAGTTTTATCTGATGTCAGATCAGTGCCCAGCCAAACCAGGACATTATGTCAGATCAGTGAGAGACCAAATACTGAGAGAACCTCCAAAGCCTTGTCAAGATTCTACAAAGACTTTATTTGACATATTTTTTCTGTAGTTCCTCTCTTCTCCTGCTGAGTGATATGGTGGAAGAGTTTTAGCACAGACATTTTTCCCCTGAGTCTCTAGAAATGCAATGTTTAATCAGTCAGACAATCTAGTAGACAGTTTCAAAACATGTTGTAATAAATATGCTTTGTACAGTGCACTTTTCACACCCAGAGGCAGGAGAACTCTACCAAACATCCCTGTGTCTTACATGTATGGTGGAGATTATTTTGTGTCCTGTAAGAGTGAAAAAGCATTAATAATACAGCTAAAAAGGATGTGTCTATTAATATAAATTCAGAAGAGAAGATTTTGTGGAGTTTAATATATAAAAAGATCTTCTTTTTGAAATTAAGACAAGTGTGTACATATTCATACAGTCTCAAAAGCTGTGATTCTAAAAGGTTGGTTTTTCCACCTTCATCCTTTTTTACCTCTTCATAACTGGCTTCCTTGAACTGCCATGTCAGTGTTCATCAGAAGGCCTTTACTGAAATAGTGTGCCTCGTCCCTCTGCATGCTGGGCCAGCAATCCCAGAGAACAAACCTTTGCCATACATGAAAGCTCTAAAGAAGGAGATCTCCTGCCTAGCTAAGGAGAACTTGAGCCCAGCAGCCAAAAGCAGGAGGTTGTCTCAGCTGATGGGTTTGGAAGCGTGTGCTTAGCTTTGGCCAAACCTTTCATCTTCTGTCCTGGAATACCTGCCTGGGGATTATGAATGAAGCTTTCTCTTCTGGTGAGCCTTCCGAGCAGCAAAAGATAGCACAGAGGAGCTTTTCCTCAGCATGATGCACAGATGACTAAATCTCAGGCTTGTTTCATGTCTTGTGGTTGGCTCCCTTCTCTTCAGAAGGTGAATTACATTTCCTTCATTTTTTGAAGCCTGGTGTCATTTCCTCTCAAGATTACACTGAAAGAGGTTTAACCCATTGCATTCAGTGAAAAGAAAATAACCTTGACAGTGATCTTTGTAGTCCTGGGTTCCCTTTGATGTTCAGCATTAAGCTTTCATAATGCTGCCTTCTTACATGAAATGCAGAAGCACTTCCCCCTGAAAGCTTTAGCTGGATACAGAGCTTTATGGGAAGAAGCAGAAATGCTGTTTGCATTTCTCAAGTGTTAACTGCTTGCTGGCCCTCTCTTTGTTGCAGTACTCTTTGGCGTATGCCTGCTTGAAACTGGTGAATTACTCATTCTTCTTCTGGCTGCCCTTCTACCTCAGCAATAACTTTGGATGGAAAGAAGCAGAAGCTGACCAGCTCTCGATCTGGTATGATGTGGGAGGAATCATAGGTGAGTGAGCAAGTGAATGACATCTTCCTGCAGTTGCCCTGCTAGCATTTGAAAATGAAAGACAGTGAATGCAGCTCAGAGCAGTCATGTTCAGTGGGATCTAGCTATTTGCTGAATATATAAAAAGTCTAGCTATGTATGTGGCAGCTTGGCTTGTTTTTTTCTACAACATAGAGTATGTGAGCCCCCTAAAGAGTTTACATATAATCGAAAGGGCACTAGTGTATTCTTGGACATTACCCCCCGTGGGCATTTTTCTTTACTCACTAGGACTTCTTGAAAAGTGACGTGTACAAAATGGTGTCCCTGCTGCTTGCTACTTCCTTTCTGACAGGTACCCTTGAGGGATACTTTAGGTCTGGACTACTGGGTTCTGTGCTGTCCCTTCTGTCCTGTATTTTTAAGAACAGACTCAGCGTAGGTCTCAGCAGAGCAAGCACAACTGTGTTATGTTCACAAATAAAATGCAATTGCACTTGTTTTTGCTGGCTGCAAAATCCGACCCTGTTCCTCCACAAAAGAACATATCGTATATGTGTTTAGGCTTCCACTCTCCTCTGCTCAGTTTCTCGCTTTATTACCTTGTCTAGTTAGCTTTTCTAGAATAGACATCCTTGTTTTGGTCTGTTCAGGGTCAGGTTTTTTGCCTCTGTGGCCTTTTCTATGTTAGGCGCTCTCAACTTTCTATTTTTTACCAGGAGAGCAGTTCCCACAGAGGCAGCAATGACACATAAGGTGATTTTTATCAGCTATTGGCATTTGTTGCAATTAGTTGCACCTCCCCTAAGTAGGTGAGACAGCAGGGAATGTGAGGCCCCTGTGTGCTAATTCTTTCCTTGTGAAAAAGAACTGCTTTTTCCTGCACTTCCTGTTAAAGAAACCAGTCACAATATTAAGCTTGCTTACATCCAGAGATGTGGTGATCCCAGAGCTGTGATGGCCCTATAGGGGAAGGAAAAGGAAAGCAGGAGCATTGGCTAGGCATGCCAGAAAAAAAGAAGTAATAAATTTCTGGGAAAGCAGTATGAGTAGTTTTCCCTGCTCTATCTGAGCCGCTTAAGTTTACTGTTGTCTCTGTGTCTGGGGCAGTAAGGGCAGGAGACTTAGCTTTCAGGATTTTAGACAGAATGCATATTGATCAGAAGGCAAGAGGCCACTGCACTCAGTGAAATGAGTTTTGTTCAAGGTGTTAGCATCCTGAGCCTGACAATGATTTATTTTTTTGCAGGTGGGACTATCCAGGGCTTGATTTCTGATGTGCTGCAGAAGAGAGCCCCAGTGCTAGCAGTTAGCCTGCTCTTTGCTGTAGGCTCTCTTTTTGGATACAGCCGTAAGTATGCTTTTACTGTGCAGTGATAAGAGGTTCATTTGGTGGTACTTAGAGAGAACCAGAGCACAGCCTGTTCTAATTATGTTTTCTGGTCTTGAAACTGCTTCTGGATCAGGATGGTGCCTTTTGGTCTATTTCACCTGAAGTGTGGCACTGCACAGAAAGAAATCTGTTCTCTGGTTAATGAGGTGGAAAAGAATTAGCTGAGTGGTTGGATTTCCCTGTACCGGTGAGTTATGGTACTGATCCTTCTCCAGTGTCAGTGAGATTTTTGGCATTGTCATTGTGTCAGCACCACAACTGGCAGAGCAGTAAATCTCGGGTGCATTCCTATAGTAAGAGGAAAGAGAATCTGGGGACAGATCTGTGCTGGAGTATATATACACCACAAAGAGGCAGAAGCTCTTAGACTTCATCACTTACACTTCTGGAAGTGGTGAAATTGAAGAGTTTCTGCCTCTTTTATAATAGATATAGTTCTTGGTGATCGGTTATTGAAAGGAGTCTGTCAGTAAAACTGAGTAGGAGGAGACAGGCAGACCTCATTTCCATGAAACATCGGTGAAGCTCTTCTAAGGGTAACAGTTTTGTGTCTTCAGACATGGTGTTCCGTGGTACCAGAGTGCTTTAACTCACTGGGATGTCATTTCACTTCTCTGTGCCTTCCTCCAAAATGGGGTGGCGATACAGACCGGCTTTTATGGAGCACTTTGAGATCTGTGGACAGAAATAACTGCCAGAGCTGGACACGAACAGTAAAGTGTGCCTTTCAGAAGCATGCTGTCTTATTCTGACGGTCTCAAAGTAAGGTCAATAAGGTATAATCATTAAATAGCAAGGATTGGGTTTGGTGGAGTTTTGTAGGCTCTTGTGGTAACTCATTACATTGAAAAGTGAATTGGAAGCAAAAATAAAATTATTGCTGACAAAGTTTAAAGTTTGTTCTAGGTAACAGGTCCAAGTGTCTTGTGCTTAGCTCTGTCCTGCCAGATACAGGAAGCTCAGATAGGTGATAGAAAGTTACTGCAGTGTGATAATTAAATTTCCATCAGCCAAACCAGGAAACCTTTTCACGCTCATAGTGTGTTGTACATAAGAGTAATAATGGCCTGAGAAAATGTGAAGAGGGCTGCAACTTGCCTTACGCGTGGTAACTTGACCATGTGTGGACCCTACGTTGAAGCAGTGAGTAAGGAATTCAGGTGACGCCTGGAAGCAAGATACCGGGGAAAACAGTGTCTGAAAAACACTGAGAGACTGTAGTGGAAAACCAGCTGCGTGTACTGCCTGCTGGAAAGGCAGGCAGGACCAGCAGATACCCAAGCATGGCTTTGTAAGGAGGGGTGAGGATATGGGGTTTTGCGTTTTTTACTTTATTGTGCAGCATTGTTTAGGCAGTTGCTGGATTATTACCTCCAGATATAATCTCTGTATTTTAAAAAAGGTTTTGGGAAATTCAGAACCAGTGGAAGGGTGATTCAAGTGCTGAATACTTTATGGTGGGAGAGATTGAGTTGGGTCTAACTTCCCCAGACAGACAGAGGGAGGATTCTCTTACTATTCAAATGGACTTTCAAGGAGGGTAAATGGAAGCTCTGTGTCCTAGAAAGAGACATAGCAAGGGCTGGAACCCAGAGCCAGGCAAATCTGATATTGAAATAGGGCACAAAATTTTAACGGCAAAGGTGACTTTTCTACTGTAAACTGCTGCCCGGAAACTTCTGGGTCTTTAGTCTCTAAATGCCTTTGCAGTAAGACTAATCTCTGTAGAAGTCTCTAGTCAAGTAGAAGTTATTGTTGTCACTATGTAGCTAATCGAGCAGGCAGTTCAAACTGGATGTTTGCGTGCTCCTTTCTGATCCTAAATAAGTGGCTTTCTCAAGTTCACTTGTTTTATTTACACTCATCTGGTCTTTCTCTTGCAGGTTCTCCAAACAGCAAGCCTATCAATGCTGTGATCATGGCAATTACAGGTATCTTATCAAATGCCACTGTTATGCTAGTAGACTTATATATACATGGCAGAAAAGTCAGTAACACCAGCCTCAGGTGGTGGCAATGCATTTGTGTGTGCTGCCATCTCTGCTGGTTTTGCAGAAAGAGTAAAAGCTGGGGCCCGATTTCTGTTACTTTTGGAATACAGCTGTAGGAAAACTGCCTTACAGAGGGAGGTATAGAATATAGACTGTATAGAATAATGGCTTGGAACTAAAGGGGTCTGCCTTGGCTCAGTATGATGAAGACAGATTTATGCTAAAATAACCTAGCAGTGATCTGGTAACTGAGGAAGTGTATATACAGCAAAGTCATGAGCTGCAGCTCAAATTTGGGAGTGTTTGTCAGAACCCCAAATGCCCTGTGTACTGTGAGAGGTCACAAGCTTTGTGTGCTACAAGACATACTATGCTGTGTTATGGAATTAAGATTAGCCTGTATGAATAGAGCTTTCTTTTCAAACATTCCTACTTCAGAACTCTGTCCTGTTGCATTTTTTGCCCCCTTCCATCTCCTTCACCAATCCCTGGAGACTGAGGCAGTAGCATGGGGGTATACTACTCCAAAGTAGAAATGTGTCTAAATCTGCTTCATGTTGAGGGTTTGTGTATGCATGCTCTTCAAAAGTAGATTTCTACATTCAGTTTAGTGTGTCCTCACTCTTCTTGCAGAGTGTGCCACAGCTAATTACCTTGTTTTTGCTGTTGGATGAAAATGTGCGTGTTGGCAATATCTGTGTGCGTACTCCAGGTACACAAGGTGTGCCATGACTGGATGCTTCAGCTGTGAGGGTACACTTCTACCTACAATTAGTCTGTGATCACTGTCCCTAGACTTAATCCTTTTTCTGAGCTTTGCATGGTAGAAAATCCGTGTTTTGAAGATGTTCTGTTGAGAATCTATCCTCGTGCTTATTTTGCACCAAGACTGTTTTCTTTGCACTTCCAGGATTTTTCATCGGAGGCCCCTCTAACATGATCAGTTCTGCAATTTCTGCTGACCTGGGGCGCCAGGATCTGGTGAAAGGCAGCAGCGAGGCTCTGGCAACAGTCACGGGAATTGTGGATGGAACTGGCAGTATTGGTGCTGCAGTGGGCCAGGTGAGGCTACCAAAGGAAAATCGAGATCTGGGGAAGGAGGCAAAGAGTCTGTTGTGGTTAGAGATGTTAGCTCATTCCTCAATCCAAAGTTGCATAGAGAAAGAAAGAGAGGGTTGTTGGTTCTTGGTTTTTTGGGTTTTTAAAAATTATTTATTTATTTAAGAAACAACCAAGGGAACATGTGTGTGTTAAGCTTCCCTTGGAAGCAATTCAATTAAGAACTAAACTAAGTTTTCATAGTGCTAATGTTACGGCACTTTCATAATTCAAATTAATTTTAGAGACTTTCATATCTTGTACTCCAAAAAGCAAGTAAAGGTCACACACAAAGAGTGAAAATAAAATATTTTGAAGTTTGTTTGGGGTTTTTTGTTCAAAGGTAATAGCAAAACCTTTGCTTACAGAAAAAATTTACTGGTATAACTGAGTAAAATTAGAGTACCTATTATCAATGTTACGGTGTTTACAAAGTAATTTAAAATTTGCTCTTATTTGTGGTTCCCCTTTTTATCTATGGATGTCTTTTACACCTTGTAAATCCAGCACCACTTCCTTCAATAGTCCTTACAGTATGCTGCCAGAGGTCTGAAGACTAGACTGTTGCAGAAAAGGAAGCTGACAGTGTGCCCACGGGGGACATTCTTTCTTCTCAAATACAAGCGTTAACTATGTGGAAGAACACAGTGGTGCTTTGGGGAGGGCAGGATTTAGTAGAAAGATTGGAGCCAGTTCTATTCCAGGCATCCTCTAGCACTGGTAAAATACCAAGGACTCAGGCAAAGCACACAAGTTTCTTTTCTGGAAAGGGATTTGGGTTTGTACTTGCCATTGATTGCCTGATAAATACAATCGTTCAGTCTCTATTTCATAGGAAAGATGCCACTTAGCTCCATTACACATGGAAAATTACAAGTGCTTTGTGGACATCTTAAAGAGCACTGTTACACTCAATGTTGTTCTTGCATTGTGTACAGTGTTTCTGTCTTCCCCCACACATACCATTCAAACTTACGTCATCATAAAAATTGGGTCTTTAGTTCTGAAAAATTCCACCTGCCTTCCATTCTAACATTGGATTTATTTCAACAGAGACAACCATGATGTCATTCCGGGGGTGTATGAATAACAGCAAATGCACAATGAACATGTTAGAAATTCAGATCCTGTTTTGTGCTAATATAGCCAGTAGTGAGGAAGGGAGGCCCTTGTACAGCATCTGAATATAAATCTGCTAGTAGGGAATACATTTTCTTTTGTAGCCTGTGTAGTCCTGTTGAACTAGGATGCAGTTCAGAACAGACTGTAGTCTGAAGTGTCTTGCCTACGAAGAAGGGTTAAGTAGTTAGTGGTTGCACGGCTCTTGAAAATGCATCTTGTGTAATTTATAAGCCATTCTAGAGCTTTTAGTTCTTCTGAGAGTACTTACATCCACTTATGTCCCAGTGTTCTGTGCAAAAACCTTGTATTCAGCGGAGTCAATTTGTCACCCTTTGAAACTGTAGTTCAGTTCTGTCTTTATGCTGCTATGAGTTACTGTAAAGCTTCAGGATGATATCTCCACTTTGCTGAGACTGTGGGTTTTATACAGAAAGGCTGCTGTCTTGAGTCATCTCTTCTGACAGGAAAAAATCAGCTCTGGAAGGTTTTGTGATCAGCTCTGTATGGAGTGTTAACAGCCCACAAATTCTAGAAAATGAAAGAGTAATGCCTGAAAGTCATGCTTATCTTCCCAGTTTGAATAATTTTTTTTCCCCCTTTCTTTTTAGTATCTAGTGTCTTTGATCCAGGAGAACCTGGGATGGATGTGGGTTTTCTATTTCTTTATTCTAATGGTAAGAAATCTCCTTTTTTAAAACTCTCTGTCAAAGTTCAATTTGCAATAGAAAGTTTTTGTGAGAACCTGAAAATAGTGACTTAGACATGCAATCTGTTTCTGCAGCAGCTGTGAACTCGGATGCCATTCTCAAAGTGGTCTGTGGTGTACCTTTGTCTCAGGGTGTCTAAATCAACTGGGTTCATTTTGGATCCTGTAAAGTCATGTTGGCCAACAGGAACTGAGATTGTGGCAGAGGCACAAAAATACTTGCCTTAAAATACCTGTATGCATTTCCTAAAGCTCATACCACCTGACTGACTTCCAAGGCAGGACTTTTTCCTCCTTCATCTCCATTATATGTAGTTCCTAATATTTTCAGGGAGCTGAAGTTAAGCTTCTTGTTTGTTAGCCCTTGAAGATTAGTGGAAGGAGTGATGAGGATCTTTAAACTAAAATGAAAATGCCTTGCCCTGATATACCACTGGGGGAAAAGACCATTCAGGCCCTGATGTCCTCAGCATTGCCACAGTGGTGAATGCTGCACAATTCACCTGTTCTTCCCTGCTGGAAGTGCCAGGAATTGTCTTTGCATCTGTGCTGACAAGGGAGAAGGCCACTTTGGTAAGCAGCAGAGGTGGCCAAGAGGAAGGCTGTTGAGGAGGTGAAGAGCTCATCTTCTTTATGAAGAAAAGATCATGACAGCTGAAATCATATGAGCTTTCCTGCAAGCTCAGTCCTATCTGCTGTGCCACTTTGTCTTCGCTTCTCTTAGCCTGTAACTTTCTGGGGAGGCCTTGAATGCACACTGGAGCGCAGGAGGGCTGCAGCTATGGTTGCTCTATGCTGATTGTCCTGGATGATATCCTTCTTTTCACAGACGAGTTCAACAATCCTGTTCATTTCACCATTAATAGTGAGGGAGATCAAATTGCTTCTGCATGAGCGGCACCTGCGAATGCTGGCTGAGTGACTTCTGCTTGCCTCTGGAAGGACTGTTGTATGGACCTGACAGCTGGGACACTAATCAAAACTCTGGGAGACTTGTTTCTTACATCCTCCAGGTTTGGACTAATTCAAAATGGCTCTGCAAGACTTGATTGACCTGCTTTTGTGAGCTCAATAGTGAAGTACCAAATACCCGTCCTGAGACCACCTGCATCATGGAGCTGCTGACTTAAGCTAGACAATCCACGGGACTGGTGGATTGTCCCAGCCTACCAGACTCTTCCATGTCAGCAGTCACACTAGGGTCTTCTGTTGGGTGGTCTCACTGCTATACCCTTTCTTATTTATTTCTGGATGTCCTGACCAAAGGTCAACTGTTTAAAACTGACAGTGGAGAGGCTGTCTTGCAATGAATTTTGATGCTCTGTTGTGCCAGGGAAATCATACAGTGCATTTCATGGGTAGTCTAACTTTACGATCACTTTAGCTTTTAGAAAGAGCAAAAATAATTATTTGGAATTTGCGCTGTCCAGTTGTTTAAAAAATGCTGTTGCTAAATCTCTGCACAGACAGACCTTTGCTATCTCTGGCTTTTAACTGTCACATATTCCAGTAGATTCACGTGGAGAAGTTACCTCCGTATTTGTTTTTAGCATTTTTTAAATAATAATAATATTACTAATCTCTGGGAAATGAGATTTCAGTTTTTAACTATTTAAGCAGATAAATAGTGTGCAATACTTTACTGTGATCTCTGAGACTAAGCCTTAATAGATCCTTTGTGTCTAAAGGATCCTTGAATGGCTTTGGGGATCAGTAATGGGACACAAATACTTTCACTACTGCTTTGTTATTTGATCAATACTGACCAAAATGGGACTGTCAGGTGACCCTCTGAAGGAATCTGGTGTCACTGATTTCATACTCATTGGGCAATTGCTCATCTCCAGCAAAGAGAACCAGGGTGGAATTAAAGGAATTTAAGGGACCTGGCTGCTCTCGGACATGGGCTTGCAGACAGGTACTGAAGCGTACTCGTGGAATTGCATCAGTGAGCAAGTGCTGCTGTCTTCCCCCATGCTCCTCTGCCTATGGCTGTGTAGGGGACCTCAAGCTCCAGGGTTTTAAAGCTTGAGTTGTATCTTGAAGAGAGAGGTAGATGTGAGTCAGCACTAAAAACATGTGACTGCACTTAGCGTGGTGGTATTTGAGTATTTTGCAGTACTGCGGTAAGCAGGGTGACTGACTGACACCTCTAACGTTTGTTGGTGATGTTAATGGGATTGTCGAGTAATTTCTCAATGAATTGTTTTCTGCTTATGCCTTGAGATGTTTCATTGTAATAGGTATGTGTTAACCAGCAGAACTTCTGATCAAATACTCCATCTAACTAGGCAGTGATGTCTGGATGGGGGAGCAAGGGAAATTCTTGGAGCTGAAAATTTGAAACTTTTTAAATGGGAAAAGTTGCCTTTTTAAAATGTACAGTGATTTTATTTTTTTTTTTAAATTTATGAATGTCAATTTTTAGTCATACGTTGTTTGTAATGAGTGGAACATTATTAGTGCCTTATGGTTTTACTGTATGGAACGGTTGCTTAGGGATTGCTGCTTCTGCAGTGACGGCTTTGTGCACAGCTTTGCTTACTGTGAAACTCAGTTGCTCCATTTTATACTTTTTTTTTTTTGAGAGTCTCTCTCTCTTTCCTTCTTGGTGGAGGTGATTCTTGCATTTTTTGCTAACCCTCAAAAAATTTCAGTGCTTGGGAAAATGGTGCCATTAAGCTCATGAGGGACCTGAATCCTGTTCTTGTCTCTTCTCATTCCCATTTCAATTTTTGCCTGTATAATTAGAACAGTAGACTGAGAATCTATCAACCTGTTCTCAGACTTATGCCCTGGGGTTAGTGTTCACATCCCAAGCTACTCATTAGCCCCTGTACAAATAGAATCAAAACTCCCTGAAATTTAGTTCCAAAATTGATGGCGGCTCTGTTCGCCCCAGCCACAGTGTCTGAGCATCTGTAGTTTCAAATTCCAACTGGGATGAGCTTTTTGGCTGGCTGTCTGGGCGCTGGATAAGCTTCTGATGAAAGGTGGGCTGGGAAAGGGACATCGCCAGGGTCGGAGGGGGGAGAGGCAGGCCCCTGTAACAAATGGTTTCCTGTAAACAGTTCTGTCCCCTCTTGAGAAGTGTCAGATGAGTTGTGAGTGCTGCAAACACAAGCTGCTCAGCAGCTCGCATGTAAGTGTGCGGTGGTGCTTTGAGGCCACCCTCAATTAGCGAGGCATGCTTATGACTTCAGGATTGTTTTGTTGTTGTCCTGGATTTTTCGTTCTGTGTATTTCCTCAAGGTGCTCAGATGGAGAAAGGTTTTCAATCTGATCATGTCCAAACTGATCTCACATGAATAAACTTACTTTGACTTGATCTGGGCTAATTCTTGTGTGCTTTATTCCACTCTTCTGAATGCGGTTCTGCTGAGCGTGCTTCTCTTCCTCCTCATTATAGGCCTAGCTCTAACAGCTGCTTTTCAGTCAAATGCTGTGAAGACCTGAACCCTGACTAATGCTGAAACCAAACCTTCATCCCAACCTAAAAAGGGACCATGTTCCCGCATGCTGTGGTTTGGCACTCTTCCTGATCAGTCTCACAAGAAGCTTTGTGAGAGTCCCCTAACAGAGATGCCCATAATGGTGTAATTAATGGTCTTAAATAAAGAAGCCAGAACATATACTTGGTTTTATTTATTTATTTGTTGATCTGCATGTAGAAGTCAGGCGTTCTTCCCCTGAAATTAAACATGCCATGCAGCTGCTCGCCCTGCTGTGCCTTCTCTCCTGTGGCTTGTTTCTTTAAACAAATCCACACCTATGCTTGGCTGTGTTTAAATGGACACAGTGGGGAACTTTGTAACTGTGTTTGTGTTTTATAGTTTACCGTAAATCAGAGTTGAGCACAGTACTGGATTGCTGGAGAAACCTCTGTGCCTGCAGGTTCTGGTCCCTCAACTCCAAGTAGTTTGGTGGTGCTATGATGCTATTCCTCAAGAAAAGTAATAATTAATATTTTTACCCCTTTTCTGTCACTTTTGGGGTGGTTTTTTTTCCCTACTCATGAGGAACTTTCTAGCCTACCCTGGAAGTACTCTAAGGAGTAGAGCTTTGCTTGAGTATCTATTTGAAAATGCTGATAGTAGCAGTCCCCATCACCACCACTGTGACTGTCCTCTCCAGAGCCCAATGTTTGGGCAAGCAGAAGTGTAGGAATTGCTTAACTTCAGAGTGCAAAGGAAGCATATTAGGAACTGATCTCTGGGCATTTGGTTGTAGCCCAGGATGTGACAGACTGTCTGACCAAATCGGTTATGAAAGAAGAGGTGTGCCTCAGCCCCGTAATGCTTTTCCATATCGAGGAAGGCCTTTGCAATAGATGCCCTACAAGCAATGCCACTGTGTTCTGGTTTTCTCAGCAGTCTGGAACCCAATGGTACGGAAGTCTGCCTGGTGGCAGTATCACAGTGCTCTCCAAAGGGGGAAGAATTGGGCTTCTGCTCTAAGTGCTGGCAGCCTTAGTGAGCACGTAAGCTTCTTGTCCTCATCAAACCCAGAAGAGCAGCTTTCCCGTCTACAGGAAAGTGGGAGGAGAAGCAGCAGCGTGTTTGAAGGGTTATTGTTTTCTGCCTGAGATAAAAGGAGAAAGTATCTATTTTGAGATAGGCCCACAGATCTCACCAGTAAAAGCACTAGCTGTTCAAGGGTGTCTCAGACATGCCACTGATCAGTTATTCTTGTGTAATTTTGTCCTCTATCCAGCAGTAGCCAAAGTGCTCTGTCAAACCTATTTGCAATTTCTCGCTCCCTTTTCTAACTGAAAGTGCCTACAGCGATGTTTTGGGTTCTGTATTGCAAAAGTTTTCTAAGGCACAGCATGCCCACCTTCCTACATCTTTGTCAAGCCTTATCTAATTCTTTTAGTAAACAGCCTACTGTTCTCTGAAGGCTGTAAATACAAGCTTTTAGACCATTTTGTGGGGTTGGATTGGGTGTGCATGTGTTATGTACAGGCCCATGAAAGCATCTTGGTTCTATTAAAGCCTTTCTTAAATGAGAGTTGCTTAGATGAATATTTACAGTAATGCAAAGAAGAATTTGGGCAATTGCTGTGAACGTTCCCTTTGGTTCTCCTGTGCTGGTGATTATGTCTGTGTACATCTGGGTCCCAGGAGGTTCTCCTGGAATGTCTCCTTTGACCACCTCTGCAACAGTGTGCAGTTGTCTATGAAAACAAATGCAATGGGCAAATCAAAATGTACTCCTGGAGCACAGGAGCAGATAGCCAGATTTGTGGCTCTCTTGTTAGGTTTAAGATTACTGCCAGGAGAAGAAAGATTTCTGCTGAGATTACAGAATCACAACTTGGAAAAAACCTGTAAGGTCATCAAGTCCAACCATCAACCCAACACCACCATGCCCCCTAAACCATGTCCCGCAATGCCACGTCCACATGTTCCTTGAACACCTCCAGGGAGGGTGACTCCACCATCTCCCTGGGCAGCCTGTTCTGATGCTTCACCACTCTCACTAAAAAAATTTTTCCTAATACCCAGCCTAAACCTCCCCTGGTGCAACTTGAGGCCGTTTCCTCTTGTCCTGAGGAAAGCCAGGTAAACTATTTGGGGACAACCTGTCTTGTTTCGGATTAGTTTTTAAAGCAGCAGATGGCAGCTGATGGACCTCTAGGTGAATTGGTGAAGTGTGTGTCCGTTGATGGTGTTGCTCAGTTGTGAAGGACAGGAAATCCATACACCACTTCCTCTTGTCCTTGAGGACCATACAAGTAACAATATAATCCAGAGTGTATCAGTGGAATGACAGCAGATAAGGATGAGATTACTTAGGTGTGCTATTTAAATCTTTCCTTATAATGCGGTAAGCAAAGTATTGGGGATTTGGGATGGGTTGATTTCTCTGGGCTCCTGGATTCCAGCTCAGGAATTCAGCTCAGTGAACTCCTACACCCGGAGACCTACATCCTCACTCTTTTTCCCGTTTGTCAGGTGGGACCAGTTTCTAGAAACTCACTCATCTGCTCCGGGGTGCATGGCAGAGAAAAGTGATGTTGGGCTGACAAAAGCTGGTGCTTGCCTGCAGCAATTGGGTAATAGCTGACTGTGTTATTCAGCCGGAAGGATGGGAGTATCCGAGAGGCAGTTTCATTGGGGCTGGCTCCATTATCCCTTCACCTCTTCTTCAGCCTCCTTGCCCTCTGCTGTAACTCTTGCATCCTTCTGGGAATATTAATGTTTCATTTCTTCCAGTCAGAAGCAGGTTCTCCCCAGGACTGCTTATCAAGGCATGGCAACAAGTAGGACAGATGGCAACAGGCGGCTGCAGTTCCTGCTGTTGAATGCAAAGGAGTTGTTACGTGAGGAGAGATGCAAAGCTGGGAGCCCTGCCTGCAACAGCAGGCATACGTCAGCGTTGCACCAGCACAAGTGATTTCTGAATTAGTGCACACCCCCGAAAAGTCAGGTGAGTGCCTGTGCAGGGCTGGTAGGGTCCCTGCTGGAGGTGGCTTTTCACTGCTTAGCTTCATTTCTGTGTGCGTCTGCAGTGCTGTTCTGGGCTACTGGAGCTCCCAGGCCCTTTTTAAACACCATCTTGGCCCTCGTGCTCAGGCAGCATCAGGGCTGGTTTCCCTGAGGGAAGGAGGAGGGTGTCAGGGGAACGTGGAGCCATGGCCCCAGCAGCTGGGTGCCACCCTGGTTCTGAGGGACTCTGGCCTTTGCTTCCAGATGGCGAAATCCAGATTGCTTTATGCTCCAGTTCTGCTGTACTTTGCCACTTGCTTTGGCCACTGTTTTGCTATCGGTTGGATGAGGATCTCTGCCTGTTTTCTGTGACTTCGCTGACTGCAGTTTTCTAAGCTGCCTTCTCTTCTTAGGAAGGGAGCAGGGAGTCGCTTTGGGGGGTTTATCGTAAGTCAAGGTCTTGGTTTGCCAGACTTGCTCTTTTCTTCCTACTTCCACTGTTTCACCTCAGGTTACCCATTCAGTCTCCAACATGCAGGGCTGGATTCCTCCCTCGTCTGTCCCCAGTCCGTTTTCTTTGCTCCAGCCTTTGTGGTAGCTTGTCTCCAGGACTAGAAAAGGAGCCAGTATTTTCTGTGCTAACAAAGTGAACATTGTAACGCAGTTGCAGAGTGGGTGGATGTGATTGCTGACAGACGTATTCCTTCTGCTAGGGTGTGGATTAAAGCTCAAGGTGACTTTGTTCCTGCATAAATTCACTAACTTTCCCTGGGGAACTGAAAGGGGCAGAGGTGGGAGGGGAGAAGTATGATAAATGAAAGTGTCGGGAGGGAATGCACTTACATAGCACGCAACTACTAAAGCATAAATGTGTACTCTGTAAGGAACTTTCAACATAGCTTAAGGTAGCAGTCCATGGATTAAAAAAACCCCAGGATGATGTTTAGCTGAGAAGTTGAACGTGGCTCTCTGCAGGCTGCTATCCCAGTGTAATTGCCTGGGTAAGTGGATTAGCAAGCAGCATCATGGCTTGTTCAGGGTTAGGCAGGCTTCGAGGGAAGCAAGGAGGGCACTGTTCCTCACAAGAGGATGAGGCAGAGGCAGGCAGCCTTTGCTGCTCTCTACCAGTCAGACCTGTTTGACACTGAAAGCTGTGGCAGACGGTTGGGTTGTCATCGAGTGTGCTCGCTGGGAAGGGTCCCATGGAAACAGTTCCTTTCAGAGCAATCACTTGTCCTTATCTGCCACGAGGTGGGTATGGTGACAGCAAATCACATCTTGGGACACTTCTTCCCTGCCTTTGTTGCCATGGGAATCAGCATCTTCCGCAGCTTTGTCTTCCGTGAAAAAAGAGAAGCATTGTTACCTCCCCAGGCTCACCCACCAAAATGTGTGAGGATGAGGGGGGGTTGTGGTCAGCCACATCGTGCCTGGAGCAAAACGTTCGTGCCGGGGACGGGGCTGCGAGGTCACTTGTCTTAAAATCTCGTCCGGCCACGCACGTCCCTCTGCAGTAGTTACCATGTCTATGTTAAGGGGTGGTGATGCAGAGCACAAGGCGGTGAGGCATGCTGGCCCAGGTAGCCCTGCTCCACTCGCCCTGGGTGTCAGCCGCAGAGCTATCTGACCTTGCCACGGTAACAGGGCTGGGACCTGCCCTTGCACCCGCTTCACAGTTAGGTGGAAGAATCTGGGTCACGCAGACGTCTGGCATGGCGAAACATGATGTCGTTCCAAAAGTCTGGCCACGGCCCGGGGGTTCGAATGCCCATCCAGCGGGGACTCAGGTGGGGTCCCCTGCCTTTGCGGGAGAGGGAGGCTGTGGGGGGACAGAGGTGCGCCAGACTCGAGGGGAGAGGTGCTGTGTTTTGGCTCCCACCAGGGAGAGGTGCTGTGTTTTGGCTCCCTCCCCAGGTGACTGAGCTGCCCCCGGCGGGGATGTGGGAGCCGTGCGGCTGGTCCTTCATAACCAGGAGGTGAAGGCACTGCAGAACATCCGAAAGGGCCCAAGGAGTTTCTAGGGAGCGGGAGCCCAGTCGGGAGCCTAACCCAGGATCTGCATTGCTCCTGTGCTTCAGCTCATGGCCAAGCCCTGTCAAGGGTGGTAGGGAGAGAAGGGAAACTGCATTTACAAAGCGAGCCTTAACTCTTAGGGGAAACTGTTTGGTCCCTGGTATTGTCTATGCTGTATGGGGAGCCAATGCTCTCACTCTGAACTATCCTGAGATGATACAAGAAATCAGCTTGGTTCAGAGAGCTCCCTGCCTTTGTATCGTACATCTCGTTCCTTCCTTTCAGCCCTCACTTGTGTCATTTCTTTAGATTGTAACTGATCTCTATTTTAGTTACACTTCTCGAGCGGACTCTGATACCGAATGAAAAGATACTTATCTGCCCAAAACTCCTACGAAATAAAGAAGTGGTGTTATTTCCATGGTACGAAATAGGAACTGAGTCAGAAGGAGGCTAAATGACACGTCTGAGGTTACCCAAGAGGGCCCAGCGCTGCTGGGAACCGAATCTGGCATTTCCTCTCCCCGCTGCCAGAGCCCTTGCCCTCCGTGGGGCTGGATGTGGGGCATCGCCCCACTCTGCCCCCGGCCTTTCATCTGGGCCTGGGCCCTTGGACTCTGAAACGAGCCATAAATGCAATCAGCCTCTTTCAAGGGGAAAGAGGGATTTATCTCGAGCCCTAAACTTTTGGCACTGGAATTAAAAGTAGAATTTGAACTGGTCTGTGTAAATAACCCCACAACTAAAATCCAGTGCTTTTGCTTAGATTTTGGTGTTTGTGGTGCCACCTTCTCCTGGAGAAGTGGCTGTGATGCCTCCAACTGACAAGAGGTTCATACGTGTGCGGAAGTTGATGTAGGTTTTGTAGCTAAATTTTGATGTCTCCAACTGACAAAAGGTTCATATATGTGCGGAAGTTGATGTAGGTTTTGTAGCTAAATTTATGACACACTTTCAAACTGGCTGCTTCATGCTATGCAAAGAATCTTCTTGATGTTCAGTCATTCAAGTTAGAAGTGGTTAAATGTAGAAATATAGATGAGAAATGTGGAATTTGGAGCAGCAGGAGAGAAAAGTTTAACCAGTTTAACCTGGGGTGGAAATATAACATACAATTCTCTCAAAAATGTGTGCAAGTGCTGAATTTTTAAATATAAAAAATATCTATGTAATAAGATGTTTTCAAAAATGCAGGAAGTTTCACTTTCTTGTCTAATAGATGCCTGTTTCTGTATTTACCCTTTTGCATATGTATATCTACACATGTATAAATACATGAAATGCTCACACTGTTGTAGCTCAAACAGTTCTTCCATATTTCTGCCTCTTCAAGTGGCGTTGTTTACTTGTCGATGGTATTAATCACAAAATCCACTGTAACTCATGCACTGCTAATTTAACAGAAAGTGGCTTCAATTACAGCTTGAAGCTGTTTTTGTTGCCCTTGACCCCTGTCCAAGAAAGGGCCTTCTTGGAAGTTGTCAAGAATATTGAAATAAAATGACGGGATAAAAACAATGAATAATAGAGGGTGGGCAACTCATGAGTCACTGCAAAATACTGTCGATGCAATATGCTGAGCTCGGACTCAGCTCGGTCTGGCTACCTATGCATCACTGCTGAGTTCTTCGAAATGTGCCACTACAAGCGGCTGATGCAGTCAGCTAACCACAGTGAAATGGTACAACTTCAAAGCTCTGGGAATAATAAAAGTCACGTCTGCCACTGTCTGCTTACTCACCCTTGAAACAAGCCGGTACGAAAGCAGCGGAGAGCGATTTAGGCTCGCAAACAAAATGACTCGCAGGCTATGATGTGTTAGAAATTAGTCATGTTTCGGTCTGTGCTTCTCATTTTGCTCAGCAGCCGTCTGTGGTGCCTCGGCCTCCGCCTGCCATCCTGGAAGTTGGGCAAGACTGGAGAAGCAGGGACTGATGGGTGCAGAAGGGCTCCTCCGGAAAGGAAAACTAGCCCTCTGAGCGGCCCCAGTGCCCGTGGGTAGCGCACGGTCCGGCACTGGCAGGCAGCCCGTTGTGCCGGCATGGCCATGCTGCTGCATCTGGTCAGGGATTTGCACAGTGACCTGCTGCTGAGGGCTGAGATGCACCGGCGCTGCCAGCAGGCAGGAGCGATGAAGTTTGGGAAGCGTCATCGGACAGGGCATTTGAAGGCACAAAGGGATGCTTTATTGGCCTGGGGCTTCTCATTCAGTGGCTTCCCCGGCGTGGACACGCCTGCAGGGAGGTCTTTTGCCTTTGCCAGAAGAAGGGAGGGAAAGGTTGCCCCATTGTTCTCAGGCTTCAAAACTGCTTCCCCTCCCCGAAACTGTGTGGCCAGTGAGGGGCTGCTTTGGTAGCGTTTTTCTTTCATGAGTCTGGGGGTGGGTGAGCCTGATTTTCAAACACTTTCCTCCAGCCTTTCCCTTATTGTACAGCCATATACTTCTGCCAACAGGCAGTAAACCAGCAGTTAAAACCAATCCCCTTTCTGGCTGGCTCCGTGAGCCTCCAATGCCCCTTCCCACTGCTGTGGGGCTCAGCCCTGCCATGCTGCTTTGGGGAATGAACGTACAAAGGTGCATCCGCCGTGGCTGCGGCACTTGCGGGAGGTGGGAGCTCCGTGCCTGCCGTGCCCACAGCCCTGCCTGGTGCAGCTTGCCTCCCCAGGCAAACTGCAGATGCTGTGGGCCAAAGCTGGGCCCTTTCCTCTGCTTATTCTGTCCTGGGAGCCCACGAGGGCTGCTGGCATTTCCACCTGCTCCCTGTGAGCATGGAGCGTGGGATACCTGCACTGGGGCAAACTGTGGTGGGAAACAGCTGAGGGAAACAAGCCTGGTTGTGGCAAGGCCATGCAGAGGGCTGCACCTCGCTGTCCTTGCCCTCTGAAACAAGGTCCCTAGTGCAGTGACCTCCCCAGGGAGGGAACAAGGATGCTGCAGCGGCGCTGGTGCCATGCTGGGAATGCGAAGGGCCTGAGCGGTGGGTGGGTTGATTTGTGGGATGTGCAGCGATGTATTTTTGCTAGTGCTGTGGGTGTCCTGGGTTGTAAAGCATGCTGAGACTGCCCGGCACTCTGTGGGAGCCTGGTTCTTGTCAATCGCTTTTTCTTTCTGCCCAGTACCCGGTCACAGGGCACACAACCCGAGCAGTGGCATGGCTGAGCACAGGGGATGCCCACCTGCCCGGCGCGTCCCCCTGGCACACCCACCAACAGACGTGGTGCTGCACGGACCCCACCTAAAGCTCACAGCTGTCAGGGCAAGAAAACCTGCATTGGCTCCAGTCTTTCAAATAAGAGCTAGGCAACACTGATAAATCTGAGCAGAAGCTGCAGCGGGTGCTTTTAATCAATGAGAAGGCATCTTGCAGGTGAGTCCAGCTCCCCGCCATGGGGGCCTGCAAAGGGACCCCCTCCGAGGGGGTTGTCCAGCGCTGCCGGCGAAGCCCCAGAGACCCATGTTGAGTTTGGACTGCTTTAACAGGTGCAGGTGCACCTCCGCAACACAGGCGGTGGAGCAGGAGGCTGGGGGCAGTCAAAAGCAAAGGGGTTTTACAGCGCGTGCTGCAGGTGCTTTTTAATATCACATCATCTTGCTTCTACTTTCCTGAAACGGTAAAGCCCAACTCAGGCAAAAATCTTCTGTTAGAGCTAATGAGAGTCATACACATCAGTCTTTTCAGCGGCTAGGAATTAATACAGAATATTTTATCCTTTAAAATGCTGGCAAACATTAACTAATCCTCTCAACACCCTTCTGGGGTAGGTAAATATTACTCTCCCAGGTGCAGAAGCTAAGGAGGAAAAGTTACGTGATTTGCTTAAAGCCACCGAGGGAGTCAGGTGGGGGTAGAGATGGGGGGGAGGCTTTTTATAGCTTGTGCCTGTGCTTGGGCTCATTGTAGGTGCTGCCTCTTGGCCAGTGTTGTTTTATAAAGTCAGTTGTAGTGGCGGGGGAACGTGCTGGTGTCTCCTTAGCGCTATAGGGAGCAGAGCAGCCGATGCATGAGCACGCCTGCCGCTGCACAAACCAGCGATGCTCTGGGGTCTGCTCAGAGCATGGACAAAAGGAGGGGCTTTTGGGGACAGGGTTTTCAGGAACCTCGCGGCTCTGCAAAAGCCCTCTCGCTTTGAAGTCAATAAAGTTTCGGCTCCAAGGCAGCACTTAATACCACAAAAAGCTTGTCACTTCCAGGCTGAGCTTGCCATGGGTGGGGGGTGCCTCTCAGGGGGCTTAGCCCTGAGCTGCCTGCCTTTAAAGTGGGTGATAAATGTTGTCTGCAGAGCTGGACTTGTTTATCTTTGGGATTTACATAGCAGATACAGTGGCGGGGCGGCCCTGTGTGTGCAGACCTGGAGGGGAAGCTGCACACCCGCTCCTGCCAGCCCAGCCTGAGGAGGGGGCTGCTGCTGTGGGTGTCGGGGTGTCGGGGTGCTGCTGCTGCCTGCACTCAGCCTTCCCGCAGTGCCCGCCGCTGCCCTTGTGTCAGGGCGAGGGTGGCTCTTGGGAAGCCAGCGCCTGGTGCTCCTTGGGACACTTGCCTCCTCCCCTTTGCAGCTGGGACTGTAAATGTCCTTATAGAGAGGGGTTTCTCTCATTGTGCTTAATTGCAGGACACTAACCTCTCCCTGCTCCCATTCCCATGGCGTGTTGGCTTGTCTCCTTGTTTGTTTTCTCATCTCTGACCTGGCCAGGGCTTCAGTTCACAGGTGATCAGATAAAATTCAATGGAAACGTTTGTGTGTGAAGCAGCTCTTACCTGCAAAAATAAAGGTCACCTATGTGCCTCCAAGGTAGCGCTGGGGTTTACTGAGTGTTTACCCAGCGGGCTGCGACCGTGGCCACTTCAGGGCCGTTGCCGTCCATTGGAAAGCCCTTGTTTGTCATCCCCTGATCCCATTTCAGGGTCTGTTCCCCCGTGATGGGCTGCCAGGGAAGGCTTCTGTCTCTGCCGCGTAGTGCCCAGGCTCTTTTAATTAGAGACGTGTAGTTTACTATTTAAAAGAATATGCTTTCCTGGTCATTTGTTAGGATCTGTATCCTAGAGTGCTGCAGCTTGTGAGCCTTAAATTAAGCTGTATGAAGGACATTGAGCACCTTGGGAAGGGGGTGCTGCAGAACCAGAGCCTATTGTTCTCGCCCTGTATTGTGGGGAAGCTCTTTCCCCATGCTGGCTCTTTTACTTGGTAGCCAACTAATACACACGGCGGTTTGTTTCTGTCTCCATCTGTTCCAACTTCAGTTTATTCACGGCTCTGTACACTCTGCTGCCTTTTTTTTTTTTTGGGGGGGGGGTGGGAGAACCTCCCCTTTTCATGGTTCACTTATTCATTTTGTAGGTCTCTGGCTTCCTTGTCAAGTTTTCTCTTTTGTTGTACTAATTGGTCTTAAATCTATAGTCAGGTGCTGCGCGTGTGCTTCCCGTGTACACCTTAACCATCTGCTGTGTTTCATCTCCATGGCACCCAGGCCAAATTCCAGCTCTGGTAATGACATCCTGCCTCCCCGCGTTTTCCCTGCACTTTTAATTGGCTTTAGTTCACTTTTTTTTTCTGTCCTAACGTGCTTCTCCGCTCGGATGGCAGGGAAAGGTGGACTTGGGTGGTGAGGGGCTCCGGGCTGCCGGCACCCACCCTGGGGGCCAGACGTCTGGCAGCGGGCAGCTCTCCTGCCCGCGAGGAGCAGCCACCGCACAGCCTGAAGACTGGAGAGCAGAATGGGGAAAACATTAGACTGGAAACAAGGTGCACATTTTCAGGACTGAAGGCAGTTGTGTGATTTTCGGAGGCATGTAGTGAATTTTGCGTTTCCCTGAAGTCTTCTGCCGGAGAGTAGGTGGCTTTCTGAAACGGGTGCCATTGCTTCCTGCCGTTGCCTCCTGCCGCTGCCTCCTGTCCGTCCTTCCGTCCAAACAGATCAACTGTAGTTCCTGGAGGAGGGCAGAGCAACTCCTGATAACGTTTACCTCTGGCCTTAACACTCCTAGATCTTGATACCTTTGGCGTAAAACCCGATGTGTCCAAGTGTTCCCAGAGCATATTGAAGCTCCGGGAGTCTCGCTGGCGCTTTTGCCTGGCTTATCTGACACTTTAATAGCTCAACAGTTGTTAACTTTACAACTGTGTTTTGGGAGGACGAGACTGGTGTCTCTGTTTGGGAGTCATTCTGTGCAGCACATGTTTTCCTGGGGAAAAGAGTGGGTTCTTGCTACTCTTTTTTTTGGTCTTTTTTTGTTTGTTTGTTTATTTTTTTAAATACTGGATTCTCATTACTATTGAAGAGATTCTCTAATGCTCAAAACTCACTTAAAACTTCTTATGCACTTTGTCTATTCCTTGCCAGCCTGGAAGCTTTCTCTTCTCTCTGCTAATCCTGTTACTTCCAGTGACAGTCCCATGGGATGAGCCTCTGGCAGGGCTCTGTCTTGCCTGCACTCTCCAACTGGGAGTCCTTAAAGCTACAGGCCAGCTCCAGTTGTCGTGCTGAGTCCTGTACTGATGACTGTGGGCACCCAGACAGGATGGATGGATGGATGTCCTCCCGCCATCACTGCTTGCTGCTCATCATCTAATCTCAGTTTTATTGGAACAACTTGTGTGGTTTAATGTCAATGGTCAGACCTCTCCTACCTCAGTGTGGTTAGCTGCTCGTTTGTATTGTTTTACATAGGGCAACCTGTCAGGGGGTTTATCCCTGGCTGTCACCTTGCTGGGAGTTCAGGGCGGGGACCTGTTCCTGCATCCTTCCCGGTGCCGTCCCAGGGGCCCCACTGCTGCCCACAGAGGGGCCTCTGCATTGGGATTCCCATAGGCATCTGCATCTCCTGCTTTCAAACATTGCCAAACAGGAGAAACAGTAACCATGTCCTTCGTGAAGGCACTGTCCGAGAGCCCCAGGAAGGGGCTGTGCTCTTTGGGGTCACCCCCAAGGCTGCCTCCCCTCCTTCCCTTTCCCAGCTGGAAACCCAGCGTGCTCTGCAGATCATGCTGTGAACTCTCAGAGGGGACCAAAATTGCCATCATCCCCATCCTCCCCAAATCCAGCATGCTGTTTGTGTGGATTAGAGGCTCCCAGGCACTTTCTGAGGCTGTGTGCAAGGGCTGTGCTTTGGACCACGTGCCCCTCTGTTTCCTTGGCTTTGGGTGGAAGCCGGACTGTTTCCCCCATTGCAGAGCAGCTTGTAGGGGCAAATGGTCCTGGTGGCCCAGGCAAGGGGCTAAATTGGACAGCAAGGCCACGTGCCCAACGAGCGGCTGGGGCCAAGGCACGTGCTGCAGTCTCTGGCCAGAGCCACCACCAGATTCTTGCCAGCTCTGCCTCTGTTATTAGGTGAATTTATCCATGCTCAATTAACTTCCTCCCTTTACCTTTCATACAGTCTTGTGTGTAGGTTACAGGATGGGTTGGGACTCTCATGTGCTTTTTAATGTTGGTAAAATGTGTATAAAATGAAACACCCCCAGGCCTTTGCGCTTGTTGGCATTTGGCTACCCAGTCAGTAGCACTCTTGCAGCTTTTACAGCAGCCTGGGTGCACAATCCGGTGCTGCTGGCGCCCACCGAGAAGGCAGCAACACCTGCCTCTTATATAGCCTTTTGTAGCAGGTAAAATCTTCCTAGTCGAGAGGAGGACCAGTGGTGGAGGCTGGGCTGCAGGCAGCCCCTCAAAAGCAGGGCAACGATTGGCATCACCTTCTGCCTCCTTAGGCAAAACGTCCCCAGGACTTCAAATGCCTGGTGGTGGTTTCAACTGCTTTGGAAATGTCAAAGGAAGGATTGGGACTGCGGGAGTATTTAAGGGAGGGTTGTTCCATGAAGTTATGTCACCTCCTGGGCTTATGTGAACCAGTGGAAGGAACGTCAGGTCTTGCCCTTGCAGAAGTCCTCTTGCCCTGTTCTGCACAGACTTTCCCTTGAAACACCAGTAAGCCGCCTGCACTCCCGTCCTCCTAGCAGTGGAGGATAAAGTACTTGCACCGATGTCTCCCCTAGCAAACCAGCGTTGAACACGTAGGGAGAAAGGCCAGTTCTTATCAATGAACCAAGCAGTACAGCTAGCGATAAAACAACCATTGATGAATAACCCTGCAAGCCCCGATCCAACAAAGTCCTTGGAATATTATATATTATTTGTCTTTTGAGCCTTAAGGTATTTGTAAAGATGGTGGCCCACTTGGCAAGGTGTTAAGCATGTACACATGTACATGTAGGAAAGTGTCTGCCCTGAAGTATTTAAAGTCCAAGTGCACAAGCTAGGTGGCAAGGGGGAGGGGAAAGGAAGGGCTATGGATTCCGTTTCCCTGACAGGGAGTTGGCTGATTGCAGGACAGACTTTTTTAATAGTATTTGGAAGCACGGAGATGTAGGGAGGAGGTTTCCCTGATGAGTTGCTTGCTGGGATGCTTCGTAGCATGGCCTTTGGTGCATCTCTGCCTGATTAAATGTCCTTGAAAATTTAGTCTTCGACTTGCGAGACTTGGGAGTCCAGCACAAAGTCTCTGACTCTGAGATATTCTTTTAACTATGGCAGCATCCTTCATTTGCTACAAGGTGAGACTTCTAGATCAGCAATACATCAGGTCAGATTCGATTGTTTCAAATGCATGGGTTGGTTTACCTGTGTGGCGGGGTCAGTACTTTGCTTGTGTTCGTCCCCCCCGTAGCTCTAATTTCTGTACTGATGGAACAGTTTGTGAATGTTAATGGATTTATCACTGCTCTCACTCCTGTGAGAGAGAAGTGGTTTCACTTTTTACAAGTAGATGGTGTGGCATAGAAGAAATGAGGGTTTTTTTACTCAGTGTCAGAGAAGAAAGTGTTGGCATGGCGTTAGCGTTGCCTCAGGTGGGCAGCATCCCGCCTCCCCCGTGGGGATGCTTGCAGCAGGGAGCAGAGGTCCCCTGATTAAGGACTCAATCAGTGCTCCCTTCTCCTGCCCCATTCCTCATTCCCACAGATCAGATCAGATCAGCCCTCTGTGCCACAGCCTGTCACCTGATTTATGGGAGCCATAAACTGCAAAGCAGAAAGAAATAAAAATACTAAACATTTAGTTTTTTAAAAGGCCAACAGTGCATTGAAGTCTCAGTGATAATTTGCTCATAAAGAAATATTATACTTCAGATCAACAATCTTGGGCTGCAGATGGAGGCTGAGATCTGGCCTGAGTCTCTCCCACTTAGGCTGTAAATGGAAGGGAATGGGATGAAAAAACCCACACAGCATGTGGGGATTAGGCTTGGCTATCTTGCTGTCAGTCACCTCCTGTGCCTCGGAGGTTGTGTGAAGTGCTGATGTTCTCCAGAAAAAAACGTTGTCTTCTGCTGGAGGGACAGTGGGCTCACAGAGGGATGGGAGGTGAGAAGAGAGGGAAGGATAAAAATCCATGAGCAGCAGTCAAACAACTCAGATTTATAGTCTGTGTGGAAGTGTCCGATTTGTTGGGTCGAGGGCTGTTTCGCTTGAACTAAGCAAGGGGTGTTCCTACTTTAACTGCAATATTGTCAGCCTCGCCAGGCCAAACGCTTGCCGGTGCTGCTTGGGGAGCACTTGCCTTTGATAATTGTTGCTGAATACCGACTTCTGCTCAGTGCAGACGGGTGCCTCTGTTTCCAACGGTGAAAACCAGCCCCCCGTCAGCACAGCACCTGTAAGAGCAGAGAAGCGGTAGGTATGTGAGCAGGTTAGACCTTAAAAGGTGTCAGTGTTCAATTGCTAGAGAGGTCTCCCAGCTGCCCCAGGCAGGGGCCTGCTCTGGGTGGATAAAATTCCTTTCTGGTTAAGCTTCCTGCTGCAAACACTGCCTGTGCCTATTTACCTACTGGGCTTGCACTGGTGACTGGCATCCGGCAGCTAAAAGCAATGCATTTCTCCAAAGCAGATCGAGGGTTTCGAGTCGAGTTCAGTGCAGCCGTATTTTCTCTTATCTGATATTCTCCACCTTACCCTGTCAAAACCACCTATTAGTCCACTGCCATCTCAAATGAGTCTGGCTGTGACACTCCAGGGTTGCAGGAGGGCAGGGAGGTTGTCAGCAATTTGTCTGATTTTTTTTTTTTCCTCCTGTCCTTTCCCTACATCCCACTGGCAGGGAAGCTGCTGGCAGCGCTGCCTTGCGACCAGAACAGCACAGAGCTTGGTTCCCTTTCTCAAGTCTTCTTCCTACAAGAAACTTTTCTTTAAAAGAGAACATTGCTTTCTCAGATACACATCCTAAATGTGGTGATGTAGACCCATTTATAAAGACATGGGAACTGGGAAGAAATTGTCATTTCTGGGTTTTTTGGGTTTTTCCTTCTTTTTTTTTTGTCTCCCCCAATAACTGAAACAGATTTTCTGGGAAGCCCTATCTCTGCTCTGGGACTCATAATATTCATGAAGTCCACTATTCCAGCGCTGTTCCAGGTGCAGCCTTAGCAGTGTTGAATTATCACCTCCCCTTGGCGTGCTGGCCACACTGCCCCTGACATTGCCCCCTCTGCAGTTCGTGGTGTTTGTGATGAGAGCACAGAAACTCGTACACAGCTTGTGCTCCCAGGTCCTTTTTAGCTGGGCAACTACGCGGCCAGTCTGTGCCCAGCCTGCGCTGATGCCCGGTGTTATTCCTCCCCAGGGCAGAGCTTTGCACTCCTCTTGCTGTGCTTCATGAGGTTCCTGTTGGCCCAAAACTTGAGTTTCTCAGGGTTGTTTTGGATCCTCAATTTGCTGAGAGTATGATCTTTCTCCCATGTTACCTTTAAAGGGTTTTTATCACTCCTTGAGAACTACTGAGTTCACCCTGGCTGTGTCTTAAAGGCCTCCTGGCGATCTCAGCAGACACATGTTAACCGTAATGGAAGGGGCAGGGTACTGCATTTCAGCAAGGGCTTTCTTAATTAAAATAAGAAGGCTGTAACAAAAGCAGACCCAAAGCTTAAGCAGCCTGGTTGAAAAGGGAATCGGAAGTATTTAACAACTTCTGCAAAGATGCTGCCTGGGCAGTTCCCCAGTTGCCAGGGTGGTCCTGGGCTCGGCAGCGCCTGTGCTCCTGGGGCAGGAGACACTCCTGCCCTCCTTGTTCAATCAGGAGAGTTTCAAATACTCTTTATCAACCCCAGAGAAGCAAGGGCATGAGTCTGGTTTAAGACCCACTGGGAAAAAAAATTCACTGTTACCTTGTAAATTAATCCAGCCAAGAGTGTTCCCTTCTCTCCAGCCCTTTACGGTATTGAACGTTGTAGGAGAAACCTCTCCGGGAAAGAGGGCTCACAGGCTATTTCTCCTCTAGTTAGAACAGGCAGTTCATTGTCTTAGAGAAATCAAAACTTTCAAAGCTTCTGGCTGCCCCCGTCTTTCCCTTTGTGTTTCCTGAAATGTTTAATAGCATCCTCTTTGCCTGTTTCCCAGAGACTGGGTTCCTCTTTGCGGCCAAGGTTTCTCTTTCCCTCCTCAGTCACTGAGAAGCAAGGGCCTTGTTAGCACGTCTTTGCAGGGAAAACAAATGATCATGGTGGCCAAAATGCACCATTTCTTCTGGTAAGTGGCTGCAGAAGTGGAACTTTGTTCCTTTCTCCAATTGTATTTGCTTCTGCAAACGTGAGGGAGAAGGGTTGCTTTGTCCCACAAGACACAAAGTACACTTGGCAGTGTGGTGAATTTTTAGTGATGCCTTTAATAATACACAGGAAGAAATCAGCTCTGAACTTCATTCTCCCCAGACCTGGCTGTTGATTAAAAGGTTGCAGGTGATGTGTCCTTGCAGGTCTGGCAATAGGCACTGCTACCATCTGAATGGACATCTCTCTTCTAATAGGGCTAAAATAGTGGCCCTTTGTGGGTCAGAGTAAGCAATAGTTGCACGTTCACAGCCAGTGCCAGAAGTGGTTCATAAATCACTGATCACTCCAACAAAATGCTCAAAAATGAGGAACACTTCCAGTAACTTTACTTGGATGTTCTTAATTCTGACCTTCAGGGAGCGCAGATACTTACAAAGAATAATACACACATCGTTTTCATTATAAAGTATGTAAATAAAAACACTTTAAACAACAGAACTATATGCTCTCTGGACATCTGCAGGTTTGCATAAGCAAGCCAGCATGCTTGTGCATCGTCCTTTAAGTCAGCATAGGCTTGTCTCTTGGGTATCAGGTCCAACGCTATTACCTACGCTGATTTGGGCAGTAGCTGCAAAGTGAATGAAACCTGTTTGGCTCTTTTGCTTGTGAGCCTGCAGGGAAGCTGTGGGTAGCAGAGGATGTTTGGCTGCTCTCCTGGTGGGGAGGTAGTTATAATTGCCGTGTAACCCCTTCTTGCTGGGTAACTTGATTGCTCCAACAGGTGTACGACGGGGTAAGTAGTGCTGAGCCCAGGCCAGCCAGGATTCAAAGCATGCCACCTGCTCAGCGACTCTTTTGCTTTGATTTTCTTTCTGGTGCCATCCTGCCCAGTGATACCTTTGACAGATTACATTCGCAGCTCCCCCCGTCAGCGCTTCTCTCCCAGCTTTGATCTGTGATGGGCTCTCGTCTTCCTCTCTGCTTTGGTTAGTAAGAACCTCCTTTCCTCTGTGCCTTTCTTGCAGCTCCTCTGTGTGTACCCTCACTGCCTCCAGTGAGGTAGGCTTTCTGCCCACCACCGGGGTGACCCTGTTCCATGTCTGCCAAGGCCACTCTCCCTTCCTCTGCCTCGGAAGGAACAGCTCCCTGGGAGTGGTCAGCACCGCAGGCGGCGCATAGAAAATCATCCCTGGGATCTCTGAGTTTCTTCTGGAGGCGACCTGGGTTGTCTGGGCTTAATGGCCCGACAAGAGACTGGCTGCAGAAACCACAGCGGTCCCCTTGCACGTGACTGTCCCCCGCTCCCGGGAGAAACAGCCCCACTGCTCTAATCTGATGCCGAGGTGCAATGCTGAATCTGTTACCCAGATGTCCAGCGGCAAAGCGATTAATTTTCCAAGTGACATAATCTATTGAACACTTCTTTAAATGAAGGGCACCAGAGGCGTAATTTAGATTAGGGTTAAGTTCCAGCTGCAGGGGAGACACTTAAAACGTGCAGCATGTGTGCCAACAAACCCGCTCATCTCATCGGGAAGTGCATAAATCTGCCTTCTCGGCGGAGACTTTCCTCCTAAACCTGGGGACAGTTTCAGGCTTTGGTGGGGCGCAGAGCTGTTCTGTTGCGCGAGGAGGAAGGAGCTGTGTCCTGATGGAGACGGGTGCAGTTGCTGAGCAGAGCTGACTCCTCAGGAACCGGGTGGTGAATAAACGCGGTCTCACGACCCAAACACGCAGCGGTGCGGTGGAGGTGTCTGGGCAGACGGGGTAGGGGATGCTTTCTCTGGACGTCTCTTTTATTCCTAGAAAACCTGTGTGTTGTGCTTTTCAAGTCCACTGTTCCAGAAGAGCAAGTAAACACGTGCTGAACTTTGATCATGCAAGTGTTGGTGTTAATAAGTTACAAACTGACCTGAGTGCTCTGCAGGAGCTGAAGGCTGCCTGGGGAAGTTCCCTGCTTTTCAGTACGGGGCACCTTGTTACACCGCATCCCGTTCCCATCAGCTTCATTAACTCAGGCAGCCTCTCCGGCTCGGGTGCCAAAATGGCTCTTGCAATCACTTTAGTTCAGCCCTGGGCTGATGCAGCTGGCCCTCCAGCTGCTGAAATGCTGCTGTGCAGGAATGCCAGCTCGGTGCAGGCCCGGGGGGACAGAGCTGCCATGTCCCCTTTTGCCTGGGGAAGCAGGGACGTAACATGGAAGGGGCACGGAGAAGAGAGGCCAGGAGCTCTGCCCCCAACTCCGGTCTTTCCCCTTTCTCTGAATTTTGCAGTCTAAGATGAAGGACTTTCGCTTTATCTGGCTTTTTGCTTTATCTAGCCTCGCAAAGTCTCCTCTTAGTTGGTGGCTTTGGGAACGGTGGCATTGCTTCTGCAACTTAGGTGTCACTGGGAATCTCCTGTCCACTGAACTCAGTGTGAGTCCCGCTTATAAAGCCTGAGTATCCTTTACAAGAGCTGCTGAAACTTCACTGTGAAGTGCAAAACTCAAGGAGGGATGTAATGCTGTTTAGATATCATGGTTTCTAGGCCTTTCGTTTTTTAAAGTAGGAATTCCTACAGTTTTGTTTAGCAAAAACTTATTTCTGAACAAAGCTTGTTTAGAGACCTCCTTGTTAATGGCCATAGGAACTTTTTTGCAACAACTACTTAGAATTTGCTTTAAATACACTGAATATAATGAAAAATAGGAAGAGAAACTGAACTCTGGATAGAGCTTTCCTCTTTAACGTGCACTCTTTAGTACCAGAAAATGTCAGAAACTGTTTTCCCAGCAAAAAAATGAGAAATGGGCTCTTTACTTGTATGTATACAGCTGCCTCCTTACCATCCCTGTCCCTTACAGACACCCTTCAGGCTCCTTCAGCAGCCTCTGTACAGTAAGTCTGTGCTCATTCCCGGACCGTGTTGCTCTTTGTGCCGGAGCGCCCAGCGCTGCCATCACGGCGGTGGAGCGCTTGCATGCTGGGGCTCCTTCACGGTCCCAGGCGCCATCTCTCAGGACTAAGCTTTTCCCTCAGGTTTGGACCTGACCTTTATTTCTTTACTTATATCCCGCTGACCATATTGTCTGAACGAGACCCACCTTGCGGTTGTTTCCGCGCGTGGCTAAGATCGCTTGTGTGAGCAGTGCCTGCGGGGAGGTGCGAGACAGCTGAGGGCAGGCAGGGCAGGGACTGCACGAGCCGGTGTGCCATGTCTGGATGAGTGGTGCGTCTCCGTGGGTCACTCGCCGGAGCCGGCCCATGTGCTGTGGCCGCCGTGGAGCTGGGCAGCACTGTGGTCCCTTGGGCAGCGGCACGGGCATCGTGGGGTCACCCTGCTCCCCACACTGGAGGAACCTGGCTTTCCCCTCCTCTCCGTCCTAGTGCCTCCAATGCCAGCGTGCGGTGGCAGTGGGAGGAGAGCCAAGTGGTGTGCTGCAGCTGGGGACTGACCCCTCGGGAGGGCTTTGGCAATTACTGCTCTGCCCTGAGACAAGGGAATCTGGGTCCTGCCACCAGACGTGCAGGACTTGGGGGCGTGTAATGCTGCAGCCGCAGATGCGACTCACATGGGGGGGCCACAGCCACCGCTTGACAAAGCGGTGGAGGTTTGGCAGAGGCGCCTGTGCTGCTCCCGAGGCCAGGAGGGACGCGAGGTGTGCAGTGGGTGCTCAGTGCACACCGAAGTCCGTGTTGCCAGATCTTCTCTCTAATGCAGCCTAGTAGGGCTTGCTGGCCATGCTGGCCCTGCATCAGCCCTCCTTGCTCCCCTCTGCAGGACCAGGTGACCGCTCCCCATCTCCCGAAGGCGTTGCAGGGTCATATCTCTGGGGGAGCAGGAGGCGCTCAGGACGGGTCTGCCGGCTGTCCCGTGGGTGCAGAGAAACAAATCCCCGGGGTCCGTCTGTCCGCGTTGCTCTGCAGCCCCTGCTCCCTACCTGCCCGCTGGGGCAGAAGGAGTGCAGGCCCGTGTGGCAGACGGGCACGTACAGTGGGGTGAGGGCAGGAGGCTTTTTGCACGCGAGGGCTTCCTTCAACAAAGCTGTTTCTGTCCTGCTCCCAATATTTCTGCCTGTGCGGTTGGGGACCGGGGCGGGGGGGGGGGGGTGGTGGAGAAGCACAAAGGACCCCAGACAATAGGGCGAGCAGGAGCATTCCTCACACCCATGGCGGCCGGCGAATGAGCTTTGTCTCCAGCTGCTGCCTCCCTCCGTTTTGGGGGCAGTCGCTGCCGTCCTCCCCTGCTCCTTTGTTCCCGCGCTGCCTGCCAGGGGTGAGACAGGCAGGTGAGCGGCGCGCGAGGCAGGGGGCTGGCGACGTGCTGCGGCGGGTGCATATTAATAGATTTCTCCAGCCTGTCGCTGGGTGTTTGTCTTGATTCATGAGACGACTCCGTCTTGGGGACGACGGACGCGTCCAGGAGGGAGAGAGCGGGGAGAGAGCTATTGTCTGCCCAGCCTGGGGCCCTGTCCCGGCCGCTCCGGCGGCTGCCACTGCTGCCCTGAGCCACAAAAGCGCTTTGCACCTTTGCCCCGACGTCCTTCCTGCCGTCTGTCCAGGGCAACGCGAGGGGGGACCGGCCGATACCCGCACACTATGCGTGTCCCTGCGGCGTGAAGCTGCCCAGGGAAGAAGGCTGGCGAGCAGGCAGCATCCCAAACGCGCTGCCTCGAAGTGCAAAAGCAGTCGCGCTCCAGTCGCGACGGGCTGCGTCCGAGCAGGGCTGCTTGTGCGAGTGAAAATGCTTCCACCCAGTGCCTTAGTGGCATCAGAAATCAAACACGGAAAAGCCTTTTGGTGCTTTTTGTTTTAATAGCAGCTGTAGATTTTACACTATATTTTATGATTGTCTACGATTTTTGAACAAAATAAATATGCAGCTGGTAGACAGATATTAGCCAGGCAGCAATCAGCCTCTGTCTTGAAAAGGCTGATTCAGGTTCAGCATTTGATAATGCTCATATGGAAAGGGTGCGTATGATAATACAAGGGAAGGAAAACAAACAGGATGGAGCATACTCCATCACGCTGACAAAGACCTGGATTGTACATGCTAGGGTGCAAATGGGATTGTTTGCATATTCAGCCAACTCTTGTCTTCCCTTTTTCCCATCCCGAGCATCGAGCATCGGTGATGCCTGAGCTCCTTGGGGAGTTGTTTGAGTCAGGGGGGACAAATGTGCATGGGGGAGGGGGACGAAGGAGCACATGGAGGAGGGATGAGAGCAGAGAGGGTGCTGCTTTCCGGGGCTACAATGGAAAGGGGCTAGCTGGTGGGATAAAGCTCTGGGGGTAGGGTTTATCAGACTGAATGTAGGAAGCTACAGCTGAGCTTGTCTGACAGCTTTCCTTTTATATCCCTAACACGCAGCTCATCCCACCCTGAACTAGATATCGAACAACACATCTAAACTGTGCTCCAGAGCAAAGTAAAGGCCACAGGTTTGATTTTTTTCTTTTTTTTTTCCCCCATTCTTTTTCTCAGCTGTCAAGGAATAAAGCTGAACTGAGGGGGAAAGGAGCATTTATTCCCAGTGGGTAAAGAGAGGAAGGCTGAAATGGAGGATTTTCTCCAGCGATAGCACTCCTCAGGTGGCAAACCCCACATCTGAGTTTCCAGTAAACCTACCGGGACTACAAAGCAAACAAATCAAGAAATGTCAAGGTATATTTACTCTCCTGTTAACCTGCTGCTCCTGCTCCCTCTCTGGCTCACATTGGCAGCATGCAAGGGTGCACCCCGACTCTGCATCCCAGGAAGAGGGCACGGCTGCAAGCCTGGCTGGAGAGAGGTGCCTGAACGAGGACCTGGCTCCCAACTCCCGCTCTCCAGCTATCGCAGCGTGGAAAGGGGGTGCTGGAAGGGAGCCTGCGTTGGGAACAGCGGTGCTGGGGGGCTGTGCCAGCCCATGGCACTGTCTGCTCTCAGTGAGGCAGAAAATTGGTCGTAAAGGGGAACTCGCACACACCTGTTTGCAGCTGAAGCCGGAGGAGCTTATGTTAGAGGTCACCCAGACTTGACTGCTGTCAAATATTGGCTGCAAGTGAGACGGGTTTCCTGAATGCCATGTTTTACTTGGTGACACATCCAGAACCTCTGGGAAGAGTTTTTTCAAATAAGTTTGTCCTCAAGCTTTTTGCAGGTCTCTCTTTTTTTTTTCCTTATTCCTTTTTATAAAGAGAATTAGGCAATCACAGCATTTTAATGAAGTTGCCTCTTAGCCTCTTGCTTCATAGCACGTGGCCTTCCTGAAGAATCAAGGAAATGCTGAGAAATGGGGTTTAGGAGGCTTGCCTGCCTTTCCTTTCCCCATCTGAAGTTCCTCCCTGTGCTGCTCTCGGAGCGCGTCCTGCCCCTAGTTGCTCTGTTAACTTGTCTCTACTTACAACACTGTACATAAAACACAACTGGGGGCTTTTTGCTCTAATTAAAATCATGCTGTGTAAAAGAAAATACAAATTAGCTCTGGCCTTTCGGCTCCTGACAAGTTTCCAGCGCTGCTTTCAGCACCACAGAGATTGTGTAACTCCGCGTCCTCTGTGCAGTGACGTCTCCTCCTCCGTCATGAGCTGGGCTGGCTGCTGCACATCCAGGTTCAGCTGTTAATACTTCAAGCAGCTTTTAGCACTGAAGGAGGAAGAGAGGTTGCCAGCAGCCAGGTGAATGCAGGAACCTGCTTTTTCTTGCTAGGGGACAATCATGTGGGAAGGGGTAAAAGGAGGAGGATTTCCTGGGTAATTCCTCAAATCTCGATATTTGTGCAAACACCTGCTGGTCTAATGTGTGCAGAGTGACTGGGGAGCCCAGCTTGGGGAGAGCTAATGCTTCAGTACAGGATTAACCCTCGAAGGAAGACCACAATAGCGTCTTATACAAACTACGGCTTAAGTTTGCCAGATCTTTTATGCAGTGAAGCACAGGACGCTTTCCTGCCTCCTCCAGGGATTCGAGCCAGGTACACCATGTTACATCATTTCAGCATTGCTAACAGAAGGGCTGAGGCTGCAGCTATCGTGTCGCATTTTCGGCAGAAACCTTTAAGTCTCGGTGACTTCCTCCAAGGACGCTGAACCAAACACCGTCCAGACCCCGGAGTGAACGAGTTGCAAACGACATCACTGGTTCGAAACAGCGTGTGGGCACAATGTGGGCGAATGTTCCCTGTGCTGGGTGTTTTCTAAAGGTCTCTGAAGCATGAGGCATGACTGAATGACTTGTGTTTTCTTTAAATGACGAGTGGGTGAATCTTGAATCGTTGGGCTGCTTTTATTTTTGTTAGATGTGTGTGGGCTGACAACATGACTCAGTATTTTCTCCGCAGATGCAAAGATCATATTGCCAATTCTGGGTATACTTCGGACAGTTTCGTGCAGGGAACTGGAACGCTTTTTAGTCCACAGCTTTGCTTTTTGGCAGCCTTAAGACTCTTGATGTGAAAATAAATAAATAATTTTAAAAACGAGTGCTTTTCCAAAATGTGCAAAAATACACTGATGAAATGACCGAACATGGGGAAATGTCTTTCCATATTCCCATGTTTTCCCAATAATTTATCTGCTTATTTTCATGTTAGTCTGGAAATGCCCATTAATGTCTGATTTTTCTTTCTGATTCTCTCCAGTCTCAATTGCTCCCGGGCCATCTCTTTTGTCTGCTGAGTATCACCTCCAGTATTTGTTTAACCAGCCATGCCCTGATGGATGAGAGCCACCATCCTCTGACTGATGGGTGTGAGTTCTCCCCCTGCTCCCAAGAGACAAGTAGGCATATTTGTGTGTACATATATGTGGTTTGGCCAGTACCCAGAAATCACAAAAGTCCCAGAAACTTTCTCTTTCTCCCTTCTGGCAACCTCCCTGCCCTGCTCACCCTTTTTTATCCTCCCCGTATGCCACCTACAGCATTTGGCATGTGCTTTGGGAGATACATGAGGCCAGGCATGGGCTGTGGATGCTTTTATTGTGCAACGATGAGTGCTTGTTTCTCCCATCCCCTCTTCTCTGCTGCTGAGCAGAGTGCTGGTAGTCATGTCCTTGATAAGAATAGGTTGCTTGCTAAGACTCTTACCTACAATCATAGCCCAGCGTCCTAGAGCTGGGTAACAGGCCTCAGTCCACCATGAATCTTGCTGAAGATCTGGAAATGGCTAGACATTAATAGGCTTGTGGGTGAAGGATGTTGCAAGGCAAAGGTTGTCTTTTGGGAGATCAGAAGGTGATGTTCCTGTAGATGTATTCTGTAGAGCATGCAGGGTGAAATGAATTCCATAGACCCTGCTTTTTTGATCTCTAACAGTAACTTTAACCACAGAAAAATTCCCACCCTCAACCCCTAGCAATGGCCTTGGCTAGTGTGACCTGTACTTAGCACCATGACCCAAACACCACTATGATCCTGACTCTATACTGGCCCATAAAACGGTGAGCCATACCTGACTGATAGCTAATTTTAAGCCATATGCACAAGCATGTATTGTAGTGCTAGGGGACTGTATCACCTTCCTATCATTCTAGTTCCTCTAGGTCCTAAGATCTACTCCCTATTCCTGACATTTTCTCTGGCCTCCACTGTCCACCCATGGCAATAATTCATCCTAAATTTAAGGTTGAGTGCATTTATCATCCCTCCAGACCTCATGGGAAGCTGCCCAATTTGTTTAGCACAAGCGCCTTTGCAACCCTGTCCCAGAATGACAAGATCTGGGTATCAGATCTTATCATACCTCTGCAATCTTCACATTATTCAGGAGTAATCCTAGACTTTCAGCCCTTTTTACCCCAAAGCCTGATTCCAGCCTTCACCACAAACTATCAGCCAGCACTCCCCCAAAGATAACCCGAAGCCTTCTGCCTTGCTGAGTAGCAGCACTCAGGCTTGCCCCGAGGAGCAAAGAAAGAGGTTGTGCTCTTTAGTCCTTGGTGTCCTGATCTCTAACCCTGACTTTAGTGTTTACAAGCCTTCTGCTCTTTACATATGGGCCTGTACCTCTGAGTGCCAGAGCCGTTCACCCCTGCCAGCCTCAGTCCTTGTGACTGTGTTTCTAAGGTCTTTGCTGGAGTCCGGGCACGGGGCTGGGGGCAGCTAGTGGGGCTTGCTGGGTGTGGAGGCTGGAAGTTGTGTTTGTCAGGGGTTGTGCTCAACGGGGCAGGGCATGTTTTCGTGGAGTTTAGGGTGGAAAGATTTTTTTTGAGCATGGCTTGAAGGATCAACTGGCTTGCTCCAGCTGCTGAGGGGATGGTAGGCTGGGTGCAACCTGAAGCACGGGGCAAGGGGTAGTGTGACAGTGTCTGTACATCACTGAGAGAGCAGGGAGGCACGCCATCACAGAGAAGAAGCAGTGGGTCAGGGATGATTCGAAAAGCCTGAGAATGGCTGATGTGTTCCAGTGACGCTGCTCCTTTCTTAAAACAAGCCTCATTGCTCCTGCCTGCTTACTTCTCACTGCCCTTCCACTGGTTCTTTGTCACCGTTTCCCACCCCTTGTCCTCCTGCCTCTGGATGTCCAGAGCTACTTGCTCCTCTACAGCTGGTTCTTCAGCCCTCCCCAGCCCTGTGGCACTGCTGCCTCGCCTGCTTTTGACAGTCAGATCTCATCCAGGGGCCAAGAATATGAACCCTGTGTTGCTTATTACAAGGCGCTCTGCACCCCATATTTCATGCTGGCATGTCTTGCTGGTTGGGAGCTGAGGGTGGAGAGGGTTATGGCCCCAGGTCTTTTCAGGTGTCAATGTGTCATTGTGAATAATGAGTTTGCTTCTGAAGTTTTTTTGGGATTGTATTCTACACTGGCTTCATTTATTTACATTCAAGGTTGGTCTTGCAATTTTTGTTTCTAAACTGCATTTAATAAGACTGACATATAAAAGCTCTCCGAGTTTATAGGAAGAATACTTATTAAAAGTGGTTTTGTAATTCTTACAGTGTGTGGTCTTTGGCTTTTCTGAACTTTTGCTGTATTACATTCAAGTATAGTTTAGTGTAGTTGGAAAGAAAGCTTGGTAAGAGAAAAGCTGACAAAGAGCAGGTCAGACTGAGAGGGAGATGGAGCTGCTTTATGCTTCTGTTTTTTGCAACAGGTGAAGCTGGTATTCCCCACCTGCTAAGGAGTGCCTACAGCGGACTGAATCACTAACACACCTTGTTCTGAGAGAAACCACAGCAGCAAAAGGATGTTGTTTGTGGCAGTAGACAAAGTGCTTATTAAATGGCAAGCTTTGCTTTGCATGCTTAAGGTTGCAACTTCTTTCTTTTCCAAAAAACCTAAGTTTGTTGCAATAATTAAGTCTGGTGAAGGGAAGGTCCCCATGGAGTGCTGAGACCAACCTACTTCCTTGTTCTTTGCACTCTCATCGAAACTTCCTCATCCAATCCAGTAACACTGGACTCACCTTGAACAAAACAAGGTTTCCTCCCCACGTAACGCATGTTAGGCAGCCTCACCCCCACCTCTTACGGCAATACCCAGTGGTGTGCTTTACCACGGTGATGAAGGGTTTTGTCGCTTGCAGACACCTCCTGAAATACAACATGTGTGTATTTTTATGGCCACGTTGGATAAAGTTACCACTGCAGCTGGTAACTGCAACTTCAAGATAAAACTCACCACGTGACAACCTAAGAGCGAGCAAGCTAAGGACCAAGGAATTGTTCGTTTTCAGACTCCTGCATGGCTACATATGGCTACTTGGCTACGCTTTGTTGCACAAACACTGAATAACGACTTTGAACTTGAACAGTTGTCTCTTAGCAGTTGTTACATTACCTGTAATTGTTTCCGCAAGAGCTTGCCGGCCCTACCATTAATATGAATCTTCCTGGGTGTGCTTTTGAATCAGATTAGTAAAGGAAAACAATATTTTTCATGAGAAAGCCTCTTGGTATGCATTATTTCCAGGAACCCTGAAATCAGCATTTGTTACCTTACTGGTGTTTTTTTACCTCTGTTAAGCTTAACATCAGCTTTTTAGAGGACTGACATGTCTGTGGCCACATTCTGAGTTGCTGAAATACTGGGATGTGCTGGAAAGCAAGAGAGTACCGAAACACCCACTAACAACATCCTACAGGTCAGAACCGCATGAACTTTCTAAATAGGTCAGAGTTTGGTCTGAGAATCTGGTATTTCTTGAAAACACCCTTTACATTTCCTATTTTTCTCTATTTCATTACCCATCCAGTCACATAGCCTGTGTGCTGGATTTTTTTGTTTTACGTTTCTTTGCTGTCCAATTTGCTGCCAAATCATCATTGTGTCGCTGTCTTATATAAATGTTAACATTAGCTAGCTTCACAATAACAGCCTGGAAAGGAAACATTTACTTCTGAGTTTCCCCCTGCCAAACAAATGTACAGCGCATGTTTTTTTGTGGCTACTGGTGGTTAAGGGCATGGGATGTAAAATTATAATGCTGTATGGACCGTTAGTCTATTACAGTTATGACCACTGTAACATGCACTTCAACGTATTTATCGTTTCACTTTCAAATTGGCACATTGATTGCGGAGGACATGACTGCCCATTCCCTTATACAATATAATCTCCATAGGTCCTTGAGACTGCCTGCCAGCAGGAAAAAAACCCTCCATTTTAAACTCTACTTTTTTGTCCTTGATGACATATAATGAACGCATCAGTGTTACTCCTGTGTTCTGAAAGAAAGGGTGATGGCATGGAATGGAACAGCGATGCAAACATATGCACAGAAATAAACTGATTGCAAATCCCAGCCCAACAGCATGAAAACACTGGCCTCTCTAGAATTCCTAAAATCAGACGTGCCTCTGCCCTCAGATCCCGCCAGGAAAAAGTGCCACCGCATGTCCACTGTGGCGCCATACGGCATTCGGTTTGTGCACTGATGAGCTGGGAAAAACGTTCCTCAAAAAAATGCAATAAGCTAATGCTATTTCATTGACTTTCTGCAACCCTTGGTTGGGTGTTCAGCTACTTCTACTGCGTCCACATGAGAAGAAACGTTACGACCCCAGACGACGACCCTGAGCAGGCCTGTGCGGGTCCCATGGTCAGAAGTGACCAGCACCCGGCTGCTGCCGCCAGCCGCCGAGCTCGGGACAGAGCTGGCAGCCCAGGCCCAGGGGGGCTGGAGGCGGAAGCACTGGTGCTCCGTGACACCCGCTCCACCACGCTCTGCCGGTTCCTCAGCGCTGCCAACCGCAGAAGGGCCTCTGGGAGACATCAACGCTGGCCTCCCCCTCCGGCCCCGCAGGCCGAGCCCTCTCGCTCGCCGGCAGCGGCCCCTCGCCGAGGCTGGTGCGATCTGCGGGAGGCCGCTGCTCAGGAGGGACCAGGGCGAACCATCCGCCGCCTCAGGCGGCCCCGCGGGAGACCGGGCGCGCCGGGCACCTGCCCCGCGCCGGGCCGGCGGACAGCGCCGCCCCACACGCCCCGACGGGGGGGAGCTGCGCCCGGGCCCGCGCCTGCGCGGGCGGCCCGTCCCGACAACAAAGTCCACCCTTCGGGCGCCTTCGGCGCAGCTCGGCCGCTTCCGCCGCCGCCGCGGTTACATAAGGAGGAGCCGGCGCGCGCCGCGGCCCGCCTTCTCTCTGCCCGTGTCCTCGCGGCACCCTGCCCCTCCCCCTCCCGCGTGACACTGCCCGGGGGAGGGGGAGGGCAGGGCCCGCGCGTGCCTCCCCGCGCCCCGCCTCTCGGGGGGAGGGGCGGACGGCGGCACGTGCGTTCCTCTCCCCGCGCCCAATGGGAGCCCGCTCCCCCCGCGCACGCTCAGTTCCAGCCGCTCGGCGAGACGGAGGGGCCGGGCCGGGCCGGGCCGGGCGGGAGGGTGGGGGTGGGGTGCGGGCCTTCCGCGGGGCGCAGGCGCGGCGGGGACGGTCGCCGTGCGGGGAGGGCGGGGGGGCGGTCCCCCCCCTCCTCCCGCCTCCGCGGGGGCCGGGTGACGCACGTGCGCGCGCCCCCGCGCGCTGTTGTTCGCTCGCTCCCGCGCCGCCTGCCCGTGCCTGCCTGCCGGCAGCGGGGCGCGCGCGGCGTGTGGGGCTGGCACGCGCGCTGTTGTTATTGGTGCCGCCGGCCGCGGCGGAGGGAGGGGGAGGAGGAGCGGGCGGGCGCCTCAGTCAGTGAGTTCTTTAAAGATGGCCGGAGCGGCGGCGGCCGCCGCGACCCCCGTGTACTGCGTGTGCCGGGAGCCCTACGACGTGAGCCGCTTCATGATCGAGTGCGACATCTGCAAGGACTGGTTCCACGGCAGGTAGGCGCCGGGCGCCGCGCGGGGCCGGGCGGCGCGGGGGTGGAACCGCCGGGTCGGCCGGGCACCGGGCATAGGCGGTGGCAGTCGCCACCCCTCACACTCCCCCCCCCCCCGCCCCCCCCCCGTAACGGCCGGGGGGACAATGGCTGCGCGGCGGCGGCACGGGGGGGAACGGGCTCCTCTCCGCTCCGGCTCCCCCCCGCGGCGGTGGCAGCGGCCGGTGCCGGCGAGGGCTGCCGTCCCTGGGCACATGGGTCCTCGCTTGCGAGGGGGCGGCCGGGCGGGGGGGGGCCGGTTATGAAAGAGCAACAGATGCGGGGCTTCCGGGCCGGCGGTTTCGCTGGCGGGGCCGGCGCCACCCTGAAGTTGAGCTGGCTTTGGGGAGGCGTCGTGTCGTCCCCTCGCCCCGCTCCCCCGGGGGGTCTCTCCCGGGACAGGGCGGACTCTTCGCGGAGGAGTGCGGAGGGGGCACCGCGCGGGGTGCCGGGGCTCTCCCCCGGCGGGGCTCGGGCTCCTGGGTCGCCGTGCGTTTTGTTTGGGGTGGGCGGCTGGCGGAGGGCGGCGGGGGGTCGCCCCGCTCCTCTCGCCGCTTTGACGTTTCCAGCCCGGTCCCGAGCGGCCGCCGCCGACTCGCCTGTGTTTCGCGAGCCGAGCGTGTGAATAATAAAGGCCCGGCGGCAGCCTCCGGGCTGCGAGCAGGAGTCGGTGGCGGTGGGGATTCACGGGCAGTTAAACAAAGGAGCAAGTTGGGGGCCCGCGGCTGAAGCGGCTCGGCCGGGCTGGGACCGCGGGGCTCCGAGTGGCCGCCCCCATTATGTGGGGAGCCCCGGCGCCGGCGTGCGGGCCGGGGAGCTGGCGGCGGTGTAGGAAGTGCCGTGTGATTGACAGCAGGACATTTAAATACCCCCCGTGTAACAAAAACAGGCTCCCGGCGTCGCCGGCGAGACAGCCGCCTCGCCCTCTGCCGGCGCGGGGCGGCAGAGCCCGGCCGGGCCGAGCGGAGCCGAGCCGGCCGCAGGCAGGGCTCCGGCTCCGGCGGCCCCCGGCGCCCGAAGTTGCCCGCAAAGCCGTGACCGCGCCGGGGATTTGCACCTCGGCGGCGCAGCCGGCCGCTGAACAAAGCGGTGCGCCGGGCAGGGCTTCCCGTCGGGGAGAGGTGTCGTGCGGCAGCGCGCCGGTGGTCCGGCCGCGCTCCTGGGCTTGCCTTTCATCTCTTGCGCTCAGCGCTTGCAGCAGAGAAACGATGGTTGTGTGGGTTTTTATTTTTCTTTTTTTCCTTTTTTCTTTCTTCCCCTCAACGGCAAAAGGAAAAACGCTGCCTAAAAGTAGGTTGCATATCTAGGCGTTACCTAACAGTCATTATTACACATGGGTGTTTTCTTGCACGTTTTAGGATGAAAGGAACGCTTTCAGTGTTTCGGATGTTGACTTGAACATACATTGAGTTGATACGCTCTTTGTACATGGGTTTCCCTCGACTCAAATCACAGTGTAATCGAAACTATGAAGAGGGCTTTGTAAACTGTAAAGACTGGCAAAGCAGCATTGTCACACCTTTAGAAACGACCCCTCGTTAGTATTTTTAACTAGACTACTACTACTCTTGCCAGTACTGTTGTTTGAAGCTAGATGCACAACAGCTTTTTTGGATTACTGGAGCTTGATACAAGTTTGTCAGAACTTGGTCACTGCTTGTAGTAAAGGTGCAGACATCGTCTGAAGGTCTTTGTACCGTTACAGGTTCTCTCTCTCACAAGTATTTTTCTGTGTTTGTGTGTTGCTCTTTCAGCCTGTCTTGGCGATTGTGCAGTTTACATGCAGGCTTAACTTAAATGCCAGTCTTGTGCGCTAATATTAGTAGGGTACAAGTGAACTAATTTCTGAAATTGTCACGAGGAGGAAAGTATCAACTGTCTGATTCAAAGGTATGACAGACCACTCTGTAGCCTTCTCAGATCTTGATCTGCGGAAAAATCCACAGTGGTTTCTGTGCTTGAGCTTTGTCAAGCAATTGGTAGAAAAACTGTGCCAGCACTGAACTGCTTTGACAGTCTGAAACCCGAAGTGTGGGAAATAAGCAAGCCCGCAGGAGCTGGCAACAGCCATGTTGCTCTGGGATTTAGTTGCATGCTCACCCAGTCTCGTGACTTAAGGGACAGGATCGTGGGAGACCGTTGTCCTCGCCCGGCTGTGGTCTGCTCTGGGAGGGCCCTTCCTCTTGGTCTAAGAGTATCTGAAGACTCTTACATAGCTTGTGAAGGAAAATACGCACTCTCAAATCTTGACATTTTTGGTGAGCTTCTTGGTTTCATGCTTTCTTGATTCCCCACCACCCCACCCCCTCTCCAGCCTGTGGAATGGGATTGGTGTGACTTCATATTAAGAAACATACAAACCCCATGGTTACTTAAGGCTGTAGTGCGCTAGCATGTCATGTAGCACATCTCATTGGATTATGGATTCTTTGCTGCCTTCCTATGTTTAGTTAAGAGAGTGCCTTAGCAATACCCTGGAGGCAGTACAAAGTCTGTTCTGACAGATTGGCACTAGTCCCTTTAAATTTTATGTGATTTTTTTTCTGGGTGTTCTTGCACTACCTGTCGTCAAATGACTGTAGGTTGGTTTGCTATCAATATATTGTCAACATTAGTATTATCAAATATGTGTTTTATTGCTTCTGGCAAATATTTGTGTAAAAGCAAATATTTTGATATGCCTTACAAGGTTGTGAACCTACATTCTGGGTTTTAGTTACTCTATGACTGGGCCTAACATCCGGCCGCAAGCTTGTGTAATTACCTCTTGCTGAACAAAAGAGTGTAATGTCTGTGTGTCTATGCGTGTCTGTGTGGTGTTCTAGGCTTCATCACTTTCTTTAATGGCTTGCAAGAGTGGAGAGACTACAGAGAGTGAGATGTGACAAACTGTCAAATCTTTCAGATGAAAAATCCATTTATATTTTAGGTAGTTCCTGTATTTTCCTGGTCTTTTTATTTTCTTTAAATGAAAATGTCACATTAAGGTCCTTCCCCCTTTCTGGCTTGTCTAGAATATACTCCAGCCAGAATGCAGCAGAAAAACTCCTTTATGCTGCTCTAAGTGTTCAACTTTTTCCTGAATCTGTTCAGTAGCTCTTGACACCTATTTAGGTTCTTGGCTTCATCTTCAAATGGTATGTATCATAGCATGATACTTCTCGTTCTGTCGGTCTCCGTTTTTTGATGCTCTACCTCAGTTACTAGGTTAGCTACATACTGTCATCTCTTCTTGCTTGTGTTTTTTACTGTGATATATGTACAGAATATCTTTTCTTAGCCGATCTTGCAGTCAGTTCTGTGCTTGGAATATGTTTGTGGAGTTTGCAGAAATCCTGTTGTCATCTTTGAAATCTTTGTCCTTTTTTCTGTCCATGATACATGCACTCGACTAGATTTATGTGCATTGCATAGCTGTCACTTACTCTTGTAGGCTAGATTTCAGACAGGTTGGAACAAACTTAGTTTAAGCATATAATTCAGTTTTTGTCTGTACAACATAATGTTGTCTGTAATGGTTCAGGAGTAAATGATTGTAGAGTTAGCTTTTTAAGGCTGTTTGCTTTGTAAAGGTGCACTGGTACTGTACTGGTTGTAAGGGAGCATGGAGAAGTCAGTCAAACTGAGAATTAAAAATGCAGGTGCCCCTATGAAGTTTTCTGTGTAGCACTTTTCCAAGGGATGTTTTGTTTGTCAACAAACATAGAGTGGACTTCTAGCATGTCTCAATGACAAATAGGGTAAGGCCAAAGGTGTGAATGCCAGTTATAGTAGTGGTCTCTGCCTTTTAGAATGCCTGTAACCTTTTAATTTTTTTATGTTAAAAAAAGATTTATCTTAAAAAAAGATTATAAAAAAAGATCTTTTTTTAAACAAAGGAAATGTTTTATTCTTCAAAGCCAGAGCAGTAGGGAATAGGAAAGGAAAGCATCCTTTTTTGTTCAAAATTAGTAGTTTTTCCTAAAATTTCATAATGGTGTCAACTTTGGTGTCTCGCCCTCAAGGAGAAGAAAGAAAGAAAACAGCCTATCTAGCTTTGCTCAGCTTGCGTCTTTGGTATTTTGTGTAAATGCAACTTAAATTTAGAAGCCATAAATCCTTTTTCTTTTATAAATTTTTTACGTTTACAGAAATCCGCATTTCATTTGAGCAGGTTAGAGGTCACTAAAGGAAATACAGCACTAATCTGTATGTAATGTAAACATGTATGTACTTCTGTTGCAAAGCAAAACTCAGTTGATTACAGTTACATGGAAGGGTTTTTAAATTGATAGCTCTTGCTTTCAGGATTAATTCTGTATTCTGTATAGCCTTCTTGAAAGAATTAACTTTTTCTCCCTTTCCTAGAGCAGTTCATTGATGGTATATAGAACTTTGCCATTGAGTGTTTGCTGTTTTTTACAGCTTTGTCAGTATTAAAAAAACACATTTAATAACATAATTTGAAAAGCAAGGTGATTCATATACATTTTGAGGATGATTATTTAAATTGCAGATGACTTGAGGCTTTTTTCTGAAATGGAAGAAAACTTCAGCACCCAAATCACATCTGAGCTAAGTTCACGTAGAACATAGTTTTTATGATATTGTATAGATTTGAGCATATCTTCATTTGATCTTTGAAGAAACATAAAATTTCTCAACCACTCCTTAATCTGATCTCAGTTTCAAAATCAAGGTTCCCTGTTGCAGCTGTTCAGTTACATGGTCCAGATTCCTCTTAATGAACTGGTTTGTACCCTGAAGGCAGGCTTTCTCCTTAAGAAAAGAAGGAAATGTACATGCCATAGCGACTACTTTTCCTGAATTGGTTCTTTGTTTTGGAGCTTTATATATGAGGTTCTGCACGATGGGCTTCGCCAACTCTTTGCTGCTGAAAGAGGCTGTCCCACTCCTGGCTGCGTGCTGGTATAATTTCTCTTTTGCTGGTTCAGTGCTTGTCTGATTGTTTGGTAAGTCAACTCTGCTCAGAAAACTGACAAAACCCATTCTTTTGCTGGGTTAGCTTTTTGTTGGGTTACTGAGCTGAACAGGCTTATCAAGGGCTAGGCTCATAAGCCTCAGACTGTTGCAAAACACTGGTGAGGACTGTGTTGCTGGAGGACATGATAGTGGGTGGGAAAAGACAGGGGAGTTGCCCATTTTTCTTCCTCGCTGCCCACTTTGGCATCAGTGGCTCACCCAGTTTTGTGGAACCTTGTTTTTGTGTCTTAGTCACCATATGTGATTCTGCTTTGAATCTGATGGCCTTGGCCCAGACCCATCTGCTCATCTAGTGGGGTCCATAGCAAGCAAGGCATTTCCAGTGCAGCTGCAGCATTGCAACCCCAGAGCATCATCTGTCTGCAGAGACAGGTGAAGCTCCTGTGTCTGTCTTAGAGGGGCTTAAGAGGACAAGGTATGGTGATGCTCACCTTGAGAAATGTGGAGACTGCAAAGAGAGGCTGTTACAAATGCCTTCTGGTGCAGACCTTCTGTTTACAGAAAATTAAGGCCTTGTAATTATAAACATTCAGGGGCCTGAACTGAATCAACAAATCATTGCCTGGTCACTAGAGCTTTGGTCTGGCCCTAGAGGCTCTTGAGCTGACTTTCTGGCTTTTGTAATGTATAAGCCTTAAATTCTTCCTGTGGCAACTGGGTGTATGTTAGGGAAGTGTTTTAGACCTCAAGGGAAGGTTAATGTGTTTGTTAACCTTACTTTTCTTTGGTTTAGCCTTGTTTCCTCAGTGGTAAGGTGGAAGTCTCAGCTTAAGTCCAATGAGCTGTGTCCTCTGCCAAAGACTTAAGTGACTTCAAGTGAACTCAGTTCTTCTAACAATACAAAAGCTGAAACAGTTTTGGTTAAACTGAGAAGAAACTAGTAATAATAAGGATGCCAGACTAGCACTTGTGTAATTGGATGTCTGTTTTCAATCCTTTTATATTCTTCATTTTTTCCCTCTTGGTTCCCATCTGTGAAGTGGGAAGACTTATTAATATATATATTAAAGTAGATGTAGTCTACCATAATAAGCACTGTAGAGTAGTAAATATTCAAATTTCTTCAATTTTTGAAACTGTGTAATAACATGTAGAATTATATGTACAAGTTTTTTTTCTTTACAGTTTTCTTGAAAAACTGGCTTTATTTGAAGTATGTATACTTTGAAAGTTAACGCTTCTTTCCTTTAGATCTGTAATCTGGTAAATTTTTTCATTTGATGTTCTGGAATAAAACATAGTAGATGTTTTAGAATATGCATTCCAACATAATAACTAGGACAAGGGAAAAAAAAAAGTCTTGTCCTATAAAGATCTGTAAGAGAACTGAAGGATACACAATTCAGCTTTTTTAATTAGAATTGCAACAAGATTCTAGTGAGTTTCTAAACAATTGTTAAATGCTTATATTTCTAATTTCTAAAGTACAAATTAATTATTGCCTATTCAATGTTACTTAAAAGATAGGAAGGTTCAGAATTAGTGATTTAAACACTACCTTTCATTGTTTGTAATGTTATAGTTGATCTATATCAATATTTTTGGTATCAATGTTTTTTCTTTGGCCATTCTTGACCGTGCAAACAAAGGTACTTGAAGTGTTTATGTGTGATTTAAATGACTAATAGTGAATTTTTTATTAGCTAGTTAATTTATGATTTTATGTTCCAAAATGTCATTTGTTGATGCTTACATAGCACTTTAGTATCTTCCTTTCCTTTTGTTCTGCTTCATACATGCTTGATTTGGCTGAAGAATTAAAATGTTTTCAGAAAGCTCTGTTTTGTGACTTCTGTATCTATAAACTACAGAGGTAAGAGAAGTCTGGGTAGGGGGCTGCTGCTTGGTACACTTAATTTCTGTATATACCTGCTAGGTGCTACAGTGCAGAGTGTGAAATATATTCCTTTTATTTTTTAAACTTATCTTGATCTGTTTATAATGCTGAGTTGGATTATGACAACACAATGGCAATGAAATAGATTAAGCATTACAGCGGAGTATCACACTGTTAACTGCCAGTGGGCAAAATCACATTAATTCTGTTTTCATTCTTCATTTGTGGTTTCTAGCTTTTTTGTGGACAGTTTTCATATTCATTAGCAGATTTCTTATGCTCAGTGCAGTTTTCCTTGCACTTTCTATATCATCTTTTGAAAGATCATGCGATACAGTGTCTCCATTCTGTTTACTTGACGGTTTGCACAAGTTGAAGATGAACTTATACTCTTCATGTAAATATTTGTACTTTCCCTACATAATTTTAAAATAAAAAAACATTGTCTCAAAACAATTCTGAGTAATCAGTAAAGATGTTCGTAGGTACAATGTGCATGCTTAAAAATAGAAAAATGCTCAAGTTTTACATATGTCTCATTGCTGAAGTACGAAAATTCTATTAACAACAGTGCTATTGCTTTATTAGCAATGTAGGAGAGATATTTTAGTGAAATATATAGCTTTTAAAATAGCTAAGCTATTTTTCATTTGTCAGTCCTTTCTAATGTAACATTAGCTCATGAATACACAGAACTAACAATCTATAGAGCATGAATAGTCTTGAGATGTCTGCTATATGGTGGTAATGTGGATTTATGTGGCTAGTTTAATCTCCTCAGGTCAATTCTGCTTTTGAATGGAATTAATATTTAATACTGTTTTCTCCATTACTTCAGCATTAACTAAAGTAGACTTTAAAACTCATCTTTCTTTTTGAAAATACTGAGTTCATTGTTGCTCAAGCAGGCATAAATGCTGCTGTTTGCTACAAAAGCAAGAAAGCTTTTTTAAAAACCCTCCCACATCATTCTGTCTTAAAAGCCAACTGGAGTGAGGATGACTGTTCTAAATTTTTAATATATTGTGGTATGAAGTCTATTTATTTTCATTTGAACCTGTCAGCTGACATTGCAGCTAGCCTGGGAAATTCATTTCATAAATTTAATTGTGTTTGTTCCATTTACATTAAAGCTTTATTCACTTAAAGGCTCTTAAAGCACTATTCATGAAAATGAGTGCAAGGAAAGGTGACTTTTTGAGAAATGAAGTCTTTGATACAGGATTAGGATGTAGTATTGATCTGATCTGTCATTCTTACCAGTTACCAGGCAGTATTTTCTGAACAGACTGACATTTTCCTTTTGAGATATTGATGTTTGAGGGCCAATAAAGAAAGGCCAAATCGGGTGAATGGAGAGCAACCAAAGAAACTGCTATGTCTTATTACCCAATAGTGCTTGTTAAAGTTCTGGTTGGCTTGCCCAAGGTACAGATTTTTAGTTTTGTTTCAATATCAAGAATATTTGGACATTTTCCCTAAAGGATTATATCATGCTGTTGACTTGCAAAACTCAGTGTCAAGAATAAGTGGAAGTGAAATGAGGCACTGCAACTTAACGTATGGCTTTCAGGGGTACTGATGGGCAGATCTGTCAGCTGCCAAGTACGGGGTGGTCTAGGAACAGTACCAACAGCAAGATAGCCATGCTAATGTCACATGGTGCCCAGTCAAATGTTACCAGCCTACCTCTCAGGATAGTGTTTTCCCTTTTTATTTCATGATGGTGTGCTGCGTTGACACGGCACAGCCTCAAGCCCAAACATGCTGTCCTAGGCATTTCTCTGTGCTCTATTGCTTATGTAGGACCAAAAGCATGTTAACAAAAATGGTGTACACATGTAGTCTGTTAAATCTCACGTTAAGTTCTGATTACAGTATTTGTCTGCCTGGAGGATACATCAATGTGATGCCAAGGTGAGCAGCAACTTGCCGCCTCTGATGCTGTGCCCTCCTATGTGAATTGCTAGGACCTCTGGGGGCATCACTTTGAATCTCTTAACGGTGCAGGAAAATGTGCTGCTCTGATGTAATGAATATAGGAGTAGTAGTATAGAATACTGTTCTTACTCTTGCGAAGAATGAACGGGGTAGCTGTACTATTGAGTGATTGGACTAGCATCCTTGCTGAAAAGCATCTTACTTAACTGAGTGAAAGCATATGCCTTGGCTGTAGCTTATACTTCCAGCATGGTCAGCTGGCTTGTGCTTGAAGCATCATGAAACTCCAGTAAGAAGGATTCAGGTATGAACTACAGTTAGGAGTATCATTTGAGTAGATCAGAATTTTCTGAAATGAAGATGTAACTTTTAAGTGCTGCTGCAAATGTTACTTTTGGCTTTTGGAATTTGCCCTTACCAGTAAAATATAATTTTGTTTTGTTTTTTGGACTCGATGTCTTGGCTAGCATCGCCAAATGAGAACACAGTGTGCATTCTATTTCCTGGCCCTTATTTGAGTGTGGAAATGACTTTATTGGCTAATGAAAAAACCACAAACCCTCCACTTCATAGAATAATAAACTTTTTACTCCTAGTTAGTTCTGGTACTGGACACTGAATAAACTTATACTATAAGAGAGGTCAAAATCTTGTATATTGGTGAAAGGAAGGTATCACTGTTGGTGATGGTACTTGACCTGTTAATGTGAGGTGCCATTACCTGCTTCTTACGAAGATGCCTCACATAAAAGTGTTTTTTTTTCCCAAAAGTGGTTTACTTACAATAAGGAACAGATCGGAGATCTCTACAATGCTGTTTGTTTATTGCTCATTAGTGCTCTTGTGCCTTTTTTCTTCCCCCCAGCACGTGAATGTCAATGCATGTCTCCACCTTAATTGGCTGAATCTTTGTCTTTCATAGGGTAGCACTGCATCTAATTCCCTTTTTTCTTTGATGCTACACACAGTCTTAAAGAGCAATGTTAATGTGGGGGGACAATGACAGGAAAATGAGACAGAATCATGATAAAGTAGTAAAACATGGGAAAGTAAAGCGTTAGCCTTTACGTTTGGTCAGATGATCACAGAAATGATTTTGAGCTAACATCTTGTTTGTCTGGACTAAATATAGATGAAACAGGCACTGGTACATTTACGTCATGTATTTAAAAGTGAATTGCAATGCATTCCTTGCTGCTCTTGCTGCATGTGTGCTGGGAATGGCAGTGAATGCATGCCTGCAGTATGTGATGTCAGTTCCCAATGCAAACTACATGGAAAATTCCCAGGGAGTTGCTTGTGGACCATATAGCAGCTAGAAGCAGGAAGGTCTCTATCTGCAGTTTTCTACACCATCCCAGGGCAACACTAGTAAAATACAATATGCTTTTTATAACACATGATATTAGTAAGTGTTTTGAATAGTCTGTTTTTCTGTTGTATTTTTTGTACAGCTAATGGGGAATTTGGAGACAGAAGTAGAAGGTCAGTATGTTTTATATACTGGATTGTTGATTAACACGGTACAGTAAAATTCTGTTTTTTATAATGCCAACCTGAGGAAGCTGGACAAGTCTCTTTCCAGTGTGAATGTATGCCTTGCTCCGAGCCTCTGAGAAATTCATTTCTATGAAGTTTGTGCACCATGATACTTTGGAACAAGGTTTTTGTTAGGAAATGTTCTCTATCCCTTAATACGCTTGCCAGCATCATGTATAACCTCATATGTCTTTGGAAGAAAAACTGTAAATCTCTAAGTGATTGTTGTTGGAAACTTACTGACTATATTTGAAACTTACTGACTATATGCTGAGGGGCTGGGAAGTAAAGCAGGTACTTCCTTTTCAAACTCTGTACCAGACATGAAGAAACCTGTAACTGAATGGGACTTCTGCTTTTCAGGTGTCTGAAAAATCACAACTGAGATTAGGAGATTTTTCTGTTCTCATGGGGTATCTACAAAGGGAGTAAGCAGCATAGTGAAGAAGAGACAGTCTTCTAGGTGAAAAGCCGGATGGAGAGAGCATAGGAAAGTGAAGACAGTGCAGAAGGAAACGGATAACATAACAGAGAATACTTGGAGAATATTAACTTGTTCTGCAAGACTCTCGAGTTTTAAATTTGAACATTGATTTGTGAGTGAAAAAAGCCTGTGTGCTAAAATATCCGCTGCAATGACCAATTGCTCTGAAGTAAAGTATGGAAGATCCGTGTTCTAATGCAGCCAGTAGGCTTGCTGATGCTCATACAGATGCATGGTTGAGTTTTTGATTTAATGGAAAGTACTTTACGGTGTGCAGAAAATAAGTGATGATAGCATTAATTTAAATTTAAAATGTAGCTTTCTGTATCTTTCTCTGAATGGAATCTAACCTGAATCAGCTGCAACAAGTGAAATTTTAATTCTTGTATTTCCTGAAGATAAGTACACAGTTTGAGGTTGTGTTATGTAACTCTACGGTTTGAACTGCTAAAAGTAAAAACTGTCTTTCTAAAGAAAGCTGACTCTAGGTGTATTTAAATTGATGTACTACAAATTATATTGTAAGGTTGGCAAATTGTCACTATTCAAATAGCTTGATTATTTTTTCTTAGAATTTTTAGTTTTACTTAGTTTCATAGCCAGTGCTATGTAATGCAAACAAACTCATAAATAAACTTTTCTTCTGTAATTGCATTGTAAGAAAATGGCTTAATACTTCCCATTCACTGAATTACTGAACTCATTAAAGGCTCCTCAGAGATCATTGACCTCTGAACCTTTATCTAGGAAACACTTGTTGTAAAGGATTGGGTTTGTTCTCACATGAAGTATTTACTACATTTTTCTAATTATTAAAGAAAAACCTTTTTGGCACTTTCAGATTATTTTAGCAGAGCTCATAAAGAAAAGCAAAACATTACTATCACCTTCAAACCAGAAAAGCAACAACTCTTAAGTGTTACTTGTAGTCCAAAAAGTCTGGCAGGTATGAGTCAGGTTTTAGGCAAATGTAAAGTCCTTACCAGTTCCTGAAATAGTCAGAGAAATGGACAGTTGTGCCTTTTTTTTTAAAGAAAAACAGGTGCATTCATAGTCAGGGGATAGACTGTTGTGTACTTGTAGGAAGCACTATTAAATCAGAAGACTAAGAAAAAGTATTAGTATGTCTTAAGACCTGCAAAAGGTTGTGCTGTAATGCACGCTCACTGTATGTATTTATTCATTAATGTCAGGAACAGGGACCAGAACTCAAGATAATCTTGTCAATGTCTGAGTGCCCTAACCCGAAGATTATGTTTGGGTCATATTACATTCTGTTTTGGGCCCATAATTCCTGGGTTCTTTTCTGCAGAGTAAGAGGCCCTAAGTGGGGGAGATAGAGTATCTTTACATAAAAAGTAACCTGGAGATGAACATTCCCTTGAGATGTGTGGGCTTGAACTCCCACAACCTGAATAAGCACTGCTGCCATCTCACAGAGAAAAACAAAATAGCTTCTCCCTTCCCCAGTCCCAAGATATAACTGTTTTTTAGTGCCTGGTACTTTGAAAGTTTGGCAGCTGTGCTTGCCTTCTGGCTTAGATGCCAGGGAATGTGGCATATGCTGTCTGGGTGCGCTGGGCGAGCAGAACAGATGGTGCTTTTAGAATTTTCAGGTCAAGTGGTGAGGTGCCAGGTGAGTGTAGGTGCCTCTGTGGTTAGCTGTCCTCCTGAATTTAGGTAGGCTTTAGGGGCCAGCATCCTTATTTGAATATTGCCCTCGTACCCTTATATAGATGTATCCTTTTTTTGTGTTCTTGCCATTTCTGCCTCATTCTTCTCTACTCTGGATTTGAAAGTAGTTGTTCCTTACAACTGTTCATTCCAAGGCTGCATTCTGTTTTACTTGCTGTTTTAATTAATCCACTTAGTATCAACTGATGTGGAACAAAAGTCCTGTGGTAGCCTTACTTTTGGTTTAAACCAGATTTATAGCAGTGTAGTAATAGACCCAAATTAATCTAGAAAATTTTGATTTAGTAAATAACTTTCACTGAACCACTGAGGTTGGAAGGGATCTCTTAAAGATCATCTAGTCCACCCCACCCTGCTCAGGCAGGGTCATCTAGAGCAGGCTGCTCAGAACCGTGTCCAGTTGGGTACTGAATATCTCCACAACCGGAGACTCTGCAACCTCTCTGGGCAATCTCTTCCAATGTTTGATCAATCTAGCAGCTAAAAAATAAATACATAATTTTTCTTCCTCGTGTTCAGATGGAATTTCATATGCTTTAATCTGTGGCCGTTGCCTTTTGTCCTGTCACTGGGCACTACTGAGAAGTCTGTCACCTTTCCCGTCCCATCAGGGGAATTTATACATATTGATAAGATCCCCCTGCACTTTCCCTTCTTCAGGCTGACGGATTGCGGCTCTCTCAGCCTCTCCTCATCTAAAGGATGCTTTAGTCCCTTAATCATCTGAGTGGCATTCAGCTGGACTCGCTCCAGTATGTCCATGTCCTTTCTGGGGATCCCAGAACTGGACCCAGCATGCCAGGTGTGGTCTCACCAGTGCTGACTAGAGGGGAAAGATCACCTCCCTCTACCTTTTGGCAGTGCTTTTCCTAGTGCAGCCCAGGAGGCTGTTGGCCACCTTTGCCACCAGGTTGCATTGCTGGGTAACGAACAGCTTGTTGTCCACCAGGACTACAAGGTCCTTCTCTTGCAGTGCTGCATTCCAGCCGGTTGGCCTCCGGTGTGTAATGGTGCAGATACCCTTGCAGACAAAGCCTAAGACCTGTAATAATGTCTACTTCCACTCTTGAATCGCAAAGACATAATTTACTTAGTTATATCAAAACATTTTCATATAATCACTTCTTGTAGTATTGACACCCAAAATAAAACACTTGGATCTGTTGCTGTTTGGCAGACTTCCTGTCTTCTCTCATAGAAACAATTAAGTGAAATTTTAGTCAGAAATTTTCTCCTGAAGAATTAATTTTGTTTTTCACAATAAGTGAACCATAACGTCTCCTGTATTTTTTACAGGAATGGTAAATGTCTGTGCTCATTTTCAGGGGACCTTCTGCAGTAGGTCGTCTGCTTCCCGCTTCATACTTTTCTTGTGCATTTCTTTGAGCTTTCGTGTTCAAATGTTATTGGTGTTTTGCCCACTGTGAAGAAGGTATTCTATTCTAAGAGCTATATATGCATACACTAGAGTGATACATAGATAAAATACTTTTTTCCCCCATCTAAAAGCTGTGGAGCTGAGTAGCACAGGCTGTGAAGTAAAGATTACCTCCAAAAGTGATTGTGTGTAAAATCTAGAATAAAAGATGTGGATTTGTGCTTTTGCAACTAATTTAAATGACTCTAGATAGCTTACGATAGAGTAAACCTGGTTTCAGTAACCTGTATCTGAACTTTTTAGAGCTTTAGATAAAAAACAGTACCTCAGTTTATACCCAGAATAAAAATAATTGATGCAGATAAAATTCAGTCTTAGTGCTGATGCAACTCAACCCCCAAACTCTGTTTAGCTTTGTTCTGCACTATTTGAAATTTCCACATGTTCTGAAAATTACTGTGCTTCATTAATTTCTTCTGAATAGGATTGAACAGTTAGATTTCTGTAGATGGAATAATGTGTAAAAGTAACTTCTTGATACGTTATGGACTGCATGGATGCAGTTTTGGCCAGTATGCCCCTCTGGACCTCTATAAGCAGCTGAGAATCGAATAAAGATCTCTAAATTATGGGCATTATCTAGTTGATTGAAGGAGTTTCTATTTACTGCTCTGCCAGCCAGCCAATATAACATCTGATATTTAAACTCATTATCTGTGTATCTGAAACAGTTTGCTTGTATCATAGCTTAAATAGAAGTTAATGTAATCAGCTACTCCATCTGCATTTGAAATGAGGATGGTGAGCTAGAGTTGATGAGCCAGTTTGCTCTTGGATTTCTTCAAAAATGAAGTGTCTGTCTCTACTTGCTATTGACTGCAAGTCTATTTGACTTATAAAAGTAAGGTATTTCAAAGCTATAGGAGCCAGCATGTATTATTTTATTTTGTGGTTGGAAGATGCAGAAACTATTCTGCTTACTAAAAAGCTTTTTAAAAAGTTCTTAGCAATGTCTGGAAAATATTGTAGGCTGGAGGGGGAATTACACAGTTGAGAAGCAGAGGAGTTTAAAAATTTTTAAAAATTTGCGTGGTGGGTTTTTTTTGTTTTTTTTTTTTTTTTTCCTTGAGGAAAACTATTTAATGAGTTGAATTTTGAAGGCAATAAAAGATTCATTTCAGGTGCAGCTGCAGAGACTCTGAATGCTACTGTGAGTGTTAAGGTTACTTAGTAGGAGGTTCCAGGAGGTCTTTTAAACCAATCTGGTTCAGAAATTTTTAAACCAGTTAGGTGATATACTGCATTCCGTGTAATGAGCCAGTTAAAAGGTGCGTAAAGCAGGCTGAAGCCAAGTTTGCTGTAGTCTGTAAAAGCAGCAGATCAGTCATATGGTAACCCAGGAATAAGGGATTTGCAGCAATGCAGCCTTAAGGTAGTGCTAATACTGGTTACTGGTGCTAGAACGTGGGCAACAGAAGAGGGTGTTGCCTATGGCTGTTAGCAGAAAGTCATATTATCAAATGATGCCTGACGTAATTGTCCAACGAAGGAGCACATTTAAAAACAATCATTAGCTTCCTGATCAATTCCCTCAGTCTAGGAAGCCATTGTGGGTTTGATACTGTTCACCTCCAGACCTTTTTTTAATCACTGTGCTTGAGAACAAGACAGATCTGATGGTGTCTACTGACAGTATTACTGAGGATGTTGAAAGCTTTACCAACTGTGTATTGCATAACATAACACAGTACTGATAGTATTTGTCATGCTTCATGATCTTTTTAAACAGCTCATCTTTATTAGGCAACTTGGTCTTTCTAAACAGCTCATCTTTATTAGGCAGCTGGAATAACCAGCTAGTACTCTCTCTGTAGGAGGCTGCAGTCCATGCATGACCTTTGTTGATGAGGAGCAGTCAACACTTCTAGCTGTTGAGAAGGAAATGGAATTGCTGAAGACGTACCAACAAATTCCCAAATGAATTAAAACCTGCTTTTGATATACAGTGCACATCACCTAAAAGAGGTGCTTGGCCTAATATCTAATATTGAAGAGATCTGTTTGTTAGATAAGAGTATTATATTAAATAGTATAATTTGTTTGTTCAGCTTGGAGAAGAGAAGGCTGAGGGGTGACCTCATCGTAGTCTACAACTTCCTCAAGGGAGGCAGCGGAGGGGGAGCTGCTGGTCTCCTCTCACTGGTGACCAGCGACAGGACATAAGGAAATGGGAACGCATGAGCTGCGTCAGAGGAAGTTCAGATTGGACATCAGGAAAAGGTTCTTCACTGAGAGGGTGGTCAGTCACTGGAACAGGCTTGCCAGAGAAGTGGTCACAGCACTGAGCCTGTCAGAGTTCAAGGAGTGTCTGGACAATGCCCTTAGTCATATGGTTTGGTTTTAGGTAGTCCTGTGAGGAGCAGGGAGTTGGACTCCATGATCCTTATGGGTCCCTTCCAACTTGAGATATTCTATGATATGATAAATATTTTCTTGTGAGACTTGGGTTTAGGTAATTCTGGAATTCAAGAACTGCTGTGAGTGAATATGCAAGAACCATTAGTGAGTTTTTTCTACTCAACCTCTAAAAAATAAACCCCAAACATTAAGTCTTGTTTCCCAACAGGCTTACGTAAAGTGGTATTTCTTTTATTAAGAGCAGGTAGATAACCTTCACACTTCAGAATGGCCATCATGTTTATCTCAAACAAGGAGGTGGGGATCTAGCTGAAAATTTGTCATTCTAATTTTGTCCTGCTTTATGGAAAGCCATGTTTGTGGTTTAGAAATGTGGCTTTCAAACTCTTTGGGTTACTTGTTTGTTTTTCTGATCTGTTATAGTTACTGCTGTACTTCAGTGAACTACTGGAAGGAGTGTTTTGTAGGCAAATAACATATTGGTAGTGGCATAAAGTCATACCTCTGCCTGGTACTTGCCTCAGCTACTCTTGGTAGCTGAAGCTACAGATAAACTGGTCTCAAGGAACTGGTGAAACTAAACACTTCATCAAAGAAAAACTGGGATATCCAAAGGTAGTCAGACTAAGACCATCTTAAATGCTGTGCTATCTAAAAAACGTTGCTTTACTTATGGCATCTAGTGCCAATATATGCATCTCTTGGACTTAGTAATGTCTTTTTCAATGTTGTGCAGGGTATATAATTAATTTCTAGGAAGTTTTTCAGATGCAGGGAGGGATGTTCCCTGCAGTCTAATTGGTAAGCTATTGGCAGTTTATCTATTAGGTTGGTGTAGTTCTGAGTATTAGAGGATAATGAGAGGGAAGTTCAATACTGACTGGGTCTAGCGACCTCCATTGCCAAAAGGGGCAGTCCTACTTTTCATATCCCTCTCTCCAGGTTACATGGTCCCACTCCATCTCGTGGATTGGCTCTGATAGTTGTCCCGACTGTCCTGTAAGGTAACTTGATAAACAGGCAGAAAACTGCTTATGTTAGTTTCTGTCAGATAAGCAAGTGAAAACAGGTTGCCTTGTAACCAGGCAAGTACCAGGGCTGTTGCGCGGAAGGGGAATTTGAGTGCTTGCTTGGAAGGGAATGAGTAACCTGCCTCTTCCAGTGGCTGCAAGCTGTTAGATCAATGCAAGCTATATCATGTTATTGCTTCCCAAGATTTGTTTGTTATTTTGGATTGAATGTCAGTTTCTCTTCATAGGCTGTTTGTGATTCAGATAATTTCTGTCTTCTTTTCTCTCCTTCCAATGCCCTCTCTCTTAGAAACAAGTAACTAGTATGTCTATTCTGTGTACAAAAGGCCCTTGCTGCCTAATAGAAAACTCTGCACTGGAACTGGAACTGAAATTTGTGTTGATTGTGGCCAAAGGACTTGGGATGCCAGTAATTCTTAAAACCACATCATACGCCATGTTTCATTAAGATGGCTAGAGACAGAGTGATAACTAACAGGAGTTTGTATGCAAGTTGGTGCTGAGGAAGATTAAGACAAAAACCTAAGAATGTAAAAGCTGAGGCAATCAAACATGCGTAGACAATATGTAACAAAAATTAAAAACCTTATTTAAATGTCATATTTTATGTCTTCACTCAGGAAGAGCCTTCACTTGCTGTATTGTAGTTGTTGTAGTTGCTTTATTCCTGTATGAGTGAAGGTTTAGTTAACTTGTCTACTGACTTCCCTTTTCCACCCTCTTGTTATCTCTATAGTAGTAGAGCTTAGCCTACTTCTTCCTCTTTCAGTTAGGGAAATAATGGTGGCAATTTTGGGTAGTAGTTTGTTCTCAAGTAGAGTACAACCACATACAGGCACTCAGTTGAGATGTCCGTTTCAAGAGAGCTATGGCAGCTGTTTTAAATGGGTTGAAGATTTTGTGGTTTGGTGTATTTACTTTTTCTTTTTTTCTTTGCATAGAACCAAGACAGTGTTGGTTCTGCCTTTAAAACCTTTGTGGTTTGAAGGTATTATTTTAAAGTGCCTTTTTTTTTTTTTCCTTGGTTGTAAGGTTGGGGGTTTTTTTGGTGATTTTTTTTTTTTTTTTTTTTTTTTAAATTCTAATTTGTAAGCACAGAATAAACCTGTCTGGGAGTTGAAATAAGGCAAATTATGTAAATAAGATGCAGTTACCTGTCAGGGGCTTTTACTAGGTTCTGGAATATCTTGGGGGGGGAGAGGTGAACTTTTGTTGGCTTGGAGTCTTGATGAGAAGATAAAAATAGAACATGGAAAAACTTTAATAACCCAGAAAACCTTTGTCGTCAGTGTATAGATAGACACTTAATTTTTGTCTTCTTTCTTCCCTTTCCAATGCCCTCTCTCTTTGAACCAAATAATTAATATGTGTATTCTTCTGTGTATGTAAGGCCCGTGCTACCTAATAAGAAAACAAAGCTGTTATAGACTTTGCCAGAACTAAAATTCGTGTTGGCTGTGGTCAGATAAATAGGGACTCCAGTATTCCTAGAATTATTTGAAATCCAATGTTAATCCTGTTTCCTGCATCAGTTGTGGGAAGGACAGGATAGTTCTCGTTTACTTCAACATGCTTCTAGCAGTTGCAGCTCGGCTAAGACACAGTGCTTAAAGTAAGATTGGGCTTGTTTTTCTCCTTTTCTTTGGTGTGTCAGTCTGGCCACACTGGGAAAATGAATGGAGAAAGATGGGAGTCTGAACTGCTACAGAGAATCTTTCTGAATCCCTGAGCCGAGTGCTTTGCTTCATATGTAAAGGGTTGCACTGATTACTGGCTTCAAAGTGCTAAAAATTTTTCTTCTGGTCAGATTGATGTACATTTTTTTTTTTTAAATTTCTTTCCCATAAATCTTATATCTTGATTCACTTGCTGGTGTCATCCTGGTTTATCTCATCTAATTGGTTTCACACTGGAATAAGGCCTTCAACTACCATTGATTGCTGCTTTTAAAATGCCTTTTGTCTCTGCTCTCACTGACATGCTGTTTAGTTTTGAGGTCTGCTATAGTTTTCTTGAATGTTATTTTTCTGATCATCTTGAGGCAGCTTATTTTGCTAAAATCCACACTGAAAGATGTAGGCTCCTTCAGACCTTCATTTCTGTAAAACAATGATTTTAAAAGGACAGGGACAAAAATTAATTGTAAATACTCTTTTAAAGCAACTTGATGCAATCAGTCTGGTTGGGAAGAATAAGTAGAAATCTCAGTTGGCAGAGGAAGGTGGGAGAAATTGCGTATGTCCTTAATAGATGGTGCTAAACAGAAGGAATATGTCAGAAGTACTTTGGTGATGTTAACTTGGCCTTGTCAGGAAATCATCATTAGGAAAAGTACTTCTCTCATAGAACTGCTACACATAATCCATGGTGGCTGATGCTATTATGAATTAAGCTGGACTGTGTGTCTCTTCCTAACAGTCTTACATTGTAGTGAAAAGGTTGTTTGCCTTCAGTGTATATTTTTGCGTGTAAAGCTCTTTGGATTTCCTGAGCATGCGGTCTTTTGACTGCAATTTGAACAGTCATTTTACTTTTTTGCTTGAATTCCTAGTAGTTACATGAAATCACTGTATAGAAAATCAGCTCTCCACGCAATCTTTTCATAAATGTGGATGATTAGAACTAAGATTATGCTGATTATACCAAATATTCAGTTGTCAAAGTATTTTGTAAAAGTGATGTCCCTTTCTCCCTTAACTTGATTCTAGCAATTTGAATAAGTTGAACTAACTGTACTCAAAATCCAGATCTTGGAAAAACGTGTTCAATTTCAAAATGTATCAACTCATTTTCAGACTGGACTGAAATTATGGAATGGAACAATCACTGTACAAATAATTCAGGTCAATGTTGTTTCCCTGAGATTTTAGGTGACATGGTGATTATGTTGAATACACGGCTACATCCCTAAATGTAGGTAGAAGGTTTTGTTGTATCTGTAACTGAACCTGTATCATTATGTAACTTGATAGCTTTGTTCCATTGGTCATCATTTTCCTATTAGGTTTCTGCTTTTCAGAATCCATTCTGTGGAGTTGAGCTTTCTTTAACAAGGTGTCACGTACTGATTTTGTTTATTTTAGCCTCTGTGCTTTGAGGGAGTGAAAAGCGCTGTTACTTGAGAGAGAAATTATGTATACTGATTTTCTTTCTCAATGGCAGAATGTGCATGAATATTGCCATTAAAAGTGTCTTCTGCAAGGACAGCATCAAACTTTAAGTTTTATTTCTGGAGGTCCAGGAAGTCTGAGCCTTTGGAAATCAAAATAGATCATATACCTGTCTGCATGTTTCTGTTACTGCAATACCTCATTTCAGAGAAATATTACATAATTCAGAAGCAATAGTGTTCAATTACATTAGGCAATTGTGCAATGCGATGGTTGATCTAAAGTAGACTGAGATCTCTTAGGACTTTGGAAGTGTCAGAAGAGATGCTTCTGAGCGATCAAAGGTCAGAGTTTTGTGTGTGTTATGGTTGCATCATTGTTATTCTTGGGATTCTTATGTGTGTCATAGGATCATGCAATATCGAGTAGGTTAATGTATTTTCAGGTCTTTTGAGAGTTGGCCTTACATGTCATTTTTCTGTTCTTAAGAACTTGGTTGGTGGAATGTGTATGAGTGAATATGTACTAAAACTATATATGCTGTTGGACCAACATGCATATATTCTATAAAAATCTAAAAAATGTTGGGTTTTTTTTTTCTGGAGAAAATTGGTAGCTCAGAGAGGGGAATAGTTGCTACAGACAACCATTCTGTTTTTGTATTTTATTTTTTTTTATTTTTAAAAAGTATTTATGCATGCTATTTGAGTTTATACCAGTCATTCCTTTTTAAAAGATATTTTCTTTTAGAAAATGCATATGGCAAAAACAAAAGCTCAAATATTTTTATGTTGGGTGTTTTTTTTCTGTAATTTATTTTAAGGCAGTATGGTTCTATATCCAGCATATAGAAGTTTGTCACTTCTTTGAAATTATTTAATTGCCAAAGTAAATCCTTTTAAGCCTAAAATTACTAATATTGTGATTTCAGAATTGTTACCAGGCTTATTGTGGTAAGACTTAGAGATAGCTGGTGGTTCCTTGCACTTTCCCATGTTGCTTTGTGTTTGTTGGTCAGTTTTACTACTTCAGTGTAACTGCATGCATTTTGAAGAGAGGGGAAAAAATCTAGCTGCCAGTTGAGTTCAGGTTTTTAAAGCTTACTACATTTATTTTAAATTTTAGACTCTCCTTCAAATAAACTTCATTTTTTAGCTGCTTTTGTGCTACAGGTTGGTATGTAGTCTGTCAACAGTATTCACAGAATCACTAAGGTTGGAAAAGACGGGTAAGATCAAGTCCAACCATCAGCTAACACCACCATGCCCATTAAACCATGTCCCACAATGCCTCGTCCACACGTTCCTTGAACACCTCCAGTGATGGTGACTCCACCACCTCCCTGGGCAGCCTGTTCCAGTGTCTCACCACTCTCTCAGTAAAGAAATTTTTCCTAATATCCAGCCTGAACCTCCCCTGGCACAACTTGAGGCCATTTCCTCTTGTCCTGTCACTCGTCGCAAACTAATTATTGTCACACTATGACTTTGTTTTTCTATTCCTAATTGAGTATTTTAATATTGACCCTGAATGAGTGACAGATATGACTATTTGGTTGTGACAGTGACATCTTTAGTACTTTAGTACTACTGTTGTTTTAACCTGTAGATATTGCCTACTTGGCATCCTTTTCCCTCTTTGAAAGAATAGGCTTGAATTAAATGACTAACCAGAATTCCTTAAGATTTGCCAAATTGACTTCCTACCCCATGCTTTTCTTTGCATTCTTGGGATGGAGTAGAAGAAACTGTTCTTTGTATAGCTTGCAAGCTTGCTAATTAATTTTGACAATAAATGCAGTAGTATTTTGGGTTCTGTGGGTAAATGGAAATTGAAAAAGGATTTTGGGGATCTGCTCCATCAGATAATGGGTGGGAGTTAATAGGAAACATGCCTATACCCCTAGTAATCATCTATAGCCCTGTATTCCTAGTAACAGGGAACATGCTCTAATACCCTTAGTATTTTGTCGTTGTTCCAAGATTTTTATTAATCTCTTCCTACTGGGTGTCAAGATGTGTGCTTTTTTTTTTCTCCTTTTACTGGATAAAACCTGCAGTGCTTTCTGAGGCGTAGCAAGGAAACGCTGTGGGTGTTGATGCAAGGGTGGACTTGAAGAAGAGGATGTGCCGAGTTTTTGTTCAGAAATAGGATAGTAGAGAAAGAAAAAAAAACATTACCCATAGTGTTTATTCAGGGAGAATATTGGGGGATCTTGGAAAATGTAATTGTCAGTAATTTTATAGCTTGGAAAAGATGCAAGGTATTGTGCCTAATTAAACATGCTAGCAAGAATCCTGAACCTGCATTTTTGCTGCACAATGACAGTAAAAAAGTCAGACTGTTCAGGTCAGGCTGTGAAAAACCAAGAGGTCTTTGGGCCTGAACTTTGTGTGTCCCAAGAAGAAAGTAAGAGAAACTTTGGTTCGATTTTGAGCTCTAAATCGATATCTAATCGTAAAATAATACCTATCTAACAATATCTGTTCAGGAAGTAGTAGACGTTCCTGTGGTGGCCTGCCACACTTCCTCCTCTGCTGGGTGAAGCTTACAGGTACAAAGTGTCACACTGGTGTTGAGCGAAGTAGAAGCTACTGTGGGAAACTTCATAAGAAGTACAATTGTATCTGGAAAGAAGAATCTGTTAGATTGTTTTCCACATGCTACTGAAAGAGGTGAAAAAGGAGCTTACGGAATTGAAGTGATGGGGGAAAGGAACAGAAGACGAAATCCAAGAGGATGGTGTCCTGTGTACAACCCAGCTTCTCAACAAATTAACTCCTTTTTTTCCATGTTGAGGATAATCCATCTGTTTTCTGCAGTCCTTTAATTAGATCATCAAGAATTGCTCACATCTCTCAATTTTCAAGGTTTGTATTTTCAGTATGCCTTGTATACAGGAAATGTCAGAAATTTCCTAGTAGGAATATCTTGCCAACAGTTGATAATTTGGCCTGCTAGTCTCTTCAGCTGTGGCAATTAAATTGGGAAAATGGGCACCCAAACTTTGCTCATATCTTGGCTTTTGTTGTGCTATGTGTGTAATCATTCCCTTTTATAATTAGAATTTCATATAATGGTAGAATATATACACTACTTGTTTTAGCAGGATAAAATTGCTTTTTCAAGTAGTCGTGTCCCTTTAAGGACACTGAAAATAAAGCCTTGAATGTAGAGTGTTTTGGATTTTTTTCTTAAACCAGGATTCTTTCAGTCATACCAACAGAGGCAGTTAAGCAATCTCTAAAATGTGGTTGTGCTTGAAAACATCAGAAGTATGGAAGAGAAAAGCCAGACTGGATTGAGAGCAAGCAGGTATTAGATTTGGAAGGTGCAGCAGCCTCTGTGGTGACTGACATGGGTCCAATACTTGTTCACAGTGTCGTGCTGCTGTAGAAGAGAAGAGGTGCCAGGTGCCTTGGGTGGCTTACTCTGTACAACCATGCAGTCTTCAGGGATAATGCTTCCTGTAAATATTTTTTACTTTTGTAAAGTCCTTGTACAAGGTATTCCAGCATAATTGTGAAATAGTTGTTGAATCTGTCATACCGTATTATCTGTACTCATCTCTTAAATTCTAAATGAATAACGATACAGCAGTAGAGAACAGCTTTTGCAGATTTTTTTTTTCCCTGTGAAAGAAGCCTTATTTTCCCTTCACAGAAAAACAGAGGTCCATTGGTATCTATCAGATATGTTAGATACTCCTCTTCTGATTGTTATTTATTTACACTTGCTCCTTTTACATAGCTACAAATAAAATAATCAAATGGAAAATTGAGACTAAATCTAAAATGTTCACCTTCTAGTGAGACTTAAGTCTACAGAATTGCTTCCTTGAACTTCGAGTAGCAAGGTATTTCTTCAGTTGCCAGGGATGGACATGCTCTTGTATGTGAAAAAACTTAGCATTTCCCCGATTCTTCTGCTACCTCTTGCTGACCTTGCCTTCATACTAGACACACCTCAGGGAAGTTACGAAAGTCTGACCACTAGAGCCTGATATCATGGAGTCTATTTTTAACTAAATTTTTCTACCTTGCTACTGCTTCTAGAACCATTTCAAGTAAAATTGGGCCTGTTCAGGCCTTTCACCTTCATGAACAGAATTAGAAAAGTATTTTTGCATAGTGTCCTACAGTTGGGTTTTTTATTATTATTATTATTATTAGGTTTTTTTATTTTGTAATACTGTAAACTTTTCGCCATTCTTAAGGATTAGTCTGCAGCCTCCCTGCAGGAGATGAGCAATTCAGAAACTAGGTAATATATACTGAAGACATCTCAACCCAAATGGATGGCGAGGTGAAGGATAATAATGATGTTTCATTCGGAAAGACATCAGTGGATTGGGAGTGTTACTGTGTTTGAGTATGTTAATGCTTTCCAGGCTCTCTGCTACCTCTTGGTGACCTTGCTTTGAAGCTTGAGGTCTGAAGTTGCACTTACCACAGTAATTGATTGCTTGCTAGTAGCCAGAATGATTAATGTCACATTCATCTGTATACAATGGAGAAAGGGACTCAGGAAAGTGATTTGTAATGGTGCTGTATGTGATTGATACGCTCTGTGGCATCCTTGGCAATGCTTGTTCTTGCAGGTGCTGGCACCTCATTTGCCCTTTGCATCAGTCAGGTATCTTCTACTAGATTCTCTTCCAGTATCTCTTAGTGTCTTACCTTTCCAGATAGTTCTGAGTTCAGAGCATAAATAGTAGACCAAAAATGTTTCCTTTCTTTATTGAATGGCTCTTCCAGCTGTTCTAATACCATTCCAGCATTGCCTGCTGTCTCCGTACACAGAGCTCCCTGTGCCTTCATGAAAGGTTATGGAATTAATCAAGTCAGATAAAGTGTTTAGTACTTAGCCTGAAAATAAAGCAGAAATTCTGTTATCTGTAACATTCTGTAAGTTACAATAAAATTAACATTCTTAAACAGAGTCACAGAATCATTAAGGTTGATATTAAACAGAATATGACAAACAATTGTCAAAACTTGAAGGTATTTTTACTGTACTTTGATGCAAAGTTCTTACTGTTAGTCAGCAAGATAATCTGATTGCAATGATGATGAATGTATCAGATAAACAGCAAGAAAAAGAAAAGGGAGTAAGTGAAGTTTTCCCATGGAGCACTGTGTTTTGATGAATAATTGTACAAACTTGATCGGGATACAGTCCAACATAAATATCTTTAGCTGTTCAAAAATCAGAAATTTAGATAAAATAATGGGATTCCTAAGGATGTAGAAAACTAGCCTACTCATTTGGGGCTTTTAGAATGTACATTTTAAAACAGTTTTCTTATAATACATAGGATTATGAGTTACTCATCTATTCTATAAAAAGAGAGCGAACACAAGCAGAAGGAAATGGGATATGCATTTTTAAAGACTGCTTCTGCCTTCCTTTTTGTTTATATGTCAGCTGAATTTTCATGTAGTAACAATTCCCGTAGTTGTGGTCTTAAAACAGATACTAAATATTGCAAGAATTGTAATGAACTGTGGCAGCTGAGTTTTGTATTTAGATTTTAAAATAGCCTGTATATAAAAAAGCTATATAATTTCTAAAATTCATGTGGTATGTAGCGAATGGAGAAGTAGAAGAACCAGCTGAATCTGTTTACAGAGAATTCGGAACGGTGTACTTCTCATTGATACTTACATGGGAGATGCTCTTCAGTTTCAAATTTGATTTGCTCCTTGGTGTGCTTTGAATGCTAGGCTGTTTAGTATGTTGTTTTGGCAGTGTGTACTGACACTTACTGGAGCGTGCCAGCAGTTTTGGCACTAGGCTCCTAAGGAAAAGACTTCTTGTAGCTGGGTCATTTCAAAGCTTCAGGGTTTAAGTTGTCATTACACTTTTGATATGAAACGGGTTACCTGAATGGAGTAGTGTTCAAGTTCTCATGTTACTAGAATGCACTGAATATAAATACCTATTTTTGGTGTAAACGTTCAGTGTTGTAGTCGTGCTTCTGTATTATCAAGTCAGCAATTTTGTAGGTGTCAATGAACTTTTAAGAGAAAGAACTCTGCCAAGATTCAGATTCTACCAGCAAGTAGGGATTATTTTCTTTTTCCTTGAGAACTTTGTACAAAAGCACATCTTCTCGAATTAACCTCTGGTGTTTTCACTTCTAAAAAAAGGTGCTTCATTTTGGCTTTACAATTGTGTTATTTAGATATACAGCAGTGTAGGTGGTTTGTCATGACTGTTATAAAGATCTTCAATTTTAATCCCACTTCGACTGTTTTATCTGGGAAAAAATGTGCACCAGGAAAATATTACATCTCTGAAGTGCTCTTTGAAATACTTTTTACTATTTTAAAACAAAAACACTTCTACAAAGTGATTTGTGTGGTCACTTGTGTTAACTTACATAGCTAGTACTAGCAGCGTAAAGATTTGAGGAAGAGTATGAAAGTATTGTTCATTGATTTGTCTTGGGGGGTAGGAGTCAGTTATGTGCTTTTTGCAGAAAAAAAAGGAAAGAACAAGAAAACCCCCATGATTTCTTCTATAAATTGACAGCACATAGACTTCAGAAATTTTTTAAATCATAACTTTTATAAAGAAAATTGCTTGAATGATTTTGCGTAAACTCGTTTCCTGTAATAAAGATCAAAGTTTTTTTGGGGAGCTGAGGGGTAATGATCTATATTGTGGACTCATTTTTAAAGAAATTTGATTCTTGTTTCCTTCTTAAGATTTTTTTCTTTTGTTTTAAAATGGCTTCATTGTTCTGTGATAAACAAATTATTACTCAAAATTTGTGTGGCAACCCAGTAGTTGAGATAATTTGGTATCTCATTATGGTTTTGTAGACTAAGCATGTTCCGGTAAAGACTTAAAATTTAATTATTTTTTAGCTTGAAAAATAGATCTTGCATGTATTCTCATTAACATTTAAAAAATATTATTGCAGCTGCGTTGGGGTAGAGGAGCACCATGCTGTTGACATTGATCTATACCATTGTCCCAACTGTGCAATTCTCCATGGGCCTTCTCTAAGTAAGTATGGGTTATTTGAATTTTATTTTACACTTTCAATCTGTTTTCTCTCCATGTACAGTTGAAAAAGACTGTTCAGAAGAACATTCAATATGAATTTGATTATTTAGAAGGTGCTGGTTCTACATGACTAACTCTGAGCTGTTAAAACCACAAACCAAACCATCCTGAAAGGTTTCTTGATGTGGAGATGCAGATAGAATAAAATTAAACCCACTGTTACAGATTAGAGAAATCAAAGTGCACATAGCTAGAAGAAAACAATCTGGACTTGACAGAGAGTGAGAGAATGAAAATTAGGGAATCATCGTTTAAAAAAAAAAAAGGAAAATCCAAAAGAAAATCCTGTATTTTAGTCATGAAAATTCTAATACAAGGCAACTATGAGAAAATGTAGGAGTTAGCTGTCTTAACTTTCTTGATGATTGTAGGCTGTATGCCACAACAGTCCACTGAAATCTGAGAATATGAACTTCCTGTGGGTTTTGGTTTGGTGTTTTGTTTTTTTTTTTTTCTAGTTATGTCTATTAACTCAGAGTTACAGAGCTCTGAATTTCAGGTTTCTGATTTATAAACAAGTTTCCACCAAGTTCCTCATGCAATTTTATGAATTGCCAGAAGAGACTGTGAAACAGAGCAGCAAGAGAGACCTCTTCGTTGGTTCTCCTTTCAGTAGATAAATTTGCTGTAGAGTCTGCAGTGGAAAGATGGTAACACTGCAATTCTGAAAAAAACATTTTTTGTTTTTCTGTAACTACTGGAAGGATACTGCTTTATCCAACTCCCTCGATTTTTCCCTATGACTTCTCTTCTCAAAAGGAGACAACGTAAAAATGAATTCCACCTTTCCAACAGTGAATTAAGTTTGTATGTTCAGACCTGAAAAATGTTTATATGCACTGTGTGTCTTTAACCTCCAAGCACTGAGTCATAGTCATTTGCGTTTTCTAATGTGAGGGTTTTTTCGCTAGAAGACCACATAATGATTTATAGTCAGCAGTGACTTAAGATCTAGAATCTTTTCAAAGCTGAATTTACTTTACCATTTAGAAAGACGTTTAAAACTACTGCACCCTCACTGGTAGTCTTCTGGAGTATGAACAAAGAGATAAAGCATCACTTATTGATGTAATTAATGTATGTTGCATGATACGTATCTTGTATAGTATGTGAGTTCAGGGTTAGCCGCTTTTAGGTTAGGGGCTAAAAGGTAAGATAAATGCTGTTTACTTGCTTGTAGTTTTTAGTGTTCTACTTGTCATTTTCAGTTAAAAATCTGCATGTCTCTCCTGTAAATCAGAATACAAATAACAGCCATTTCTTTCCCCACCTTTCTGCCAGTTTTTTCTGTAGAATAGAGGGACTAGGAGGAGGACTAGAAGGGGGATCATACCAGACTTTCAAAATAATAATCTAGTAAATTGAAAGCTTCTTTTCTCTTCTTGATTTGACAGAACTAGTATGCTTCACCGTGATGCCTGTGAATAACCTTTCTTGTAATACAGAGGCTTCTAGTTCTAATGCGAGCTCTGTCTCACCTGCAGCAATTTGACAGTGAGATAAGAGTGATTTTTGTGTTGGAAGTCTTTTTGAAAAGACAAGAATCTATGCTAAAATTTATACTTATTACTTCATATTGCCTCAAGTAAGTAGATCATCTAGATTTAGTAGAAGCTTCAGACATGTCGCTTATCAACCCAAGCAGAGGTGATACGTTGAAATATGTCTTCACCTGGAATTTTATTAATTGTTCTCACCTAAGCTGTCAGAATCAAATTTATGATAGTTTGTAGTTTGGGCTCTACTTACTTTAGTGTTTAGAGAGACTGATAACGTCTCATGACTTCAAGTGTTGCAGCAAAGCTTCAGAGTGCTTCAATGACATGAAACTATGTATGTAAGTAAAAAAAAAAAGGCATTTTTATTTACAGCTTCATATTCTGAAATCCCTTTGTCTAAAAGAGTTTTGAAAGAGACAAAAATTCGGCTGTTTGATTTCAGAGGGCAAGTATATCTGATTTCAGCAGACAGTTGTATATATAATCCCATCTAATGAAATGAGGTAGTGCAAAAAATTTACTAAAAATATACAAGAAACATACTTCATACTACCAAATGGGTGGTTATTTTCAGTATCCTACAAAATCAATTATGTAGAAGTTCCAATACTGAAAAGAAAACTACTGCATAGTTGGATGTAAAGATCAAATTAATGCAGGAGAACCAAACAATTTCTTCTTGTATTTCAAACCAAAATAAATCCTCCTCTTGATTTGGAAGAGCACGAGAATTTTACAAGGCTTTTAGTAAGCAGCTGTGTGTGTAAAATGCTAAAGAATTAATCCTAAAATCCTAAATAATAGTAATAATAAATTATTAAAAAATAGTAATACACTATGGAGTTTTCTTAGCTTATTTGGTTTAGAGTCTTCATATTATGTTTTGTTATTTTCAAAGCTTTCTTGGTGATCCTTAAGTCTGAAAATGCTCTATTTGCACAAATGCTGGGAGTCAGATCAGTCACTAGACTCTAGAATCCAGAGATTTAAGAGAGCACAAAGTACAGTAAATGTTAACAGGACTGTGGTTGTCAAGACATTACTTTCTTAATCTGGTTTTACCTTCTCACATTCTGGGGTTTTTTTGACTGTGGTACTAATGCCAGTGTTTGATCTGAGCTGACAATACAAGATGATGTACCAGATTTTAGAAGTGGTATTCTATGATTTACTGTATGCTCCTCAAAATTTTTTCAGTCTTCCTAGGCTAACATTTCTCGTGCTTTTTTCGTCACTGGGAATCACCTAAAGGACCACTTACAAGACTTGGGGCCTCATTATACAGATATGTACCTCTTGATGGTCCCCATTTGAAGTCTAGCATGTGACCTCTGAGACAAGCAGACTAATAGTGTGAGAAGGCAAGGAATAGTGTTTGCCTCAAGTAGGTACAGTTACTGGCCCACTGTTTTGAGTGTATAAGGAATGTAATTTAAAAATAGCTTTCTGCTTGCTTTTCATAAAAACTTCCAGCACACTCCTTTCCTTTCCAGCACACTCCTTTCCTTTTCTCAACCCCTCTGCAACTGTCTAGTGTACTTTTATGTGTGTATTTTTGGTCTTGTCACAGTGGATTGTGTCTCAGTTTTCAGGAACAGCAAGGGTGTACGCTAGTTCCTTCCACTAGTTTTGAGTGATTGGGAGGGGGAGGTGTTAAATAAGCATTTCAGTTTATGTAGGGTTTTTTTGTTTGTTTTAATTTGAGCATGAGGATCCATTCAGTGAAATTATTTTTCTTGCAACTGTTATTGTAATGTCTTAAGGGGTTATAAAAGCTCTAGAATTAAGAGATACATAAGCAGAAAAAGTTTTCAATACTGTTTTGTGTTCTTCAGTGTTCTCTTACTTATGGAAGGATAATGTACATTGCCAAGTATGTAGTAAAGCAAAAGAGTGACTTTAATTTGTAATTTTGAATTGCTGCAGAGACAGATTTTTAAAAGTTAGTTTTGTGCTATAAAATCTCTTAAGCAGCTGTATCATCTTCCAATTTTAATGAGCTGTTATAATAGCAGTGAATTTATGAGAAACTACTCTGTTGCAAATTAGTATTAGCCACTAATTTCTTGTATTATTATTTATGACTGAGAAAATAGTTATGAAAACTTAATAAACCTGGCTTCATTATTTATGATGTTTTACTGTGTTTGGATAGTTGGCTCATTAAGTAGGCTCTTCAGCAGTGGTTTTCAGATTAGCAAATAGCTATAAATGTCAGTTTATTCTCTTAAATGTCTTACAAAGGGTACTTTTTGTCACTTCTGTAGGAAACAGCTTATCAATAGGAATAATTACCTGTTATGTGTAATGATTGTAAGATGTCAGTTATTCCTATATAACCTAACTGTTTTTTCTGGACAAGCAGCATTTTTTTTTTTTTTAGAAGCTATTCTTTTCTTCCTCTTAAATCCTTAGCTTCCTGTTACTGTGAGCTGTGCTTTCAGTATTGCTAGCATTTTTTTAGATTTTGGGTGCATCATGACTTTGGTAAACTTAAGAATGGGCTCTTCCGCAAAGTTCAAATTTGTATTAATGCAGCTGTTTAGCTGGATGTTGTATTTGCATTGCAGGCTGTTTTGTATACACTTGTAAAACACCATTTGTGTTGACAAGTAACAGTAGCTTTTCAGTCTTCTGTGTTTCCTCAGCAGGCGTAACTAAATTTCTGCTGAATTAAAAAAAAAAAATTTTCTTGGGGAAGTCTTCTGGTAGCAACTATCTAATGCTGTGGAGCAGAGTTTGGCTTTTTTGGGAAGAACTGAAATTCAGCCGAAAAATTACTGTAGCCTTAGCATGTTTCTTAGTGTGGTAAATGATATGCTGTTAAGTCAACAGAAAGGTAGCAAGTTCAGCACTGTTGGGGTTTCTTTCCCAGATGATGGGGTGGTGGTCCTTTTTGCTGAGGCACCTGTTAGGAATTTAATAGGGCTTTTCAGCCTGTTGAATGTCTGAGGACAAGAGATACAGGTTTATTTGCATAGACAGAAAGTGCTCCAAAGTGCATTTTGCCAACAGATAGATTGAGATGATACAACTGAGAGCTTCCTTTCAAAGCAGTAATCTTGTGTTCTTCATAAATGAAGATACAAAATGAGTGGCTGATGAAGATGAATTAATGAAATATCTATTATGAAATAATTTGTCATGAAATAATGAAAATTTGAAGACAGGCAGTAAGTTCACCACGATATCATAAGTCACTTTGTCCTCTGCTTCACTTAAGGCCAAAAAATTCAAATGAGGAGACAGCATACAGCTTACAATGTTCTAAAATACAGCCTTTCAATATATAAAAGGGGCTTATAAGAAAGAAGATGACTCTTTTATCAAGGCCTGTAGTGACAGGACAAGGGGTAATGGTTTTAAACTGAAAGATGGTAGGTTTAGACTGGATATAAGGAAGACATTTTTTATCTTGAGGGTGGTGAGACACAGGAACAGGTTGCCCAGAGAAGCTGTGGATGCCCCATCACTGGAAACATTCAGGGTCAGGTTGGAGGGGGCTTTGAGCAACCAGGTTTAGTGAAAGATGTCCCTGCCTGTGGCAGGGGGGTTGAACTAGGTGATCTTTAAAGGTCCCTTTCAACCCAAACCATTCTATGATTCTATGAAAATAGTTTTTTTTTCTTAATTGTTTATCTGTCATTTGTCATGGGGAGACCAACACAACAGTTTTTATGAGAATGTCTAGTTTTTCATTTTCCTTGGCCCTTTAAGTATAGGGAACTGTTAAAAATGCAATTGAGTTGCTATTGAACTCTTCAGTTTCAGACTTCCAAAATTATAATAGAACATTAATTTATCTTTTGTTCTTTATTAATATGCTGTAACAGTGCATTAAAGTTTCAGACAACTCAGAAATTGATTGTTTTGGGGTGCAATGCTTGCATTATATGTATTGTGCTTGCATAGTAAAGCACACTTGCCCAAAACGGTTTACGCCCAAAACTGTTATGGAGACATAAGGAGTGGATAAAAGAAAGGTGGTTTGGTTTCAAACAGCATATGGTAGTGAATAGTAGTAATATTACCAGACTGGATAGGGGTATGCTCATCTTGTGAGGTAGCACAATGGGATTAGGTCCTGTTAAGGCTGTGCTAATACATAAAATGAAGTCTATGGATCTTGAAGAGGTATGATTCTTCTGTTTATTAAAAAAAGTCTGAGCTTTAGGAAATTAAAGTTCTATTTCTAGGTTTGTTGCTGACTTTTTAGATTTGGACGGCTTTCAGGCTGCTGCTGTTGTGCTACACTGGATATCGAGTCTTAAATCATTGTGTATAATATGCACTGAGGTTATCACAGAAAAGGAGCTGTAGAAGTATACAGGATGACTGTCAGGTGTCCTGAAGATTTCATTTGTTGCAGATAGGTAGAGTGTCAGCTGCATAAACAGTAAGGTTTGTTAATCACAGTAATGTGATTGAGGCATGTCTGGCTCATCTCTGATGGGATGACTGCTAATCTGAGCTGTCTGAATTAACTAATTCAAAGTTTAATCCTTCTGAAACTTGTAGTGAAGAAGAGGAGGAACTGGCACAGACATGACTACACAGAGTTGGATGATGGTTCCAAACCGGTGCAGGCTGGAACACGGACCTTTGTTAAACAGCTGCGGGCTCGCTCTTTCCCAAGGTACAGAAGCTTACTTACACATTTCAGTGAAAAAAAAATAGAGAAACATTGTTGGCTGAATGTGTTTTAGGGGAGGTGACTAGCATTTCCCTGCTTCAGAAAATGAAGGTCGAGGATTACTTCGTCCTCCCTTAGAATCCCCCCCTGCCCCATCCCTGTTTCAGATGGATACATTTGCCTTTTCATGCAGTAGCTTGCCCTGTTCAGCTTTGCACTGGGATATGTTGTCTGCTGGGGCTGCTACAGGGTGATGTGGGGGTTTTGAGTTTGTGGGGTTTTGTTCATTTGTTTTTGTGGGGGAGCGGGGACAGTAGCAAGAGTGGTTGGTTTTTGTTTCTCTTTTTTGTGTCTGAACTGTCAGAATATTGTTCGTCTATTCTTCTAGTCCAGGAATAGTCCTCAGTTTCATTCCAAGTAACATAGAACATTTATATGAGCTGGTAGTCTATCTGTTTTCACATGCTTTAGGGGAAAGTAGAGAAACACGATCGTACTTTCATCCTGAAGTGTCTGTGATTGGCTATTTCACTGAAACACAATGACTTGCAATTCATTAAAGGAGTTTGTTGTTACCAAAATGTACTTTAATGCCTTCTCTGAGAATTCCTTTTCCTCATCCTCTTAAATTACTGCATTCAGTCATATAGAAAGACTATGAGTTCCCAGGTTATGTATGACAGTAAATGTTTCCTTTCTAGTTTACATCGTTTTTTTTGTCTTTTAGTTAAATGCTTAATGTAATAGTAGTGGGTCCACTTCTTTTGGATTCAAATGTAGCCATTCCCATCTGTCCTCCCCCAAACTCTGACATACTTTTTTTTTCATTAGTGTTTGGAGGATGCTTTTCTACTAATACTCCATTATTTCTTTCCACCAGTGCTGATGAAGTAATTTTGAAAATGCATGGAAGCCAGTTGACACAAAGATACTTGGAGAAACATGGGTTTGATGTTCCCATTATGGTTCCTAAATTAGATGGTCTGGGGCTCAGACTTCCTCCGCCAACTTTCTCTGTTTTAGATGTGGAACGCTATGTAGGTAAGAGTCACTCTGGAGTACTTACAACTGATCCTGTCTGTAAATTAAAATAAATATTTGTGTGATTGTATGAGTTTCCAGGGTGCTAAATATATATTCTAAATTGAATTACTTCTAACCAGAAGACTAGCAGAGAGCAAAATTAAGGCTGTGATTTTTGTGTTTTTTTTCTTTCTTTCCTTTTTTTTTTGAGTGTGTGGTAGATATGTGATAGGAGTACAGCCTTACTCTTCAGCTTTCAAACATGTTAATTTTGATTCAAGTTAAACATGGAATGCTGGGGTTTTTTTCTGCTGTTGTAAACCAATAAAGTAAAATGACTTTTAAGATTGTTCTCCTTGTGAGAATTAATACGATCAATGCAGTTTAATCATTGGTTAAGATATTGCAAAATTTAATATTTTGGGCTCAGTAAATTGGCATTTCTGAATTAAACCTTTCTTCCTGGAAAATTTTCTACTTTGGCTTCCTTTGGCAGGAGAGCTAGAGCTTCACAAGGACCATTTCTTTCTTATCAGATCTCGTGACAGCCTGTAATTGTTTCAACCTCATGTAAGGGTGCAGTACAGAGGAAGAGCCAATTGCAGCATGACGTTTCCTGTAACATATAGTACAGTTGAGAAGTCTGTATATGGCCTTGTCTGTGTTCTTGTGATAACCTAATATAATGATGTGTGCTGAAAGTAGATTTTTTTTTTGGCCCATCAGCATTTTACAGTGGCACCAGAATAGAGGAAATATGTAATATATGGAGTGTTGTTACCATTACAATGATTATAAACGGTAGTGTGTCTTGCTTTAAAGTGTAATTATCATTTTGATACTTCTGAATATTTTCTTTTGGAATACTGTCTCTTCAGAGTCAGAGAGAAACTTGGTCTTCTCATTCTCATACATATATTTTGACCTGCCAGGTTCTCCAGTTTAGGGAAGAAATTGGAATACCACAGATTTACCTTTCTATTATTGAAATTAAAAATAAGAAAACTGAATAAATACTATTCCAACTGGAATTTATCAAGATGATACTAACTTGCAATTCTAAAGTAATTATCTAGATACATTCCAGCATTCCAAAATTGTCAAATTTGACTGATGTATAACTAAATGGACATAAAACAATTGCTATTATCATGTTAGTCCTTTCTCTTGGCTAAAGGTTGCTTCTTGCTTGTCTAGTTCTACAGATGTATCACTTTAAAATATGCAATGTGTAAACCAATCTTTGTCTTCAGAAATGAAGCACACTCACGACTTAGTAATTTCATTGAATAAATGTGTGCTTAGAAGTTATGCATGTATATAAGGAGGGTGGGGGTCAGCTTCTAGAATGTTTGCAAAGGAGTACCTGCATAGTTTTTAATGTTAAAAACTTACCAATTACTGCACAAGTTTAGTGCAGTTTGCGAAGAGTTACAAGCTGTGAGCAGTAGGATTTATTATTTTTGAAGAATTCTCTGTGGTCCTTGTGTTAAATATTCAAGTGCTGTGGTGATGATTAATAGGAAGAGTGAGGAACAGAGCTGCCTTAATAACTTTCTCTATGCTAGTCTTTCCAATTGCAGCCACAAACCCAATTTTTTTTTTAAACCAATTGCAGTCATTCTATACTGCTCTTTTTCTTTTTGGTTAACCACAGGAAAGAGGATTTATTTTTAGAGTGTTTTCAGTTCTGTCTTTAGCTGATTATAGCAATTAAAGTTAGACCTAATAAAAAGTTGGTTTATACTGATCTGTCTCTGTTCCAAGAGAATGCTGGTAGTAGTGGAGTTTTCGTGCAGAAATGTTTTGATAAAGGCTGGAAGAAAGTTAAATTTCTCTTGAACACCTCAATTGCCTGTTTTTATCTGCGACAGATATAAGAAAGTCATCCTATTTTTCACAGGTGGTGACAAAGTGATAGATGTAATAGATGTAGCAAGACAAGCAGACAGTAAAATGAAGCTCCATAATTATATTAAATATTTCACAAATCCTGACCGACCAAAAGTATTGAATGTGATCAGCCTGGAATTCTCAGACACAAAGTGAGTATTGACTTCAGTTCCTTGAACATAGGAAATGGTTTTCACTAAGTTGAACAGTATATGTAGGAATATAATGTCTGTAGTGGGAAAGATGGGAGGCTGTGTATTTTACTTAGACAGCTACTGTGATGTAATGCAGGTATAAAACATTTTTATTAATTCATAAGTAATAACTTTGTAGGAAACAAACATTTAAAGCTGTCATTTAAAAAGAGGTGTGCTTATGCTTGATTATATTTATGGTTCTTTTTTGCTTGTTTGTTTTTATAAGGATGTCTGAATTAGTGGAAGTACCAGATATTGCCAGAAAGCTTTCATGGGTGGAAAATTATTGGCCAGATGATTCTGTCTTCCCTAAGCCTTTTGTTCAGAAGTATTGCTTGATGGGTGTCCAGGACAGCTATACTGATTTTCATATTGATTTTGGAGGAACGTCAGTTTGGTACCATGTTCTCTGGGTATGAAGGCTTCTTGATTTATGACTGTGCAAAACAAAATGTATTCAGTGTGTACCTTTCTGCCATGGCATTATCACCTGTTTAGAATTATCACCTGTATGAAATTCTGTGCTTAAAAAGCCAGGGGAGGAGCTTGAAAGTGAATTACTGATTGTGGGTGTTGCATTTTCATGCTTTTATTCTCGCATGCTGTTGGTGACTTCTAGACTATAACTGGTTGACTGATCATTTTAGTAGATTGGTAGGTGATATCGTGAGGTTTTAGTATGAAAAAAGGAATTGAATGAAAATCATTGAAATATTCAATTTTTTTATTCTTCTCACAAACTTTGACCAAGTATACATCATAGAAAAGGCAAAGTGGTTTCATCTTACGTTTTCTCATTTGGCATGTGTGCAAATATCCATAAATCGTTTATAAAAGCTGGAATTTTTTATACTCCAATGAAAAGTTTTGTTTGATTTGTTTGCTGCTTTTACATCACAAGACACCAAATGGTTAGTGTACTATTGACTAAGCTTTTGGTGGATAACAGTTGTGAAACACTGGGGCTAGGAAGCCCCCCGCACCGTTCCATAGTGGAAGTATGGAATACTTACTGTTTAGATCAATCTGTTACTTTGTTAGAAATGACTCAGAGGTTGTAGTATGCCTCCAGGAGGACATTCATTTATTTATTTGATATTTTTGTTTATTAGGGTGAGAAGATATTCTATTTGATCAAGCCCACTGATGAAAATTTGGCTCTGTATGAGTCTTGGAGTTCATCTGTCACCCAGAGTGAAGTATATTTTGGGGACAAGGTTGACAAATGTTACAAATGCGTTGTGAAGCAAGGACACACTTTATTTGTTCCAACAGGTAAGTTTTTACCCTTATTACTAGAACTTGGCATGTTTAATCACCTGGGATTGCGTTCTCAACATTTGGTTTCTCCTAAAATTTTGGATTGGAGAGAATAATAAAAAATTCAGAAATTGAGATTTTCAAAACAAGTAATTAGCTTTTTAGATTGCCTGACAGTAATAACAGTTATCAGGGAAAGAAAGGGTGTTTGTTACCCAATTATAACACAACAAATTAAAGCTTAATGTGGATATCAGAGAAGTTGTTCCAATTCATAGAACACACATTGTTCACCATTTGATACATATCCAGACTGAATTCTTATCTTGATTGTATAATTCGATTTTGTTTTTGCAACTTCTGAATATTGTAAGACCTACTAGGCAAAATGATTACAAAAACATCACATAAACTTCTTGTGCTGTAGGCTAGAGGATTAAAAATAAAAGTTTTTTGGGGTGGGTTTTTTCATTTTTTGTGTTTTGTCGTCTGTCCGTCCCCCCCCATTTTTTGTTAGCTGTCAGCAGGAAACCTACACTGTGGTGGAGTCTGTGGAGACTCTGAATCAGAATTAAAGTGTCCCTAAATAAAATTGAAGAATATATACTGGAATTAATGTGTTAATTCCTTTTATTAAAAATAAAAGGATATTTGTAGATACAGTTTATGAAACTGTAGAGTTCATAAATTCATTTCAGCAGCTTCCTTTAAAAATGATGCAGAGGCCAGTATTTCTTGTAGCTGTCACCTAATAGCATCTGATAAATTACAGTACATTTTTAAGAAATAAGAAACACTAAAACAATGAAACTTCTTTATCTTTTTAAAAAGAACACAGAAAAATCCTCCAAACAAAACATACCACCCCTACCCCCTGAAACTCCCAAATATCATAAACATAGAAGTCTTTAGTAAATCAAACCATATGTTGCCAATAAAACGAGTGCCAGTTAATTTCTTGTATTTTCATTTATCCAGCCCATCCATATAAATACTTTTTATTATTTTATTATTAAAGATTTGTGCTGGGTACTATCTTCCCTTTTTTGGGCGAGGAGGCTTTAAATACATGGAGAAAGAAAATGGTGCACGATTCTACTTCTTGAAGGTTATGTTCAGTACCCTATTCTGTCATGACCTTCCTAGACAGACTACTACATTTTTCTCATAGTGAGGTTTAGTGTTTACAGTTCTAGTTCGTGGCTTGTGCAGAATAAATACTACATAGTAAGGAGCTATATACGCACTTAGCATTTCTGAACACCCAGAGCTTTTTAAAACCATGTATTTTTGGCAAGAGATGACATTAATTTTCCATTTATCTAAGTGTAAGGTTATGACCTTATCTATGAACAAAGAATGCAGAATTACAGAATGAAGAACTTTATTGGGACCCACAGATCTTTTAAAATAGTTACTGCTTCCCAAGTAATCAGCTAAATCTGAGCTCTCACCATAATGTGGCCAAAAAGAAAAGTATTATAAAATGATAGTTTCTAATGTATATGTGTATTTGTGTGTGTATACACATAAAATGATACTTTTATATGTAAATGTGTGTATACACGTGTGTGTGTATACACACACACACATATTCGTATACGTATGATGGAGTGTAGTGTAAGAACCAATAAATTAAACTAGGTTTTAAGACAGGTGTTTTAAAAATGGGAAATTCTGTAAGACTGATTAAAGGCTTTAAAAAAACCCATGATCTCTACTGAAAACCACTTTTGCTGTTCCTGCTTGCGCTGATGCTAGTGGATGTCATAATTATTTTATAATCCCTGAAATATGTTCAGAGTAGACTTCTGATTTAAAAATAACCTTGCATGTAGATGAGTAGGACCTACTGAGAGGCTCTTTAGAGTTATTTAAATGTTATTCAAGATATTCTGTGTGGTCTACACCAAATTTTCTTGCCTTTTACATAGACCTTGATCAAAACTACAGCATAATATAGCAAGTAGGAATGTAAAAAAAAAAAAAAAAATTAAATCCTTTAGTTGATACAGGTATCAACTAAAAATCCTTGATGCTGATGAAACAGTGAGGAGGCTTTGTTGTCTGTTTTGTCAGTGTCTGGGGAGATGTGTGTTTAAAGGAATACACATATTCCTTGGAGAGTCAGAGGTATTCATCTACTGTGATGATAAGAGTGACAAATTGAAACCATATAACAAATGTAAAATGCAACTGGTATTACAAGGTAATCTTCATTGCACTGCATTTCTCAAAGAAGAGAAGTAAAACTGAACAATGTATAATATTAATTAAAAAAAAAACCCTTAACGTTGCATGCGCCATTGTATTCTACATTCTCTCGTATACTGTTCTGTAACTTCCTTCCCAGGCTACATAGTAGGCATGTTGCTTAGTCAGCATCATTGCTAGGTTTCAGGTCTTTTTATGTGTGGTACCCCAACAACTAGAACTGATTGTTCTTAACTGAATTAGGGCATTGATTTAATGGTAGTTTGCAATATATAGTTGCTTGTGATTTGGTCTGATCTTGCCTCAAGTTGGGGAGCTTCCTGTGTTTGTACATCTTGTCTACACTTAGTCAAACCATGAAGTAATATGCAAATGTGTGGCCAACGCATCTTTTGTCAAAAGGTCACCCGTATGCATGCAAAATCAGAAAAAAAATCATGAAAGAAGAAACTCTATTTGTAGTTTATTTACACTGAAGCTGCACTGTATGCATTTTAAAGGTAAATTCTTTTAATTGGGAAACTAATGTCATATGTTCTTTTGTGTACTTACTTGAAATTATCCAGTAGTAATCAGCTAGATTGATAGCATAATGTTGGCCATGCTTTGCCATGTTGAATAGTGGACTTCACAAGGACAATATTTCAATTATGTGACAAACTTATGTAGTCAGAGTGCCTAGACTGGATTTTAAACTGATCATAATTTCATTGGAATTAGGATGACTGTATTTAGAATAATTAATGGAACTATTTCTGAATTCCTATTTGAGAAACTTCAGTATTGCTAAATGACTTTTTTATGTTGTACAAACAGCTCAGTTACTGTAAGCAACATGTAAATATTGAAAGTAATATAACTTCTATTTCACTTTTATGACTTCATCTTTTGTTCGGTATGTTTTTCCTCTCCTGACTTGCTTATTTTTGTTGATTGGAGGGAAAACTTTTGGGAGTTTTAACCTGAAAAATCACTGGCGGTCTTGCATTCCACGCCCCCCACTCTCCAGTAAAAAAAAGTCTTAATCTTAACTCCTTCAGAAAACTACAGTTCCACTAGAGATTTGAAACACATGTTTTTTACATGTTGTTAAAATTTAGAGTACTTGTTCCCAGCTCAGAATACAAATTTGTTTGCTTTTTTTGTTTCCAGGTACAGCATTTTTACTTATATATTTATTTAAAAACAGTCTTAGAATAATTTATATGTATATATTAAAAGTTTCAGAATCTGTCATTTCAGGCTGGATTCATGCTGTGCTCACATCTCAGGATTGTATGGCTTTTGGAGGAAACTTTTTGCACAACCTCAATATTGGCATGCAGCTCAGGTTAGTCTCAGCTTTTCCTATACCTTTTCCTCAGTAAGTAGGATATTCTTTTAATAGATATTTTTCTTCATGCTCTTAACCAGGATCAAATTGGTACAGGCTCTCAAACACACAATAGTGGCATTTTCAGTCAGACTGTATCAAGTACATACTCTTATTTCACTTCTGCAAAGTTTGTGTAAAGGCAAAAGGAAGGGTGTGCAAGAATTTAAGTGAATAAAAGAAAAAAAAGAAAGAAAAACTCTACTTTGGAAATTAGTATAAGTGAGTGAAACAAAACTGAGCAAGCCCAGGTGTGCGACACTGAGTTGAAATCAAGTCAGCAAGTCAAGTCCTCAAGTCAGCGTTGCTCTAAGGGCAGCTGTATTTAGTTTTTGTCCAAGATGTGGAGCTGTCTTCTAAACATATTGTTTTTATTTATTACAGTGGAATCCTGATAAAATTCCATCTGTTAAAAGATCACACATTGGGTTTGTATCCTAGTTTTATGAAGTCCAACTTTATTCTTAGAAGTGCCGCAGTCAAACTTGATAAGGTCAGAGCCTGGATGAGACCAGAGTTCAATCTTGTCTGTGGTCTTGTTGGGATTTAACTATGTGGTACTTGACTTCTTTTATTTATCATGGCCATGGTTATTTTATTTTATTTTGGACATTGTGTCAATTTGAATGATTACATAGTTGAATAACGAATTTTATAATTAAAATATTAATGTTTTTTGATGTTTCTGTTTATTCAGGTGTTACGAAATGGAGAAGAGGCTAAAAACCCCAGATCTTTTCAAATTTCCTTTCTTTGAAGCCATCTGTTGGTTTGTGGCCAAAAACTTACTGGAAACATTGAAAGGTAATCCTTTTTTTGTTTTAAGAGATATACATGTATCTGCCTTCTTTCTTTTTTTTTTTTTCCTTATTTTTTCTTTTTTTTTCTTTTTGCTTTTTTCTTCTTTCCCTCCATTGATAATGGAGAAAATTACACTGCTGTTGTGTGAACAGAGAAAACTTTGAAAGCTGGAAAACCAGAATTGAATTCCTTTTTTTTTTTTTTTTTTTTTTGGAAAAGTTGCATTTTTTAACCAGATTTTAGTGAATGCTGCACTATGACAGTTCTAGATCCAGCAGTTCTTGGTTTTAGTAAATGGTCTTTCTGAAAACTACTTTGGTGATTAAAGGTTCCTAGGTTAACTTGTGCTGTGCATAAATCTCAATGCACTTAGTGATGCATGTAATTACCACTATGTAGCATGCTGCTGGAACCTTTGAACTATTTTATTAGTGTGTTTCATCCAATGCTGATGATGTATCTGGTCAATGAAAATATTCTAGATTATCAAGACAGAGTATCTGAGATCCTGGCACAGTGCAATTACATTAACAGCCAAATAGGATTTGCCATTATCTGGAAAGACCTTGTTAAGGAAGATAGGAAACTTATTTCAATGGCATCAGTTTTTCACTCAGGCTTCTTCCATATCATTTAAGATCTTTGAGTACCCTTTGGAAGCTTTTCTCTCTTTCTTTCAGCAAATGACTCTAAATGATCCCACTAATTTATATCTGTGGGTTTCTTCTTGGTGGCTTCACAGCTGAATGAAGAGGTTTTCTTTCACTTCTACAATTTCTTTTGACCTTTACAGTCAAACGACCTGTTGTCTTCTGCTCTTGTGAAGGGAAGGGTGTCTGTGAGTGCTTTTGTAGGAAAGGTGCATCAGTTCCTATGAGCTGTGTTAAATGATTTCTGTCAGTGCTTATCAATAGACATCTCAACAGCCTCTTGTTCTTGACAGTTGCTGGTCCTTTCCGAACTTCCTCATCTAGTTCTGTAATTCCTGTATTTGTACCCATGTATAATTGAGCTTGAGAGAGTGCCTGTCTGACTTCACCTTCTTTTCCTCAAATATTTTGCCTTCTGCCTGCTTTAGTTAATCTTAATAATAACTGTCATATTCTGAGTTACGTATTTCAAAGGAGAGAAATGAACCTTCAAAGGAGGCTGCCGAATTCAGCTTCTGCTTTGGAAGAGATCAGAATCCCATGTAACATTTTTCTAACACGAGAACAGTTACAGTTATTGAAAATTATCTATTCTCCTTTCAGCAAATGAAGGCATTGAACAACCCTTGTTTCCTAAACAAGCATTTAACGTTTCTGGATGAACCTAAAGCAACTCATCTTACCAAATAGAACAAACTTGCAGAAAACGTTTCCTTCCAAAAAAAGAGTATTTTCTTCTTGAAAGCTTGCTTTGGTTGGTCTCGTACCTGCATATTTAAAATTTATAAACTCGTCAGAAGATGTAGGAGCTGTATTCCTGCTGGAAAATCAGTGGGATATATGTTTCTAAATCATCTAGCTAGCTATGAGTTGTGTCCCGTGTCCATTCCCCACCTCTTCTCCCTTCCCTTTTAATTCCATGATTCCTTGAGCACATAGACTAGGAGCCTCTTGTGACTTCTGTCTTAGGGGAGGGGTATGAAGCTTATTCTCATGTTACTTTTAATCTATGGCTTAGCAGATATTTTGTTGCAGAACAATGCTATAATTTATAAACTCATCATAAAAAATCAGAACTGAGGTTTCCATGGCTAGAGTGAAGATTATGTTGGGCTTTGACATCAAGACTCCTGCGTATTAGGTGTTTACCGGTCAGAATCCTTTGTTTTATAAATAAGGGATGTTGTGAAAGGTAATGGTGATGACCAAATTGTAAAATGTTGAGTGCATGGTTGTTAGCAGTACTTTATGTGAAATTCAGGTCAGTAAGCAAAATCAGCACAATGTATCTTTCTGGTTCTTTTTATAAAATTATAATAGGGTCATAAACATTTTGGTTTTGTCTTTTCATTGGCAAGAAATGTTTTATAATACTATAAGCGTTGTGCCATTCACCTAAACTATTTTTCTTCATAGTTCTTGAGGCTTCAGAATAGGTAACTTGTTCATCTGTCCAATACTCATTAATTTTGATTACTCTTATGTCATGCAGTTTTTTCTATGGCAGCTAAAAAATCTAGCCTGTGGTGTTGTGTTGTTTTCTCAAAATTTTGTCAGCTGAGTCAGCTAGTGGGCAGGAAGACTTCTGCTGCAACTCAAAATGCGTGCCACTCCTTCTCGTCCCCTTTAACAAGTAGGAGGCATCTTGGAAGGAAGAATGGCTGTCTAGTAACAGAACTTCCCTTTTTCTGCCAGCAGACTAATACATTATCCATAAGAATAGTGTTTTATTAGTGTATTCTTTTAGAGGAATTAAATCAGCCAAATAGTTGTAGTGTTGGTCCATTTGCTATTTACGAGTGGAAATACTTGTCAGGAACATGGAGAGAGGTTGCAATCTACTTTTGACTCTTTATGGAGGATTTGTCTTTTTTTTCCCCTTCTTTTTTTCCCCATGAAGGAAAAGAGAAAATTGAAAAGGAATAGCAATCACTTGGGTGCACCAGCTTTGTTAAGAAGGGGCTTCTGTAGCAGAATTATTTCTACCCCCCTTCCCCTTTGATTTTAGCAGGAAAAATGATGTGAACTTGTGAGGGAGAACTGTGATTATTTGGAAGGGTGACAGAAAATGTTTGGGGAGTGGAAGTGTGCTAGTGCGAACCGTTCGCTGTATGTGTGGGAATAAGCAATAGGAATTCTAATTCAGAGATAAATCCCACATCCTTCTGGTCCCCTTGGACTAAAATATTTCTGAATGAAATAAAAGTTATTTCTTTCTTCAAATATGTTTTCTCTTGTTCTGTATTTTAGATCTGGTTTGTTCTAATTGACCTTATGGTATGTTGTAAACTATCCCTAATTCACACAAGAATAAGTTAAAAAAAAAAAAGATTTTTACGTAGAATCATTTTGGGGTTGGTTTGGATTTTTGTTACAGTATGCACACAAGTACAGGATGTCATGTTTAATTTGCTTGCACAATTTTTCTTTTTTTTGTGCTGTTGCATAATGGCAACTTTATTGGCTTGAAGGGTAGGTATCATTCTATGGTTTTCACTGTTAGTGTGTTTCTAAATTGGTATCTGTATCTTTTTTAGAACTGAGGGAAGACGGTTTCCAGCCTCCAAGCTATTTAGTGCAAGGAGTGAAGGCTTTACTTACTGCTTTAAAATTATGGATGAAAAAAGAAGTAAGTATAAGTGATTTTGTTTGCTATTTTGGTGAGCTCTGTTTTGATTTAGAAGTGAAGATCTATGCCCTTTTAAACTTCAAAATTATTTTTATCTGTTAGTAAGTACTGAAAGACTGTGGAGAGTATGTACTGCTGATCTGGAGAAGAATCATCATCACAATTTCATATTCCATGATGCTAATAAAGTCTTTTTAGACCAATTAATAGGGTCTTGTATTGTAGCTGGCAGAAGTAGACTCTTGCTTCACCTCAGGATGGGATAAGAATGCTAGAGGATAAGCTGGTAAGGTGGGGCTTTTTTCTAACAAATCTGTTTATATAGTTGATTCATTCTAGTCTGAGGCAATGGAAGGATGGAATGCCCTGATATTTAACATTTTTCCATTAATGTCAATGCTTTGGAGACCACATTTCAGGTACACCTGTATTGCTGAAGAATTTGGTTTGGATTCAGATGAGGATATTAACTTCAGTTGAATACTGTCCCTGCTGAACATCGGCTGACTCATTAATGTGTTGTCTATGCTGGCTTTGCTGGTGCTTTGCTCTGCAGGAAAGCTTACTTGTTTTGGCACGGCACTGGATCTGGCCTAACTTCATGTGTTTTTTCATGTGCCTGAGCCCCTTTGGAACCTGTGCTTCTGGGAAGTGCTGTTTACTGACAGGCAGTTTGGTTCTGACTGAGTTTATTAATTCTAGTTTGTTGCTGGCCGTGCTGACTTGAACTGTCTCTTGGAGATCTGTTTGGTCTTTCTACCTGCAAGTTCTCCTTGTAAGAGAACTTACTATACAACAGGTATGATATTTGCACAATGCTGCATCCAACATAATCAGCTTTGTGGAACTGAACACAAGGTGCAAACACAGAGGTGGTTATTCTGTGTGGAATCAGCTGGGGTCCAGCCTGTGTAGCATTACTGGTTCCAGGTGAACCTATTCTGGCCCTCTGTAACACCTCTGAGTTGGTTCTCCAGTGTCTCTTTGTCTATGCCATTCTGGATCAAAACTAGCTAGTAAGAAGTGTAGGATTATTTACAGGATGTTGTGCCTATGCTGTTAAACCACGTGTGAATCTAAGCTATCTCTGCATCCATGGCATGGGTAATAAGCAAGCCGAGTAATCATACTGCTGATAACTGACCATCAAACATAGCCTGTATAAATCCTTATTTTAATTTGAAACTGGATTGGAATTCCTCTCTTCTAGATTGTTGTAGCATAGTATGGTAGCATTTGTGTACTGTCTAGTAGCTCATTAAGTAGTTTGATTAATACTTCATCTAGAATGTGATACGTTTCCTACTTTTCTGTGGAAAAAAATTAATTGCACACGCTGCATTCTGAATGCTTATTAATGAGACCTGTGAGTATTCCCAAACCACTGGCTGAACAGACACTTCACTTGTGAGGAGACTGCACAGCATCAGTGATCTAGTCACAATGTTGTCAGCTGTCTACCAGCTATCATGTTTTGTACCTTGTGTTCCTCTTTTCTAGCTGCTGTTTCATAAATGAGCTGATCTTTTCTTTACAGCAGGCCATTTATGTGATAGGATTGTAGTTGTATGCAGCTGAAGACAGGAGGAGCTTTGTACATTACTGTGTGATCTGCTCATGCTGGGAATTTCAGACAGATTCTGAAAAAGAAATGACAAATGAATACTCCAGAAATGAGAAGCCTACTCATGAGGTTTCACATTTGTATCATGGAGTATGTCTTTTCCAGACATATGTGAATTACCTTAGTGAATTGCTTTAAACTATTTGCTGGAGAATTTCAAACTCATCTTTAGCAGGGCAGCAGTATCTTCATTTCTGCAATATTTAAAAACTGCCAAAAATTAAAAGGTGCTGAGAATAGAGATTGAGTGTTATTAAAATTATTTTAGTTTTCATATCTTCCTTTTAATTCTGTTTGTGCAAGGCTTTTACAGTATGTGTATCCTCTGATTACTTCGGTGGAGATGGTCAGGCTGCAGGTTAGTTCATAGACACGATAAGGATGATGACCTATCCAGTCATTTGAGCTCTTGGATTTTAGCTCTGGCTTCCTTCCAGCTTGCATAAGCAACAGATCTCAGATTCAGTTTTTCAGATGTTTTGATTCATGTACCAGTAAGATTATTTTGGGCAACTGTTCTGTCGTGTGGTTTTTTTTTTTAAATATTAATAGCTGTTGTAAAAGAAAAAAAAAAGAGGGTTTTTTGTAAGGAGGGAGGGATATGGGGTTTATTATTTTTGTTTTATCTTTATATTTTGTGTGTGTTTTTAAGTATTGGTATACTTCATTGTGATGCTAGTTTCCAAAGATGGGTGGATTCATTTGCTGACCAGGACTTTTTTTATCTGTATCTCTTGATTTAAGACAAGTTTCTTTTCTTCTGTATATTTCCAACATTTACAAAACGGTTTCTTGAAGCTCTTCAATGAATCATAGCTTTTTTTCATTTCTTTGTCTGCAATTTACATCTGATGTACTTAGGCCATTTTGTTGCTACTGTTCTCCCTAGTACAAAAGAATTTCTCCATCCCAAAGGCTGCTTGTTCCTTTTCCAAGAGGCAATATACAGAGACAACTTAAACTGAAGTTATTTATTAATGATAATAATTTTTCTGTAGGTATTCATATTTCCTTCCCATCCTTCCCTTCTGACAGACTGTTAGGTGTTATAAACATTTGAATTTGTTTGCGTATTTAAGTTGCTTGGATGGACATTTTTTTTTTAATTTTTTTTAAATAATTACTCTGCCACAGCTGAATTGAGAAAGCTTTGGCATAAATAGATACCTTTTATAGTGGCAAACAAGTGAGCTTGCCAGTGGAACTTACATTGCTCAAAGAGTTGCTATAAATCATGCTGGCAAAATAATGTACTTCTGATATAAACTATGTTTGCCTTAGGAAGGCCTTTCAGTATTTTTAAACCAGAGAAACTCTGAAGTCAGTGTTTTGGAGGATTGTATCAGTCACTTCCTCTTGAAGTCTTCATGGACAGGAAGGCTTTTGGGAGAGTGAAGTCCTTAAGTAGAAAGGACTGAATGGTCCTAAAATGACCAATAACTTGCTGGAAAAATTATACAGTTTAGTGACAGGGGCTGTGTTCCCAAGTGTGAATGTGTAGAGGCGATGCCTTCAAAGAAGGAACAATGGTAAATAATAGCAGCTGATTTAATCTTTCCTTTAGAATCAATGGCACTGAAAAGAATGGTTATACCATGTATGGTTTTTTGGGTTTGGTGGTTTTGTTGTTTTTTTTTTTGGTGGGGTTTTTTTTTTTTGTAGAGAGCATTTGTTTTAATGACTGAGAGGAAGCCAGGTTCAAAGAAATGCACATATAGTATCAAATTGCTTCTAGCAATAATTTTGCTGCTGAATCTCATTTTTGAAGTGTGGGTAGCTGAAAGTGTGGGATAGTTTTCGACTTAAGTAGTTGATTAAGGGGATAGCAGAATTCATGTTGGTCATTCCATTCTATGAATGAGTGCTGTTTTGTCTGTTTAATTTTAACTAAAAGTGTCTTATGGCAAATTTAAACTGTACATACAAAATACTTAACATATTTTTTACTAGATCTAACTGTAGAGTGTTTGGACTTAACTCAGATTGGTAATAAAGAAATAGAAAACCTGTCTCTGGTACTGTTTCAGAGGATTAAAGGGAGCATAAACTGTTATGGCATCCTAACTTTTTTATAGGGATTGATTTTTTTTTTTTAATTACTTTCTCCAACCTACCAGATTTTAAATAAGCTAAGAAGGTATTTTTTAAAAGTCAAATGTGAGGCAGATGTCTAAAAAAATCTGCATGTTGGTTAGTCATTATTATTCTTGATTTGTTCTTTAGATTAAATTTTTGACACAGTGAAATTCCCTTAGTCTTTAGCTGTTTTGAAGGTCATGACTCTAATGAGTTTCTGAAGTGTGGCTCTATATTAACTGTGCTAATGGGGAAAAAAAGAAGCTGACTACTGTACTGAGGGGAAAAAAAAAATAAGCGGTTGTCAGTATGGCTTTGTATTACCCCTTCTCTGGATTCTTAGAGATTCTAAGAGAAGCTGTGGGATGGCCGAACTCGAGGCTCCCTTATGTACCCTGGGCATCAGACACGGAGGATGTCTGCTGCCTTCTAAAGCTTGGACTGGAACCTTCAGTGTGTGTATGTATCTGTCTTGGCAGTTTGCAGTCATTATTAAAGAAACTATTCTGATTTTTTCCTTTTAAATTTTTTCCCAATAGATTTGTTTATTTCGTACTACTTCTGCTTTTATCTGAGAAAATGAATGAAGTATCTTTTCTTCCCCCTTTGCATACAGCTTGTAACAGAACATGCCTTTGAAATTCCAGACAACATTAGGCCTGGGCATCTCATAAAAGAACTCTCAAAAGTGATTCGTTCTGTAGAGGTAAGAACAAAGGCAATGCTACATAAGCCTGCAGGAAAAAAAATAAATCTTTGAATCAGGGAATTTCATGGTAGTTGTGCTTCTGATTGACCATATTCACCTTTTAATTTATTTAACATTCATTTAATAATAGAAGATCAAGAGGAAAACTGTTGGGAATACTAAGCTATGGGTATTCTAGAAAAGAAAATGTATAGCAAGGGTGTTCTATGTGGGTTTTTTTGTTTTTTTGTTGGGTTTTTAAAAATATTTTTAATGGTGAAATTATTTGTAGGTCAGTATTTCTAAAATGTTCTCAGTTATAACTACTTAAAATAATTACTGTGAATATGTTGTTAAAGAGTTTAATTTAAATTTCTGTGCATATTCCATTCTCCTACCCTCTTGTTTGTTAGTTCTGGTCCAGTTGTCATCTCTCTTGCTCTTTTTCTTATGTTTTGTCCCTATTTGTTACATAGTCAGTGGGTTTTTTTGTCTGTGTTTTTCCCCTCCTATACCAGTGTTTTGCTCCTTTATTCCTTAATGAATCTCGAGTCTTGAAAAATTCTCACATTTTCATGGGGAGAGAACAGTTCTGAGAACTGAAGAGACATGTGATCTATTGGGTACAATACCTGTCTACCCTACACTGCCTTCATGAATAAAACCTTATGTATTGGTGGTGACTTTTGGTGTTAAGCAGTACTATTATGGGAGAGTTTAAAAGCCCCAAATGGGAAGCAGGTGCAGTAGAACTAAGCTTTCTACATCAAATCCGTAGAAAATATGTAGTGCTTCTCTAAAAGGTCTAATGATTTTATTTATATGATTTACGTTTAATTAGATTACTAAGAAGCAGCACTTAAATATGTGGATTTATTCCTTTAAGACTATTCTGAAATATGTGTTTTTAATTAAAGGAGGAAAACAGCAAACTAGTTAAAACTCAGGGAATTCTTGGTGTGTGTCCATCTTCACGGTCTTCGCATGAAACACCTTCCCCTCACCACTCCAGACGAAGGGTGAGGAAACTGCGAGACCATGCTACCAAAACTCCTTCTAATTTGGACATCCTGGAACTCCACACCAGGGAGGTACTGAAAAGGCTGGAGATGTCACCATGGGAGGAGGCAAGTATTAAGTTATGTACAAGAAAAAAAACCCCGGAGTTGATTTCTAATCACTGTTGAAAGTGAAAAGCTTTTAACATGCATAAGAATACAGGCTACTGCTCTTTGTCATATGAGACATGGATAGATTTTTTTTTTTGGTTTCTTTCTTTTGAGTTTTCCTGATAGGAATTTCCCTCTTCCTTGATAATTTTTTTTGTGGAGGTTGCTTCAACACTTTGGTTCAGAAGGTGCCCTGTATCTGCTACCTACTTCAAGTATAGTTTTTCAATTAGGACTGCTGTAGCTATCAAGTGCTACTTTGAATCAGCTCTGTGAAGAAAAGGTAGCTTGCAAAGCCTTGATTTGGTGAGGCTCTGAGCCAGACTGCTGCTTTATTTGTTTTTAGATAGCTGTTTCTTATAGTTCAGTTACTGTAATTTTATTAGCTTTGTTTTTGGACATGTTCCTATTTCCTGTATGACTGTACCTCCCTACCAGTAAGCCTAAGGCTGCCTTTGGTCTCCATTGTGGACTTTGCAGTCATATTACAAAGCTATCATGGCGTGAATGAGCGAAATGTAGTCTCTTGAAAAATTCTTCTTTTCAGGTTTGATGACCTTATTTCAAAAAACAGCAATAGACATGGGAGGAGGAGTGAGAGAATGGAAATAAGTGGCTTTATGAAAGGAAATAAGTAGCTTTCTGAGAATGAGAAATGCTGACAAATTTATTTGGGACAGGATGGACTGTCATAGTGGAGAAATACGAATTTGGGTCCTTGATCTTCATAAGGCATGAGCAAGAGACATTCATTTAGCCCCCAAAGACAGGAGGCTGAACTTAAAATTTACCAAAAATAGTTAACCTGTGCAGTTCATTGCTACAAACAAATGTTTAGGAGTATTAGTCATTGTCATTTAATGTAGAAATATATTGTTCACTATCAGTATTGAACATGTTCCTTGTTTGGTACATAAGTGTATCGCCAGTTGCTTCAGAGTACATGTCAAATGTAAATTGCTTTGAGCTAAGAAAGTTCTGCTTATGGCAGGTTACTTTCCATTATCAATGTTTTACTGTCCTATAAATCAGTTCTGGGATACTAATTCCAGGGACCAGATACCCAATCCAGGAGTTGCCTTACCAGTTTCAAGCCCAGCTTTTGGCTTGCCTGTCTCTATTGGTATTTCTTTGTTTTGAATACAGGGGTAATTCTACAAAGAAAACATAAAAGGAGTATTATAGTGAAGTTGTAGTTGTTTCTGGTGCTCCAGCTTTTCGTGGAGTGTAGAAAAAACAATTGAATTTATAGAAATAAATAATAAGCAACGTGGCTTTTACTTCTTTAGGATACTGCAAGCTCGAAACTGAACGGGAGATTTAACAAGCCCTTTCAGCCGTCTTCTACAGTACCTGAATGGCGAACAAAAGACAATGATCTTCGCCTTCTGCTGTCAAATGGAAGAATAATTAGGTACAAAGGGTTGATTGTGGATCACTTGGTCCTAGTCATTATGGTCCAGAGCATGCTAATTATTAATAACATTTCTTTTCTGATTGTGGAGCTCATAAGTTCCCTTTTACCAGTAAGATTCATGCTAGGAATATAGAAGGAATGTGTTGTCTGTTGTGTATGCTGTCCCCTAGTGGAGCCACGGTTATGGAGTGAAGAGGGGGAGATTCTTTGCATGTTCCTTTGTTACAGCTTTTCATTCAGTTGCTCAGTTGGGTTTGTACTGAAGGGAATGCTTCAAAGTAGAAATGGTTGGTTTGTATCCATCTATTAGGGTGATTCTCATTAAAAATATTCTGGTGTAAAACCTCGCATCTTTATGGAAATGACAGTTGTACAGGGAGTAAAATGGGAATACGTACAATTCGAAATGAAGAGATGAGCATAAGAGAATGTTACTACTGTATCTCAAGAGCATGTTGTAAACAATGAAAGGAAAACAATGCTTCAGGTTTGTAAGAATAACTTTTTTTTTCTTGTGAGACAGAGATGAGAGACATCCATTTACAGATCGAAGTCTTTACACAGCAGATAGTGAAGATGAAGATGACAGGACAAGGTCGAAAAAGATGACTGTTAAGGTAGAAGACCAGCCCTCAGGAGCTGAAGGAGAAGGGAATGCAGATGCCCAGAAACCACTGAACAGTAAGCTTGTCCCTAAGTCTTATCAGTTGAACGTTTTGTTGATTTGAAGAGAGTCTAACTATTTTGAAGTCTGATTGAAATTTTACCAAAGTATAAAGAGGATAAACTGATAGATCAGAGAAATAATATTAGAAGTTACAACAAAACACTTGTCAAACATTATCTGTCTACTGAAGAAGCTAGCAGGATAGAGATGAAAAGTTTTTATGTTAGTGCCATCTTGAATACTATGTAAAGCATTTTTCAGAGTGGAGGTTTTATTGGTGTTCTAAATGAGTATTTGTTCCTTTTGGTCTGTTTCATAATGTAAGAATGATGATTCTTCTTGACCAAAATATACTTCAGTGTGAAAAGTTCATCACATCATTCATTGTAGAGAATAAAAGATCGTAACATGCAGCTAATTTTGAACCTATCTTACATTTAACTTTTCTGTTCCATTTGGTGATTACATACTTGACCATACAATTTTGTGTGTTTTGCTAATGAATAGGTTTCTTCCATACAAGTGCTCAAACATAATTTAGCATTAATAAGTTCTTATACTTTCAACCTTTGCAGTAATCCGCAAGGCTGGAAAAGAATTTAGGTTATCTGCAAAACACTTTAACCCTACTTTCCAATACTTCAGACCATCCTTCAGTAGGAGTTAGTCTTTTTTGGTCTTTCTGTAGCCTCAAGCCTTCCCGCCAAGTGCAGACCACAGAGTGTATTAGCAAAGAATCAATATTGAATACCTGTTTTCGGTGCCTATTTATAATAGCACTATCTGTGTGTAGTGACAGATTGGTCCTTGACATAGCTGTTCAGCGCTTTGTTTAATTATAAGAGTCACATCCTTTCACAGTAGAGCTTATAAGGGCTCAGAGGGTATGTATTAGGAAACTGAGGCCAACACTTAAGACTCCTCTGGAAACTTACAGTTCCCTTAGTTTCCTGCACAACAATCCGTAACAACATTTGAGTCCATTGTCAGCCTGGATAAAACATTTAATTATTTTTGTTAACAAAGCAATTTGTAATCCCTGTTGACTGTGCTTCCAAAGGTCACAGAGAACAGTATTAAAAAATTTGCACAAAATTTGGGTGCTCATGAACCAACAAGACAAAGAGCTTGTTGAGTGAAGGCTTAGGCATATGTGGTGGTTTTCCACTTTCAGAATTAAACTAAGTAAATTAAACTAAGTTTTACAGTTGAACCAAAGATTAAATCATACAGAGAAATGGTGGGTTTTCTTCCAAATTGTTGCTCTTATTTGATACAGAATAAATACGGCAGTGTGTATCTAAATGTAAGAAAGGTACTTAGAACTAAAAGTGAATGTGGAGATTGTTCTTCCAGAAATTGAGTACTCAGAACTATCACTAATATTTTTAATTGAATAGTGAGAGTCTTCAAACTTCCGTATTAAAGATCACCTACATTTGATTATTTTGTCTTAACTGAAGGTCTGCAGAGAGAGAGAGAGTAGATATTCTTCTGCAGAGAATTTCATAAAAGGAACTACCTATTTCTATAACAGCTGCCACCTTCCATTGTTCTTACTGGGATTTAGGCCAAGAGGCAATGTCCACAGAGAGAGGCCTTTAAACATATCAAGCTCTATATAGCTTTGTCTGTCATGCCAAGATCCTGGTTCTAAATGGTTACCCAGTGTTATGAGAGACAAAAAGATCAAGTGCTGTGCTTAATAGAGCAAGATACTTTGTGTGGATGAAGGGAAGGTGATTTAAGATATTTTTTGAATTCACAGTAGCTTAGCCTGATCTTGCAGATAATGACTGCTTTCATTCACCCGATTTCTGGAGTATTCCTCTCAGTCTCTGGAAGCATGCAGAGCCATAACTTTATCTGAGGGTAGATCGGTTCATTTTAAAATAACAATAGTAGTTACCAAGGTAATTCACAAAAACAACAAACAAAAAAAAGCAAAACCTAACTTGCATATTTAGACTGAATTTTTTAAAAGCTCAGTTAGAAAACACGTTCATGGATGAAGAGATGAGGAGTCCTAATAATACATGATGTGTTGTGGTGAAGATCAGTAAATGTATCTGAAACCTGTATGTGAAAGAGAAGGGTGAGAAAACTACCGTAATCTTTTGCAGGGGAATGTAGAAGGTGGTGGTCATGGTGGTAAGCAATTGGGATTTTTTTATTATTTTTTAAGAGGAGTATGAAGAAATGCAGCTTCCCTGGCTTTTTGAACAATGGAAGACAGAAGGAAAACTTGGGAGGTATTCTCTGACTGCTTTGCACAGAGCTTGCAAAATAGAGAAGTGGTAAAAATGGACAATGGTTTGGCTGCACATAGGAATATTGGCATAGCCAAACTAGATCAGTCCTGAGGCTCATAGTGTGTTATGTCATCTATGCTAGTACCCAGCCCCAAACGAACCAGGAATGTCTCAATAATGTTAGGTAGCTTTAGCCATTCGGTCTAGATCATATTACTAGATAGCAGGCAGATAACAAATAATTAGTCCCTCTTAGTAGGGTATCATCAGTTAATTTCTATGAGAAGGCAAGAGAGCTTCTGAAGTATGAGACTCTATATTTAGCATTGCTTTTATAAATCTTAGTATTACCTGTATATAACTAATTATGTACATGTCCAGTTTCTTTTCTGTCTTGCTGAATCGTTTGCCTTATTATAGGAAGACTCACATATCTTCTTAATAGAATCATAGAATCATTTAGGTTGGAAAAGACCTTTAAGACCATCAAGTCCAACCATAAACCTAACACTGCTAAGTCAGTCAACCACTAAACCATGTCGCTAAGTGCCTCATCCACACCTCTTTTAAATACCTCCAGGGATGGTGACTCAACCACCTCCCTGGGCAGCCTGTTCCAATGTCTGACAACCCTTTCCATGAAGAAGTCTTTCCTAATATCCAGCCTGAACCTCCCCTGGCACAACTTGAGGCCATTTCCTCTTGTTCTATCACTTATCACTTGGGAGAAGAGACCAGCACCCACCTTTCTGCAACCCCCTTTCACGTAGCTGTGGAGAGCGATAAGGTCTCCCCTCAGCCTCCTCTTCTCCAGGCTGAACAACCCCAGTTCCCTCAGCTGCTCCTCATAAGACTTGTGCTCCAGACCCCTCACCAGCTTCGTCGCCCTTCTCTGGACGCGCTCCAGCACCTCAGTGTCTGTCTTATAGTGAGGGGCCCAAAACTGAACACAGGATTCAAGGTGCGGCCTCACCAGTGCCAAGTACAGGAGGACAATCACCTCCCTACTCCTGCTGGCCACACTATTTCTGATACAGGCCAGGATGCCGTTGGCCTTCTTGGCCACCTGGGCACACTGCTGGCTCATATTCAGCCGGCTGTCAATCAACACCCCCAGGTCTTTTTCTGCTGGGCAGCTTTCCAGCCACTCTTCCCCCAGCCTGTAGCATTGTGTGCGGCTGTTGTGGCCCAAGTGTAGGACCTGGCACTTGGCCTTGTTGAACCGCATACAATTGGCCTTGGCTTATTGATCCAACCTGTCCAGGTCCCTCTTGGAAGAGCCTTCCGACCCTCAAGCAGATCAACACATCCACCCAACTTGGTGTCATCTGCAAACTTGCTGAGGGTGCACTCAATCCCCTCGTCCAGATCATTGATGAAGATATTAAACAAGACTGGCCCAGTACCGAGCTCTGGGGGACACCACTTCTACTGGCAACCAACTGGATTTAACTCCATTCACCACAACCCTTTGGGCTCAGCCATCCAGCCAGTTTTTTTTACCCAGTGAAGAGTGCACCTGTCCAAGCTATGAGCAGTCAGTTTCTCCAGGAGAATGCTGTGGGAAATGGTATCAAAGGCTTTACTAAAGTCTAGGTAGGCCTTTCCCTCGTTCACTAAGCGGGTCACCTGGTCATAGAAGGAGATCATGTTAGTCAGGCAGGACCTGCCTTTCACAAACCCATGCTGATGGGGCCTGATCGCCTGGTTGTCCTGTACATGCCGCGTGATGGCACTCAAGATGATCTGCTCCATAATCTTCCCCGGCACTGAGGTCAGGCTGACAGGCTTGTAGTTCCCCAGATCCTCCTTCCGGCCCTTCTTGAAGATGGGCATCACGTTTGCTAACCTAATCACTAATAGTTTTGTTATTTTAATAATTAGGATTTTCCAGTTCCTTGAGACAGAAAGAAGAAAAGATCCTGAGGAGCCTTCGTGAAGTTTGTTTATTTTTAAATTGTGTTTCATTATTTACACATTAATTTTTGCCTAAGATCTGAAGTTCCATATGTGAACATATTTAGATATCCTTAATTGTTCTTGCCTCTTCCTTTAAATTGTCTCTAAGTTTGGAGCTTTTTTTTTCCAAAGAAAAAGGCAGTAGTCCAAAGGAAAATTCATTTGACCTATATAATGGTATTTTCTGTATCATGCATGCTGTTACTTATCCTAGAATCTTGTTTGCCTTTTTGAAATGAGCCGAAGGCTTGAGTTATCGTCAGAAATCCCTTGGGGTTTTTTGAGCTACAGTAATTTAGAATATTCATTTTATTGTCATATGTTGAGTATTACTTTACTTCATATACAGTGTTGTTGCACATTTACTGTGTTTGGATATTCCTCACAGTTTTTTCTAATACTTTCTTAAGTTTAATTAGTCTTCTCTAGACTTCGCTCCCAGCTGTTAATTTTACTCACTTTTGATAACCTGTCTCATTCTTAGCTTTCTTCTGACTCTAAAAATAATTTCTACTTATGCAGTGTTTAGAAATTAATAATATCCCTTGAAATATATTTGATGTCTACTTGTGAACTTTGCCACAGTCTACACTAGGAACAAAATCTTACTAGGATTGCACTGTATATAGGGTTACAGGTACATCTTTTACGCTTCGTAATTCATGAGTTATGAAGAATTGCGTTCTGTTTATTTAGTTTCATATAAAGCTGTGCTAAAAGCAAACCAACACAGAGCAGAAATTAGCTCTGGAATGAAGACAAGTAAAGTTAAAATGTTGGTTTGCTTTCAGCATAGTTTTATACGAAACTATAAGTACTTGAAAACTTGCAAAAATGATGTTGCTTTCTTTATCCACTACCTTCTTGACACACATTCATAATTTTTTTTTATTCTGTTTAGCTTTTCTCCAAAAAACTTTTGCGAGTTTAACTGCATATTGTAGTCTTTTCACCAATTTGTACTTAATCAAGATTTCTGCCAGCAGCCTTGACAAAGGTGTACATACAGCTCACTCACCTCGAGCCTTGGAGTCCGAACACTTCTATAAATGTGTTTCCTACTTGTGGTTGTTGGGGACATATGCTCTTTTAAAAGTACATGCTTCTGAGAGTTGCTTAGCTACTTCATGTTTGAGTTCTTTCAGCACTTAAAAAAGTAACCCATGTGGACTAGGTGGCTGATTTGATTGATTGCTTTGTCATATGCCAGTGTTTTTGATGTCTATTTTGAAACCTCATTCTCTGATTAGTACTTTATCTTACTACTAGCAAAAAGCATGTCTAAGGTTGGCATTTCCTCTCCTCCTTTTCCTTTTCAGGTCCTTCTGTGTTCAAAACCAATGCAAGTATATTGTGTATCATCATAGTAATATTTTAATCTTCTTTAACAGGTCTGCATTTTAACCCTGATTGAAGCTCTGTAGTAGCACAAAACGGGCAGAATATGCCAGTGAATTGTGACATAAAAGTAAAATTGCAAGCAACAGAATGATTTTTCTTTTTTACCTTTAAATCACTTAATATCCTCTGACTTCCATGTTTAGTGTTTCTGTATAACTGCTTTTATTTTTAAACAAGGAAATTGTATTGAAATTGTATTGAAGATTACTTCTAATTAACTTTTTCTGAGAGCCACTTCTCTGGCTCCAGCCTGTATACAAAAGCAGAAATTGCCCAAGGTGCCATCTGTGGAGTATGTGCTATATGGGAGAGAAAATATATATGGTCCTGCTGCACCTGGTTTCTCTTTCTCTGGCTTCATCCAGTCAGTTGCTTGAGGAGTCTATTCGTCAACAGTAGGCAACTCACTAGAGTTTTAAGCAAACTTGACTTGTGAACCAGATCAGTGTACAGATGTGCTTTTGTTTACAGACTGTTAAAAACTAAATGTGTATTTATTGTTCTGTACTTCCCAAATAATTGTTAAGTATTATATGTAATAAATGTTGGGTCTTATTTTTTAATTTTTCTCTTCGCAGTGTTCTTTGAAAGTGTGAAATCAGAACTCAGGAATGGATCCTCAGAGTACTCTGATATTTCTGATTCAGAAGAATCTGAGCCTGATTGCACTACACAGGTATAGCTAGAAAAAAATCACAAAAGTTAACGAAGCAATTAAATATAATTTTGCTCACTCACTTCAAATTTATCTTGTCAAAGTTTGTGTTAAAAGACCAATAACAGTATTTAATTCTTGGTCAAGTTAATAGCTCAAACTTAAGATTCTGCCTCATTCTTCATTTATTCTAGTGTTGAGAAAAATAACAAGATATGCTATCTTGACCTAAATTTTATGATCTTAGTCGTTACAGTGGTGCTGGCAGTTAGATGCTAGTTGCTTTTTCATTTCCTCCATAACAAGTCTAAATTTCATCATTAGAATTATGAGTATCTACCACACAGTTTCATTTTAGAGCATGGTTAAATGGAAACAATCTTATTAGGCCTTCAGTTTTTAAAATAAGCTGAAGTGGCTAAATGCTATTGAGGTGTTTTAGACTATTTGAAATAAATGGGAATCCTCCATTTGAGAGTGTAGATTGTAGTGATTTCTTTACGACTAAACGAAATATAAGTGCACACACATGTGTACATATATATATTTACACTCATGGATTTTAATACAACTTCTAGTGTTTGGAAATGTGTATATGTATATACAAATATTTTTATCATTTTTTCCCTTGTAAAATTGTGCTCTGGCTTACTAATTTCAATTTTAATTGGATAGCAGTAAAATGCTAGTAGGGTGGAGTGATTACCTCAAATTTTTGTTTTTGTGCTCTGGAAAATAATGCTTTGGTCTTTCTTTCAATCGTCAGCCTATTATAAGACTTCACAAGAGTCTTCAAATTCCTACTTTTTGCATGGCGGTTAAGATCTATCTTTAAGATCTATCTTGTTGTCTGCCATCATTACCTTAACTAGATACTGGAATAAGTGATAGGAACCTTCATGATGTGGCTTCTTCTGTTTTCCTAAACTGCATTGTCAGCAACTTTGGCTCAGCAGGTTTCCTTTTTTAAGACACAGAATCGATAGTTACTCAGAAGTGATGTATTTCTTCTTCATAGGAGAATGTAGCCAGTTTTGGATGACTTTGTCATTGAGAGAAACATTTTATATTAATGCCATTTACTCTCTTAGTTCCTTCTATATTCTTCTGCTTCTTAATTTCTAATAGTATCGAATGGAATAATGTTTCTGCATGTTTAAATTTGTCTTTTGTAATGATATATCCAAAATGAACTGTCTCATTAGCTCCTGTAAATCCTTTTTATGTTTTTATATTGTACTGAAGACAATCTTAACAAAACAAGATAATAGCTTTGTTAGTAACATTGAGTCATAGTTATAATTTAATTGCCCATTTGTGTCACTTTCCAAGTGTCAGAGATTAATAAGCGGCTCTTGTGAATGAAGCTATTGTATAAAAACATCCCTTGGTGATATGATAAACTTCATTCATTCCAGTTCTGTTTTTGATGATAGGGATAGTGGTGTCAGTCTTGAAGGATTATGATTCCTCCATGTTCTGATCTTCCACTTTCAACACTTTTGTTGAATGTCATGTATATTCCTTGGCTTGAAAAAAAATTGTGGCATTCTCCGTACTTGCTGAAAATAGATTAGTCTGAATTACCAAGATGGAACGTATCTGTTGTAGCCCTTGCTTCATGTAAAGGCATATTGAGTCAATATGGTTGCTCCATCTTTGGGAAGCTCCTGCCCATACAAGCTGTAATCTCAGCAGGAGCTGAAAAGCTCATTCATTAATGAAATGAGGCTGTGCCACTGTAAGAGAGGCAACAGCTATTGTGCCTCTGTTACTGCTGTGTTCTGGATTTGTCTGAGAGCTTCTGTCACTCATCAGAGAGATGCTGGTGCTCGAAGTTATCTTTTGTGAGAGTAGGAACCAGAAACAGTTACTTGGGGCAGGATGTGTCACGTTATATGTAATAGGCATCAATTCTGGCTGCTGCTTGGAACCATACTTCCATATTTTTTCCTCTTCTTTGAATATCAAAGATAAGAATAATCAATGCTTTCTTTAAAGAGAATACAATGATTTGTGCATGGTTTAATGTGTGTAGTGTTTTTTCTGTAAGAAAAAGCTTCCTATAGTGCTGGAGCATGTACTCATCAGTGATACAAAATTTGGATGTATTAGCATCTCAGTTGTTATATTCAAATTAACTGCCTTCTGTATACTTTATATATAAAAAAGTTGGACCTGGAAGCTTTTGAAATTTTTACTTAGCATAAATTAAGGTAGCGTCTCTATTTAGGAGGCATGGTGACCATTCTGCATACTGTTTCCTCTTGTTTCAGCAGAAGGATTCCTCCACAGAGGAGTCGGAAAGCTCAGGTGATGAAGAGAAACAGGAAGTAACATCAAATTTCAAAGAGGAATCTAAGGTCACAAGAGACCTTTGTCAAAATACCCAGAAGCCATCCAGAAATGAAACTCCCAGTAAAAAGTAAGCATATTGTGGGCATTCGTTTATAAACTGTTAGACCTTTTCGCACATATTTATGATTCTGCTTTATACCAATGTGAAAATCATTCCTTAAGGGAACTTTAGGGTCCTGGTTTGAACTCCTGAATACTCCTTTATTTTTCTAGGGAATGTGCTACCTCGACAAGTACAGAAGAAGAAGCTATTCAGGGCATGCTTTCTATGGCAGGATTGCACTATACTACATGTTTACCAGGTCATACTCAAAGCACAGACTGCACAGATAAAAGAACCTCTCTTCAGGAACACAGAAGCTACCCCAAGAGTCGGCATAAAGACAGACAGCCATCTCAGAGCCACAGAACAATAGAATGTGGTAGGTATCTGAACTAATGACACTGCTGCTCTCTGCTCTTGGACAAGCTGCTCAGAATAAGCACTTAAAGTTACATTTTCAGATTTGTAGTCAAGTTTTTAAGTAAATCAGACCAACATTCAAAAAGGTGTGTTCTTTGGGTTTGGGTTGGGGTTTTTTTTTTCTATAAAAAGTAAATGTTACTTCTGAAAACTGGGACAAACTTAGCTTGAGAGGTCATCAGAACACATCTTCTAAATATTGCCATCTAAAAGTTTTGTGGCATCTTTACAAGAGTGGCAAAGTTATGGCTAGATTGAAACACTCCTTATTGAAACTGTAATTTCCTTCAGAACAAATTGACAGAACCTTCATGGTTGCAGCTTTCATGGCATGTGTGTTACTTAGATATCCATAGGAATCTGCTAGGTGACTTTTCATGTGTCTTTGGGAGACATATTTGGCTTTACTCCTGAAATTCTGCTATGAATGCAGTACATTAAAGGAGATTCATAGGTAGTTTTTTTTGTCAGTGGCATTTTGATGTCTGTGGAAAACAGACATCTGTTAAATGCATTTGGGAATGACAGACAGCAGAACATTAACACTAATCCCCTCAAAGGAATCAAAATAATTTCTTGGAACAGAGAGAGAGAGAGTCATTATGTTTGAAAATTCTTTGCTTAAGAAGGAAATGGAAGAGGATTATAGCTTTGCTGATGTGAATCAAATAGAAACCCACCAATAAATAGGGTGCTAATTCAGAGAACTAATAGTATGTTGATTTTTTGCTTACATGGATAACAGGAAAGCCTAATGTGATATCATGGACTGTGTTCTGGTAATTGAAGCTCTATGTCCTTAAAACCCACCAACCAAATAAATAAATAAACCCAACAACAAACCCTAACCAGCAAACCCCACAGGCACATACAGTGCCTTTCCATCTTTGTAACTTTATGAAAAACATAATATCCAGGTTTTTGAATTGTGGTGGATTGACTCAGGCCAACAGCTAAGCACCCGCACAGCCACTTGTTCTCTTTCTCCCTGCCCTGTGGAATGGGGGAGAGAATAGAAAGAGCAAAAGTGAGAAAATTCATGGGTTGACATAAAGACAGTTTAGTAAGTGAAGGAAGGAGGAAAAGAAACAAGTGGTGCAAAGGCAATCACTCACTACCTTCTGCAAGCAGACTGACGCCCAGCCAGTCTCTGAGCAATGAGTACCTTGGAAAACCGTTTTCCCCCCAGCCTCTTCCTCTACCCCAGTTTTTATTGCCAAGCATGACATATGGTATGGAATATCCCTTTGACCGATTCAGGTCAGCTGTCTTGACAATGTTCTTTCCCAGTCTCTTGCCTACCCCTAGCCTACTTACTGTAGGGAGCGGAGTGGGAGAAGAGAAGGCCGTGACACTGTGCAAGAACTGTTCAGCAACAGTGAAAACTTTGGTGTGTTATCAACACTGTTTTAGCCACAAATCTAAAATGTAGCACCATATGGACTGTTAGGAAAAAATTCCGTTCCAGCCAGACCCAGTACATGTGTCAAACTCCACAGGTGAAGAAGATGAAACTGCTTCTTACCTAGCAGATTTTGCAAAACCTTTTGGTGTCTCGAAATTCGAATTGGTTTCTTGGGATACCCTTAGTTTTACAAGTTAACTGTATTGTAAATGTGTTTTCAATGTGGGCATTTCTTCTATAGGCCTATCAGCATAGATCTTCCATATATTGTATCTGAATAGTGTATCAGTGCTTAGAAACAATACAATCAATAATACCTGAAAATTAGATGTCCATCTTTGTATGAGCTCCTCATGATACAAAGCCATGGTAGAAAACTGTAGCGTAACAAAGAAAGTAAGCTGTGTTCAACATCATCACTTTCAAATTTGAACGATTATATTTGTCTAACCTTCTTACTGTGGTATATGGACCTTTAATTAGGTAGTTTTATACTGTGAGATTGTTTTCCCAATTTAGTGTGTAGAACCAAGCAGCTCTGACAACTTTTATTTTGTATCTAGGAAATATTTTCCATTGTATTTTCCTTTCTTTCTTGTTTTAATTTTAAAGTCATTCAAATGTATAATTAACTTTGTATTCCTAGTTACTGGTTTTAAAATTCAAGCTTGTTGAACTTCTCTTTAGGTAGGTCTGTGAAGGAAGAAGGAGGAGACTTGGGGACTTCAGCATGGGCTAGACACCTGAATGAAGCTTCAAGGATTACCCCTCAGGTAAAACAATACTTTAAACATTTTGAACACGTTTTTGTAGGAAAAAGAGATCATGAAGTTGTAAGTATGGAAAGCATGGTGGACAGGTCTTTTCACACTGCATATCTGATAATTGATACTTCTCGTTCTGGTAACTGGGTATTATATTTTTGAAATGGTTTTTTTCACTGTTGTTGTTTTGGTTTTTTTCATTTCAAACTCTCTTCTGTCATAGTGGCTAGTATTAAGATGCTCACGGCAGTATATTAAAAAATAAAAAATACTTTATAAAAAAAGTATGAATTTACATTTAGTCTAACTGGGGAAGCACTGTATTGTTTATTCGTTGTTATTCCCAACCAGAGCATCAGAACAAGTGGAACCTGTTGGTAGTATTTATAGTAAAGATACTTGCTTAGGAAATTGGTACTGCCAAACTGATAGAACCTTTCAACAGCCAGCAGGTAGGAATATTTTTACTTTCTGATGTCCAGGTGGAATCCAGCAAGGAATATATCAATGAAAGTTTGTGTGTCTTACACTCTGAACTTTTTTAGTATTTCTAAACTTGTCTGTATTAGAAGTATTAGAACAATTAATTAAATAGAACAATTAAAGGTGCAAAATAACAGTGTTATTTAATAGCTGTATTTTAACTGCATGCTTTGTAGGGTTTTTTTTGCAAGAATATCTAACTACGTGATAACTCCTTACAGTTTGTAATTCCCAATTTAGCATTTGTTCTTTCATCAGCTGAATATTGAAAACAAATTGCCTGTTTAAGTAGTCAGTGGTTATGGTATGGCTTGCTACAGTGGCCAGTTTAATCAAGAGCAATTGCATTTGTTTTGATCACTGCAAACTAAAACTATAAAGTAGAGAAATTGGGTACACTAGTATTTGTAATTCATCTATAGCATTGCCCTTAAGTGCATATGGAAAAGCTTGCGCAGCGATACTGTATTGTATCTTATTTTAGTAGGTATCTATACTAAAAGAAATGATGGAATCATAAAATGGTCAGACACTGGTGGAACTGAGTATCTTTTTCAAAGATACAGTAGCATAATTAGAAAAACTGGAGTGAACTTGTAGCCAGAAGGTATTAACTTCCACTTTTTTCCTTCTCCTCATTTCCATACTAGGATACAAGTAAAATGCAAAAATATATCAAGAAAGAGGTTGCATCAGAAGCCAATCATAAGGTTCAGGAAAACAGAAGTATAGTCCACAACAACAGCTTGAGTTTTCAGCATGGCAAGTATACACGAGATTCCAATCTAATTCAAGGAGAATGTCGGCTGAGTGATGGCAGCCTTAGCCCTGACAGGCCGTATGGTGAAACATCCTTGTCTGTACCACTTCATCCAACAAAGAGGCCAGCATCAAATCCACCCCCTATCAGCAACCAGGCGACAAAAGGTAATGTTTATCTCTGTCTTCTAGCCAGAGTAGGGGGGTGGGGCGGGAAGAGTCTAGGAAAAGAGCTTGTAAACATCAAAAAGAGCTGTTAGATGCAGCAACTGAAAAAAGGACAGGCTTAGACCTTAAGGAAAAACATAAAATGGGCATCCTGTGGCCACTCAAATTTTGGCACACAATGTGTGGAGGTAGAATTAAGAGAGATCTAACTGGGTGTGTGGCCATATGAAACTTTCATTGTTACCATTGCACTTCTGCAGCTGTATCTGTTACGCATTTATTACAGGGAACAGAACCACAACTATAGGCTGAAACACTGGCCTGAATCACATTTGTTTATCAAAGTGAAGGTTTAAAAGTTGTGATACTTCAAAAAATTGTCTGATGATTATACTATTTCATTTTTAGCTTCTAGGTTTTTTTTTTGTAATTTAGTCAAGGGAATACCTTACTTTGAGCAAAATTCAGGAAGCTCAGTTTAGGTTCTCCTTACCACACCCACTGCCCTTCTCTAGACTGGAAACATTTGTAAATAATATAATCACTTTATTTATGGTAATGCTAGCCAGACTTTAGGGAAAACAGTTCCTGTTTTTTTACAATTCTGATTCCCTGTTTGTTTGCTCCCAAACAGACAAATAAAGAGCTTTTTCTTTTTTTTTTTTCCTTGAAACTGATTCAGGTGAAAAGTTTTCCTGCTTCACCTTGAAAGCTGGGTTTCATCTTTGTTCTACAATGATAAAGATCTGTTTTGAAATTCCTGATTGAAGTACTCGATTTCATTTTTCAGGCAAACGTCCAAAGAAAGGAATGGCAACTGCTAAACAGCGCCTTGGGAAGATCTTGAAGCTGAACCGGAATGGCCATGCACGCTTCTTTGTTTAATGTAGCTGCTACTTCTACTACTGCTGTCTTTCCTACACAGACCAGTATTGAGGTCAACAGAGCCTGGAGCTGCTGTTACTCCTCTGCTTGAAGCAGACTTGCATGTACCATGTAAAACACTGCCTGATGAACAAAAATGAGAAAGAAAAACAAAAAAAACAAAAACAAACAAAAAAACCAACCCAATGCTGCATTTTCACTGTGCCACACCTGCTCAGCAATAACCATACGGGAATGGGGAAATCTTCAGAGAGACATGGACTGTAAGAAATAGTCTCTCATCAGGGCTTGAATATCATTTGTTGCTGGTAGTTTCTGACCTAATTAATGAGGGGAAGATGATGAAGGTGGTTTATCAATAATTTATTTCTGATAGATTTTGACAACTTTTAAATTCATTTTAAAAACCTATTTATTTGGAAGACTTTTTTTGTGGGGGTTATTAATTTAGATTTAAAAATGTGAAAGTTTTTAATTGTTTTGATAATGTATGTTTGGTGCAGTGGAGAGCCACATTAATTGTGATTAGTCTGGACTCCTAAATTTGATATTCAGGTTATAGTCTTAAATAGGGGTGAGATGCATTATTAATTATTTTTTAAATTAAGGCATATGGAATCTTATTTTTTTCCTGCTTTTTGTAAGCTATTGGCTGGGCTTCTGTTGACTTGCAAGTTGCATATTCTCTGCCAGCTTGATTATTTTTGACCTGTCCTCTTTAATACAGATTTATTTATTTGATGGACTAGAAGAGACTCCTAAAGACAGAAGAATCTTCTTATGTCAGTCCAGTAGCTAACTTGTTTTAAACTGCACCCCTTTCCTCCAAATTGGACTGCATACTTTTTCTCTTGATGATCTGCCTGGGATGATTTTCTTCTGTAAAAAGGCTCTCTGAAATTGTATTTGTACAGGTTATTTAAGAGTTGGTACAAAGGAGGGAAACGTGATGTATCTTTTTGGAGGAACAGGGACATCACTTAAGATAAATGTTTCTTCAGAACAATTAGTCTGAAATAACACCTAAGATACACATTACAGTCTTAAGATTTGGCATATTACTTAGTGTAGCATGTAAGAAGCATTAAAATATTATTATAGTACTCCAAACATTTTACTGAAGAGTCAGGAAGGCAGGAGAATGTGTGTTGCTTTCAAAGCTGTGCGAGACAGCCAATTAAAAGTCTTAACTGGTGCATATATAAGCATTAAGTAGCTTACTGGTATCAGAATGATCATTTGTGTCAGGCTTCATACAGGGCTGATAGCAAATGCTGATTCTGAATTATTGTAAATAATTTTGATTTAAAAATCTGTATTTTTCTGTAATATAAAATTAAATATTTAACTTTTGGGGGATGGGGATGAAGGCGGAAAGGGGAATACTTTTACTTGATTCTGGAAAAAGGGCATTTTGCAGGGTCCAGCCAAAATGTAATGATTAATATGCTGGTGACAACAATATTGTTGGTTGTTTGGGGTTTTTTTGGTTGCTAGGAGTAAAAATACTCAGGCATAGCTATCCAAGTCATTGAATTGATTTAACTTTCCATACCAGTTTTTCCTTCCTCCATATTCTATACTGGAATCGTTTTAAAAACAAATTCAGTTGGACTTTCCAGAATATTTGTGCAGAGTTATTTTTATCTAGGCTAGATTATGAATGCCTTTACAAATTTATGGAAATGGTTATGATGTCAGGTGTTTTTGATTGTTGCAGGGTCAAAACTATTTAGCACTATGTTATCCTGTTTCTAAATTGAGAAACATCAAAACATAATGCAACTGCAAATAAGTCAGGTAGCTTTCATGGCTTTACTGCCTCTGGAGCTTGAAAATTATAACTTAGGAGTGTTTTTTGCAGCCCTGCTTTTACATTATATTGACTTGACTTTATAGTTCTGTGTGTGTGCGTATGGATGATTTTTTTTAACTTTTTTTTGTTTGCTAATTATGGTTTCACAAAAGCATGTTTTCAGTTTTTTTTTTTAATTTATTTTAATGCAAGCTATCAACCTTGTTTAGACTATTGGGAACGGAGGTAACAAAGGATTTCTAAAAAGCAGAAGATAAGCTGAGAGGTACTCTACAGGTGCTGAAAGTGACTATAAAGTACTTGCTGTTCTCAGGTGCTATGTTTTCTAGATGGATATAGTTAAAAGAGAATATTTTAACTGTCTTCTAACATGTTCTTACCAAAGTAAGTCAAAGAAGTAAACTATGTTGTCAATATTAGTTAAAATTATATGTCCATATAAATATTCTCTGTGCTTAAGCTTGAGCAAATGGATTATTGCCTGCCAGGTTTTGGAAACTGTTTTAGCTTTAGCGTATTGAACCAAACTGTTTCCTTCTTGCTGGCTGTATAATTTTTAAGAATAGAAAATTCCAGTTTAGGGCAGCAGTCAGATTCAGAGCAGAATTAAGAATGAGCTTTCTCTCCTTAAAGGCAGATTTTAGAGAACACTTATCTGCAATAGAAATATGCCAGAATAGAATCTGGAGTAAGGAATTTTAAAATACGGAGTATGCTTTCTTGTACATGTGACTGGCTTATACGAAGTCTCTCTTCTGACCATATACGTTATTTATCTGTATCTTAACTATTGGAACACAGATGTGGCTGGACCCATATATATTATTTCTTCTTGGTTTTATTCTTTACTCTACTTTCTAACTTTTTTTCCAAAGTGGCTCTCCACTGTCGTGAATTTATGTAATAGTCTCTTCACAGGCTGTCAACAGGCAGAGGTTCATTCCCATTTTCTTCAGATATCCATGCTTCCAGCAGAAGTTAATTCTGGTGTTCCACCTCAGAACAAGTAATTTGAAAGAAATTGCCATGATGAGCAGTATTTAAAAAAACAAAAAGGGAAAAAAAAAAAGAAAAAAAAAAAAAACAAAGGGAAAAAAAAGTCTCCTGGTAGCTCATGAAGAGGATGTGGTGACCTCACTTGTTTTGTGTACTTGTGTGTAGGGATATTTTTACTGTGTTCTAGATGAAAACACTACTGCACCAATCTTTCTGTAGATGGACTGAGCCTTGTGTTGTTGTAGTGGAGAGAAAAAGCCCTGTTTTTTTCCTTGCTGTCTCACTTGGGGTGGAAGAGGGAGGGAGTAGGGAACACTGACTGGACAACAAAGAGCATTAAGCCTGCTATGGTAACTCATTTTCAAGGATAGTCTTTTTTGCAAAGTCAGAGAACTTGGATTTGGCGTAAAACTTAATTTTTTTTTTTTTTTTTTTTAGATAGAACAACAGGAAATTAAATATTGTAGGGGTTTTTCCCATTCTCTAAGTTCTCACGTTCCTGCAATTGAAAAAAAAAAAAAAAAGAAAAAAAAAACAAACGTGAAAATGGAAAGACCATCTAGAAACTATATCAAAGATACTTCCAGCAACTTTCCCTTTTCTTCTCCTACTATACTTGCTAATAAATCCTGGCTACAAGGTAGCCTCTGTTGACCTCTGAGGTAGATTACCTATGCAACCTATAATACTCTACATGAATCCATTCTTAAAGACAATTTTGAAAGGGTTAGATGTTGAGAGTTAAAATTGTTGCTTTCTGATCACATGGGGGATTTGGGGGTTTTTGTTTTTTTGGTGGTTGAACTGCTTGTGTTATCTTTAGTAGAGATACAAGAGAGCACAGTGTCATGATCACATTTTAGAAGCTTCAGCTTTCCCTAGGCTTTGCTATATGGGATAGGCTACCTTCATTCACAAGGCCATGAAGTTGTAAAAGTCAAATTTTTGCAGGGTTTCGGGGTCAGAGCTGATGTGAATCTTGCAGCCCCCTTTTGGTAATTGTGGAGACTAAGCAGAACTGAACCTAGAATGGCCTGGTACTACAAGCCTATAACTAATGCCCTATTTAGGCTCCACATGCCTACCTGTCCCTTCACACACATCCCCATGACCCCCAGATCTGGTGTCTTTCCAGATTTTCATTCATGTGATACTTCCAGACCATTAAAAGCTGTTTGTAGCTCTGGGGTTGAGTGAGCCCAGAGCTACTCGTTCACAGAAGAAATATAAATGGAACCAAGGGCCTTACTATTTGTGGTTAAACAAGATTAAAAGCTGCAACATCCGTTTTTCCAAAAAAAACCAAACCAAAACAAAAAACAACCAACAAAAAAAACCCTAGTAACCCTCTTTATGGGAGCGTATGAGTGATAAATCATGCAGTGGATGGGAAATATAAGTAGCACTGATAAGGAAATGCATGTTCTTCATAGGCTGCATTTCTGTTTGGAAAAAAAGACTTTTTCTACTTTTAATATAAATTAAGCCATAAGAGTTTCATGCTGTGGGAAAGGAATGAAAGGGATCACTTTTAAGAGATTATATTGATATGTATTGTCACTTCTGCTGGGAAATGTCTATTGCTGCCAATGCTTTGGTGAATTTTTTTTAAAAAAACCATGAAATTTGAAGGAAAAAAAAAGGGGCTAGTTCTTGGCTATATTTACTAGTTTTGTAGTAATGTTTTGCTGGCCCGTTTGTCTTTTCCTCTCCTTTTTCTACTCTCATAGTCTAATGTCTATCTTTCCTTCTAATGTCTCTGACAATATTAGCTTGTCTGCGCAGTAGGGGTCGGTGTATGTGTGTCTTCCTTTTTACAGAAACGCACTACTGTGTTAAGTGTTTGGCTGGGAAATGGGATGCTGCAGCTTTAAGAGCATTTTTTTCAATTCATAACAGTATTTCCCATCCTCTTTTGCCTGCAGGCAGGGAAAGTGTATGTACAGTATTTATTTTGTTTTGATTTTACTTTAAATTTGTAAGTTTCTATAAGTAGTTCACATTGATTATTCTAGGGGAGGACATGTGGCTTGTTTAAATTTGTATTTGATATTCATAGTTTCCACTTTCTGTACTTTAAAATACTGAAATTAAAAAAATTGTATTGCTTATGTTTTGATTTTAGCACTCTAAGTGTTTAATTTCTTCAGACTTCTGCTCATTTGCTTCAGTGTAAATACAGAAAACTGTACAGAATATTATGAGGAGAAAAATGGTTTTCTAGGTCCAATCTCTGTGCCCTTTACTTGTCGCATTTTAAAGAAGAAATTTTATGGAGAGGGAATATTCTCATATTGGGTTTTTTTATTTTTTCAAAGTGCAAATCTCATTTCAATGCAAGTATATTATATGGCAACTAAATGCATTTTGTGAAGATGTGTATGTTCTTTTTGAATCCTAATATAAAAGGGAGGTGGAAGTGTTTGTGATCTGTCATATTAGCAGATCTAGAACTGTAAGAAGGGTGTCAAATGGTATTTTCGTGTTATTGCACTTGGGGTTTTTTTGGGGTTTGTCTCATGCTACTGATGACTGATTCATCTCTTGATTTCCTTTCCTTTTTTTTTTCTTTAAGTGTATTCAGTGTCTGGAAGAATAGATTTCTCTTTCACAGTTCCATGTACTTTGTCATTCTTGCTTTTATCCTGGGTGACTTCTGTGCTGATTTTTCCCACCACATGTCATCTTCTGGTTTACAGTTGTCAGTGCTCCGTATTTTGACTCCATATGGCAGTACAGTGTTTGCATGTGGGTACTTCTTCACTGAAAGGGTTGTCAGGCATTGGAACAGGCTGCCCAGGGAGGTGGTGGAGTCACCATCCCTGGATGTATTTAAAAGACATGTAGATGTGGTACTTAGGGACATAGTTTAGTGGTGGACCTGGCAGTGTTAGGTTAATGGTTGGGCTTGATGGTCTTAAAGGTCTTTTCCAACCTAAATGATTCTATGATTCTACTCTACTTGGGGATAACGGAAGCACTACTATGTTGCACTCCAACTTCTTGTAATGCATTTTCTGCAAATAGTGCTCCATGCTACTGAACTGCTTCAGTGCTGTGATGGACAGATGCTGAGATTCCAGTGATGGTCATTTTATGAGGGCCTTAGATAAATGATGCAGCAATGGCATTGGAAGAACCAGGTGGCAAAAGGTGTTTGATTTGAGCATCCTCTGTAGCTGCTCAAGTTTACTTCTTAGCCTGGCTTTTAGTTTACAGAGAAAATATGGTTGACTATAATGGCTAGGAGATCTGTTCATGGACCAGGACTTCATTGTGGCAGGTCCTTTACAGACAAAGAACAAAAACGCTGACCTCATCAAACCATGTCCTGTTAAGATTGAAAAAAAAACCCAACAGACTAGTAAATTCTGTGGCCTAAAGTTTAAAACATGATAGTGTTGTAGATTTTGGGGGTGGAAACTTCTGTGCTGTTTCAAAACCAAATTTCATTTGAGTGGAGTAAGGAATCATCTTTTCAATTAATGTGTTAAAACTGATTTTAAATTTGGTTAGCCAAAGATTTCCCAAAGATCCGAAAGAGATTTTTGTCTATCAGAGCAACCATGTATTTTGAAAAAGTTTTGATCACTGTAATTGAAGAACAATGCTACAACCTATGCATTTCCATCAGACAGACTCATCTGCATTTGTCACACTGAACTCGCTGCTCATTATTATGAGAGAGCACCTCATTGGGCCACAAATACAAGTTTCATACCCATATAAAAACCTATATAATCACCTTTACTATTTGTCTTTTTGTTTTTGCCAGCTACACTCCAGAGCTTTTCTCTGTGACTGCTGTTTGGTGGATAATAGGTGGGAAAATACACCGGAAAATAGAAGTCCTGCTTTAAATGCTAGTGGATAGCCTTCAGCACCTGGATCTGTATTTCCATTAAAAGTCAGAGTTTCTGGGTTTCTGCTTTTCTATTTGAAGAGGATGGGGAAATACTTACTTGGATTGTTCTTTCCTAATGGACAGATGGATTTTAAAGATTTCAAGGCTACCAAATACGGCAAAAGAATTGAATTTCTAAAATCGGGGAATAGACAAGATTCTCTCCTTGGTATCTGAAGAGTAAAGTTGTTGGTTTTGTTTTTCTTTTCTTTTTTAATTGACAGTATTCTACTGCGTTTAAGGTAGAGTACCCCCTTGTAAAGTGCCTACAAACAGTTTTGTGTATGTTTAGTGAAGTTCAGCTTTTTCTCTAGAGGGCTTGTCATGACCTGCTTAAGTTGTGAAGCTGTTGTGGTGCTGTCTCATTAGTTAACGCATTCAACCAAACCTTTTCTTGTTTGTTTTGTTTAGATGTAACTTTGGATTGATGACAGAAACCTGAGTAGTAGAATGAATATGGTGAAGTCAGTCATGCTGAGTGCTGGTTTCTATAGAAACTTTTTAGTCTTTGTATAGAAGTATTTCTGCTGCGAGCCCTTGAAATTACACTTTTACTGCTGGTGAGTAATGTCAGCTGCCTCAAGCCAAAATTTAATGAGGACTGAAACTGTTAAACCAGAATGGTATTGTTACTCATTCTGATACAACCAGGAATTTTAAATGCCTTTGTTTCTATAGTGGTCAATGACTAAAGTCTACCTGCAGAAGAAATAGCTGGTGATCAAGACAGTGAATAAAGTCTGTCATTGCCAGAGCTCATAGTATTCCACCTAACAGCCAACTAATAGGACAGTTTGCTTTGTGTAGACTAAGGTCTGATTTTTCTGGAGCCAATTATATTCAATCTTTACTGCAAATTTTTGAAGAATTGTGTTTGGCTTAATAGATCTATTTATCTGTACTGCTCCTGCTGTATTTGCTTTGGTCTTGGAAAAAATACTTTACTTTGGAACATATAAGTCAACTAAAAGAACAGTATACAAAGAGTCTGCCTGTTTGTGATGCTTTGCCCCAAACTTTTTCTCCTAAGAAATGTTTTATTTGCTGCAATGAGTGTGAGTAAAGATCCCACCCATACTTGGAGAATGTGATACTTATCTGGAAGAAACATTTGCCCTTGAATCATACGCCTTGGTGTTAAGTCATAAAGATGCAAGTTGGCTTTTAGTTCTGGTAAAACTAAAAGCCAGCAAAACTCTAGAAACTGCTACTCTGATCTCCTAAAATAGGACCTGGGCTGTGGAAATGTGGCCTAACTAGGCAGCTTTTTCAGGCTAATATTAATTTGAAAAAGATAGTAAATCATGTACTTCATTCTTAAATTGTTGGTTTCTAGTTACAGAGGTTTTGTTTTCTTACAAAAGATGTTTGAACAGATCTATTACAGGTCTGGCCTAGTAAGGATTTTTCTGTGCTTGACCAGCACTTGTAGAAATTGTTTTGAATTCCATCATGTGATGGTTACTGAACAGAGCCCTTGCCATGTGGTTGAAGTGCTTCTCCTCAAGAGGCAGTTAACCTCTCTTCCCACTGAGTTATACCTATTGAGGAGGGAGAGCATTCAAAGAGTGTATTTACCATGCCAACTGTCCCAAAAGTGATGTCAGAACCGGGTGGCTCAGAGGTTAGCATTGAGAGGAACCCTTTTGCTTCCAAGTCTGTCCATATTCAGCCCAGGTCCGCTGAGAGGAGGGAGAAGAAAATTTGTGAGCTGTGCAGTATGCTACTGCAAAATGAGTTGATCGTATTCCAGAGACTGCTGGACAGCTGTGCCCGTCATAAAACTAAGCACCACAAAGTGATGCTGAATTGCCGTAGTCCTAGGAGGGAGACCAAGCATTAAATGCGACATGGCATCTGAATGATCTCTTTCTCCCCAGGCTTTTGCAGCAGTTCAGATAAGAGTTATTAGTGAGATGCTTTGGGAAAATGCAAAAGCATTGTATAACATACCTCTTCTGTGGCTTCATGAAATTATTTTAGGCACGGGTTCTGTTGATCCATTTTCTTCAATGTTAAGAGGATTTAATTTAAAGAAGGAGTTCAGTTTGTATAGAAAGCCAAAAGAGATTTCATGTTTTATGTCCCACAGTTACCCTATGAGTGATGTTTGTGAGGGGAAGTGATATGTATTAGACCAACTGACGTTTGGAGAGTGGGAAGTTTAGCACTCATGGTTCACATGTAAGATGCTGCTTCTCCACACAAACCTTGCCTTGCTTATGTACTCACAATACAGGGCCACTGCTATGAACTGGTAGCTTATAGACTGTTTTCAGTAATGTTGCCATTAGTAGCTTTCTTATTTTAAAGTACATTTTAAATAGCGCTTACTACAGTAATTGAGGAGAAAAATGATGTCGTTTGAATGCATAATGTATGTAGTGTCTAGGAGGAGATGTAGGAATAAGGCAGAATTCTCTGACATTAATGTGTTCAGTACATTAAAAAAACACTACAACTTCCAAAAGAGGACCATTCACAAGACTACAAAACTGAGGAAGTCAGAAATGCTTTAGCAGGCCACAGGGTCAATATATGTATTTTTTTACTATAATCAAACTGTCTTCAACCATGGCAAATGGAATATGAAGTGTGTGTATATATACTCACACACATATATATTTTTATTCTGTCCCATGTTTTCTGTTGCCTATAATTTCAAAGAATTTTAAACAATATAGAATGTCAGCTACAAAACTCCAGTAATATTAGTATTTTTACCATAACTATGATTAAAAGAATGTCTTCACTAATCCTTTTATTACACATTTTAATTGACAATGAAATAGTGCTGTCAATACTCTTAAAATACTGTATTTAAATTCTTTTCCACTTGGTTAAGACATTCAGAGATTTCTGAATTTTTTTCTGCACTGATGCTAACTCTTGCTATATTTTACAGTTCATGGCTTGGAGAAAAAACTGAGTATCATTCTGTGCCAGACTGTTGTGGTTCACTGAAAAAGAGTCTAAAAGATTGGGAACAACACAAAAAGAAATCTCTGATCTATTAAATGTTCTGTGGAGCCTGTACCTCCAGTCATTAGCTGAAGCACTAAAGCATAGGTTATAGTATAACCGGAGATCTTCAAGGTGCTATGTTGACTAATCAGATCAAAATGTACATAGTGGTAGAGAATAGAATGGAAACCGTATGTATAAAATCAGGTCATTTTTGCTTGATTAGCTGCAGAAATGCATGTGGTGAAGAGCATGAAAGTGGTGGAACCACAAAAGGTGGACGTCACTGCTTTCCCCTGTGTGGGGGGAGAAGCAGTAGCCAGACTAAGATCTGACCAGTCTCACCAGGGTCGTCTTCGAGGAAGGCTCCCAGCCACTGCCCACTGGGGACTGCTTCCAGATGGGGAAGGGTTCTTCTGTGCTTCCCTGAATCGGTGGCCTCCCTGTCCTTTGCACAGATGTCAGGTTTGGAGAGGTTAAGCACATTTCTGTGATAAACAGGACAGAAAATAACTTGGAAGTATCCAAGCTGATACCTGGAATGGTGTGAACTTTCTTATAAAGGCAACCCTTGGGGTCAGCTTGAGTTCGAGTATTTTGAAGTATTATTTAGATCTTACTTTTCCAAATCAGTCTTTCGCTTACACTACTGGCATAATGTGAAGTGAACCTTTCCATTTTGCAATTTCGGAAAAGCTTTTCCTAAACCATTGTCATTTTGCCATGTTTCATTCCTCAGTTGTTACTTTGAATGAAATTGAGTGGTATCTAGCTTTGTCCAATGTTTCAGCTACAATAATGTAGCAGCTTAGCCTGGAAAGCCATGTTGTCATTGCAGCACTGAATCATCAGTGTTTCAGTCACTGTAGTAACATGACGGAAGGAGGTTGAACAAACACGTTTCCTTTTCTACAAAAACATCTAAACCAAACATCTAAACCATGTAATCTCTTTGAGAATTATTTAAGATCTCTGAGATTTCTGCTTGAATTTCTTTATCAGCTGCCAGGAAGATTGGACTATAATGGATCCAGATTCTGGCTGGTTTTGCAAAGGATCTGAACTGGAGGATATTTAGTGACTTTTTAATTTTAAAAATTTTTTTTTAGTTCATTTCACTACTCTCATGTTTAGGCTTGTATTCTGTTGCAACCAAGTCTGATGCAAGTTAAAAATCACAAGTCTGAAAAATCTTAAATGGATTTCTATAGATTTTTAGTTTTTATAGCTGAAGGCTACAAAGTCTTATTGGGCATTTTAGGGAGCTATATTGATTCTTATTTTTTTCTGCACTTAATTTTTTGGCTATGCTTTGGAACATTTCTGCATTGAAGTACTTAGTCCTTTTCACTGCTGTAATTCTCATATGTAAGCTAAGACATCTCTCAGCTTTCATTTCTACATTTTTCAAATTCTCCAAGTCTTTGAGGGCATTTCTGGGTGCAACTGTCGCTAGCAGATTTTTCTGTCTCCTCAAATGGTATTGATATCTCAAGGTACTAATTAACGCTGCAGTGTGAGCCCAAAGGTTGCCATACCTGTGAATAGCCAATAAAATTCAACAGCCCGAAGGGTTTTCAAATCAACACCATCAAAATCATCATCAACAATATCAATAGCTGGGAAATCAAAAAGGCTTAACAGTAAAATTCAGAAAAAGAAGCTTTGCTCTCTTGGAGATGTTATGGCAAGGGACGTACAGATCACTTTCAAACACAGGGCCTGCATCACTGTTAGTTCATAAGGTATCTTAGAGGTATGCAGAAGAAAAGATATGTATTTGTGTGTATGTGTATGCAGCTCATCTAATCCATGCTTTTCCCAGAAGTGGGGATTGACTGCTGAGGCAAATTCTGTCTACACAAGAATGCAGTCTGACACAGGGCCAGGTTGTGCCTCTGATCTGTGGTGAAATCCACTTCTCTCTCTGTGTGACAGTACCTGAGCATACTAGGTTTTGGAAGCCCACAGTCTGCACTTCTTATGCTGAATAAGACCCAGTAATGACGTAGAAGCAGCAAAGGAAAGAATGAAGGGATGCTGAAGATAGTGGGGAAAAATGGGTCCTCTGATGTTACGTAGATCAGCTATTGCACAATTCCATGCCAAATCATCAGAAGGATATCCTGGACAAAACATTCCTAAATTGAACCTTTCTAATGCAAGATGCTGGGTTTAATAGTTCTGACATGAGGCATTTTGGCTATGTACTGAAAATGGGCAGGATTAACAGATTTTTACTACCCCCCTTGAAGAAAGTGTCTGATGCCCTGTTCTGAAAATGTCAAAATACGTCAAGTCAGTTTTTGACAGCAAGGCTCTGAGCAGATGCAGATCTGACACCAAGATTTTATTTCTGCTACCTGGCTAGCAGAGTGTGTATAAAGAATTCATATGAATTCATTTATTCATTTATTTACATATTCATATATAACTTCATGTTATAAAGAGATCAATGCCATAATAACATTTACTAACAGCCAGCTAGAAGGGGAGTGGAGACCATTGCTAGTGACAGTCTTTGCAAAAACTCTTGTATTATTTTCTTTCCCACCTTTTGTTTCACTTAGGTGTTACTGCTTGTTCTTTGTAATGTAACCTTTCTGGGACAGCGGCTGTTGGATGCTAGATGCTTGTGTAGTGCCTAACAAACTGATTTGGTTAACGCCTTGAACCAGGATTATTTATAATTTAGCTTTCTGTAATATCTTTACCCATGCTATTTGAGTAGAATAGAATTTCTTATTCTATGCATTCCATCCCAGTCTTATGATGTGGGCGATAATATGGATATGGATAACTCTTCTTCCTCTTTCTCTTGTCCTGCCCTGCAGAGTCAGCATGGAGAATGCTGTCTTGAACAGACATAAATAGTTAGGAAGGATGTATTTCTTTGGCTGTGGGTCACACAGAAGAGTGGAATCTGCAGCAAACAAAATTATTTCTTCTGCTAGGAAGAAAATGTGAAACTCTTGGTTTTTTTTTGTTTTTGTTTTTGTTTTTTTGTTTTTTTTTTGTTGTTGTTGTTGTTGTTTTGTTTTGTTTTGTTTAAATTCCATGTAAGGGTGTGTTCATTCCCTTTAGCCACATCTGCAGGCAGCGAGGGATGAAAGCCTTTACATCACTCTCAGAATATATGGTTTATTTTCTGTTTCTATTTTAAAATGTGTTTCCTGAGTATAGAAGAAGAGAAAGATGTCTAAAAGCTGTGTTTTTATTTTTGAGCTCTAACGCAGGCAAAGTTAATGCAATATTAATGACCACCAGGAGGAGCTCACGACACAGCCTGCAGCCTTACCGTCCTCGAAGCTTGTCAGAATTTCACCAGAGAAGGAACTTCAAGTCAAAGCACGGTGCGGACAGCCATCCCCTTAAAGCCGTCAGTATTGGTGTTGGACATAGGAATGCGCAAAATAAAACTACATCTGGAAAAGGCAAAGTGACCCAAAACATAGGGCAGGTGGGACAACTTGCCATGGGCAGATGCTGGGATGTTAGAGAATGTGATGATCTATCATGCTGTGAATGGCCTCGTTTATATAGGGAATCCCAGCCTCAAACTTTACTTCTGAATTCTCTTATTTTTCCCTTGGGGAAAAATAAGCTGAGGTGGCACAAAGACCAGCTGGCAACAAGAAGCAGGGAGCGTTTGCATGATACAGCGCTTTTTAAAGTTTTAGTAAAGCTCTTTATAGGCGGGTCAGTAACTCCACTCTGCTCGCTAATGTGAATGTTCCCAGCTATCCAAGGGTGGCAGAACAAATTTGTAAGTAAAAGGCTGGTAGTTTTTATTGTGGAAGAGATGCTTGATTTGAGAAAGCACAGATCTTCACCTGCAGCTGCTAAGTTTCCTCTGTCCAGGACAAAGCAGGACAGAGCCACCAGCATTGAAACTGCTGAGGAAGTGATTTTAACAACTTTCTGCAAAACTCCAAGATGAATGAGAAGAACCCACTGTCTGTCACATCTGTTCTGCTCTCTGTTTATTTTTGTACTCATTTTACAATCTAGTACTTAGCATTGCCGCAAAACTAACCAGTTCCCATTTCATGGAGGCAAGAGAGTAACATTTGTAACCCAGTGACTGTGGGCACCTTTCTTCTTGCTGAAATAAATTAATACTGAACAGAGTCTTTTTATCATGGCCGTGTTCTTATCAGACCATCTCCCTTTATATTCCTTCCTTCCCCAGCCATTGTGGAAACAGACATCCTGCCCAAGGCATCGAAATCCACAATCTGCTGCTTCTTCTATGGAGCCTCTGGATTTTTGCCAGTGGCCCCTTGAGATGGTCCCAGATGTGACTGCTTTTTCTGTGCTACCCTGAAAATATCCGGTAAAAACAAAGGGCTGCACTCACCACAGTTACCGCTTTGGAGGTCAGCACTTCCTCTGCTGTCAGGGATGTACAGTGGGAGTTGTTAGTCATGATGTACCCCAGAGAAACCATGACTAAAATGGCAGGGTCACAGTCAAAGGGATATTCCTACAATAGAATAAAGCCAATCTTTTTATTGCATCTCTCAGCTGGTCCTTGAGTTTACCTCCAGTTCCCATGAACCCAGGACATGTGTATGGGATGTCTTTCCCATAGTGTTCTTCTGTGAGGAAAATGCAGATTCCTTGCACCTACGTTGTGTGTGAAAGGAGATAAGGTTTTGATACTGCTTTTCTTCAGGGGAAAAAAAATGCAAACAATTCTATTTTTATTTCCAAGTAACTTGGACTTCAATAGCGAAACAGCCAATGCCTTAAAATAAAACCAAAATGTTTTTTGACTGACTCAATAACTTTTTTGGGAGAAGGCTGGGGGAGGGAGGAGGGAAGTGGAAATACCAACTCATGACAGTTTTTGTGGCTTGGATTTGTGAGGGTTGTGTGCTACTTTGGTAGGCTTGGAAATTTATAGTAGTCCTGTCTATCAGAAACACAACATTGTAGTCCTGGCTGTTACTGTAAGTGGTTGAAGATACCCATGAGGAATCATGGGGATGAAGATGTAGCAAATTCACCTTGCTGCTGGGTTTTCTTGTGTAATGTCTTGTAACCTTTTTCTTTTTTCTTACTGCTTAGATCTTCCCTGCAGCTTCCCTGCGTTGATGTAAGTTACCTAACTACCGGAGTTCCCATAGCTTAAGACTACACTTGTCTCCATGAGTGTTTGTGCATGCAATAAAACATTCAGAAGGGTTTTAGCCCATTCATCAATTTGTAGGCATTCACTCGTTGAGGGAGGACGAGTGAGAATCCAATGTGATCTCTTGTGTGAGTGTGTGCTTATTGGTTAAAGGCTTTACTTCAGTGTCACAGCAAAGAAAAACTTCAAATGTCTCTTTATTGGGATCCATCTTGCAATCTGTCTGCCACTAAAATGAAGAGATTGGAGGAAAGTGAAAAGAGAAGAAAAAAGATGGATCCCAATGAAATCCACACAGATCATGCCTCAGCCGCTCTAGAAAGCCATGTGTTGTTCAGCTGGGCTGAGGAATTGTTACCATTGAAAGCACTTTATTGCTGCTTTAAAATTAGGAGAAACCTCTGCTCTGCAACTTATTTTCCTAACAGAAAGTAATTTGAGAAAGTTGATGTTACAGTTGTCCCTTGGAGTTTGCAGTGTCTTTTGGAAGAACATTTATGTAGAACCTGAAATGAATACAGCTTTTCAGGACTGCAGCTAATTAGGTTACTCTTCCCCCATGTCTCTTCACCAGTCTGCAGATAAATCCAGCCAGCTTTCTGAGATCCAGCTCGCGGCTGTACTCAGGGCCATGCAGTAGGTTTGTGTCATGTTGGGGATGTGTGGGCATGTTCAATATGGCCTTCATGTTTATTTTCAGAAACAGAAGTGTATCTCTGTGGCATCTGTTCTGTTAAATATTGACTTTCTATCAGCAGTGTTAGAGGTAAGGAAATTCCCTGGAAAAAACAGCTCATTGGGATTTGCGTTGCATTTGTATGGCCGGAGCACAATTTTTTTTAGTTTGTTTTTTTGTTTTAAGTTAGGACAGAGATGCCTTTTGAAGCATCTCTTCATACAAAGCAGGAACATTGCTTTGACGAAGCATGAGGGCTGATACTCAGTCCTTTGTATGCAAGACTGATAAAGCAGAGTACCTTAGTGACTGATGATCTGAGATCCATTTTAAGTGGTGTCTGTGTTTTTGTTGTTACTCTTCAGAAATATCCTGACCTTGCAGACTTAGAGACAGGCTTTTCTTAACAATATATGCAAGGTCAGGACCAGCCACCCAGAAACATACCACCCTCTGTAAGCAAATGTCCTGGAATAAAAGGCCAGAGGTGGCTTGTAAAGAGTCAGTAAGCTTGAGTCCAAAGCATGATATCTTTCATAGAAGAGGAAAATACAGGAACTAAATATGATGGTCCCTGAAAAACTGGTGAGAACACCTAAATGGAGATGCAGCCAAGAAGGATGTAAGTATATTCATGCCTTTTGCAAGCACAGTGATAACACAAAACCAGTCTACAATGGTTCCATGCGGCAGGGGCTCGACTTTTTTGTGTCAGAAGGAAGACTGCCTCACCTGGTCCTTTGAATAACACACTGTAAAATGCTGTTAGGTAAGCCCTATAACTGTTCCCCTACCTATTACATGAGCCTACAGCATATCTCCTAAGGGGGCATGTTCATTTGAAGTCATTTACTGCTGAGGATGTCCTATATCAATTGGTCATCTTTCTGACAGCAAACCGCTCTCTCTGATTTGTCACTGGTGTGTAAAGTGTTGGGTTTTGATCTAGAGGCCTGGGTCTGTGTAGCTGTAAGTGAGCATAGGTGCTTACTGGTGCAAATACTTAAGACAGGGAAAGGCAATTGGAGCTGGCTACAGAGACTTTCTATGTAAAGTAGGAAAAGTCATGCTGATAATTTTGGCAAGTTTGAGTAATTAGACTGTAAGAGGGACAAAAATAGGGATATTTGTTAGTTAACTGGTTTACAGAAACTTTGTCTTTCCAATAGCAGGGAGAACATTTTGAGGAATGGGTGTGCATATAAAAAGCAGTGTATTGTAGTGCCATGTCAGAGAATATGTATTTTATAAAACAGGAGCTGGAGTACCTTGTCTTTAGACTCCTGCCTGCAGGCAGCTGCTGCCCTGCTGGTGGTGGTCTGGTCCATGTGCTGGTGCTATGCTGTTTGCTGTGTTTCCAGAGTAAAAGTAGACTCCGGTGAAGTTTCTGGCTATGAGCTAAGTTTGTGGACAGGTCAGCTGATGGGAAGGGTGGGTCTTGAAGGGCTGACCCGTCGCTTGATGAATTCCTCCTTAGCTAGGCTCCTCTCATCGGCTTGTCTTCTTGTAGAGGTCCCGGGACTGGGATTGCCGCTGACTGCACAAGGGGTAGCAGTACCCATGTTAGTGCAAAGCAGAGAGATGGCTCAAGGGCCTGGCAGTCTCCAGCTTCTGGGATGCAAGTGTGTATGTGACTTGATCCAAGCAAACCAGGCCTTTGCATCTTACTGTAACCAAATATTGTGAGGGGCACTTTGCCTCTCTGTGCTCTTCCTCTCTGCAAATGGTAGGAGAGAGGACATCTCCCAGCGAACATTAGCGATGATTTATATCCATAGAGCTGAACTCTGTGTGGGCCATCAGGTGCACTCTGCTCACAGAGCTATTGATTATGCTGAATTTATCTTTGTTCTTTTGTTTCGGAGACTTTAATACTAAAGGCAATACTAAAGGCAAGTATCGGTTTGATAACTCTGAGAACTGTAATCTCTTTATCCCATAGGAAAGAAAACACATGGGCCCCCTCTGCCCATTTATTCCTGAGTACTTCTGCCAAGGCTTCAGTGAGGAAACCAAGCGCGTGGGTGGGAGCTCTTGCCTCATCTTTCACACACTTATGTTCCCCGAACCACAGCAAAGGCGAGACATGCTATTGCCTAGTGTCATAGAAGTTATGCTGTGCTAAAGACACCAAAAGCAGCTGACTGCAGAGCAGGGACCTCTCTCTGCATCCCTGGGTCCCCAGCTTGGCAACGTGATAGTTGGCTGTGGTTATTTCATTTCTAGGAAAGAGGCTGATGCTATTGACCCTGAGCTATTATTTGCCTAATGAAATACAGGGAACTGAGGGGTGGGAGGTAGATGTGAGGATCTGCGGCTTGCTGTCTTTCCTCCCTCTCCTTCCCTGGAAGAGTTTTGCAAGAATGCCTCAGCACTGCCAGAACACTAGTGCCGATGGCTGGTAGCAATGTCCCTGCTCCAAGGGTGTCATATCCTGAAATGCTCTGCGTTGCTGTCTGCAGCCCTTATAGATTGAAACCACACAGCTGGAGCTTTTCTGCCTGACAAGAGGAGCTATGGTCTTAACACTCCAAGGACCTTTGGAACAAGACAGTGTTTTGCCAGATGCCCTCAGCCATTCATTACTGGTCCAAGGAAGCCCCATGCATCTGGGGCACTGCCTGTGACGCTGAGCCTGGCTGTCACCTCGGCTTTGTGGCCCAAGCAGAGCATTCTGCCCATGTTGACAGGCCTGTGCAGCTCAGAGCGTTGCACTTTAGCAGGCACCAGGAAGGTATGGCCCTGCCCATGTCCTGCCTGCCTTCTCCCCAGCGTGCTGCATGGGCTCTGCCACGAGAGCAGGCTGACCTCAGCCTGCGCTGCCCAGCCAGGAGGGCTCTGTCACACCTGCCTGCTCCAGCAGCTATTGCCACTGAAGGCAGAGGGAGGCAGGTTGTGCATCAAACAGATTTCTGGATAGCATGGGGTCTTTTTTTGTCAGAAAACCCAATTGAATTTGCAGATCACAAAGAAAATGCCGTCTGCCTCATTAGTGAGCAGCAATCTGTTCCTTCTCTACCCCCACCAGTTATATTCCTCACCAGGGATTTATTGTTTCTTTTCAATCTGATGTTTTAATCTCCCGTTCCCCTGTCTTTGCCCCTCTCGTTTCCCTTTCCAGAGCTGCTGCTCTTACTTTTGTCTCTCCTGCCCTTGCCAGCTGGAGTGAGACACTTGCACGCTGTTGCGCTCGGAAGTGCCTTTAACTGCCTGCCACTGCTAGCTGCCAAAAGAGAGGAGATGCCCTGTAAACACAGCAAATGAAAATACTGCCACAAGGCTGCACAGGTCCTGCCCCTTCCACAGCGGTCCTGTGGCCAGGCATTAAAAACACAAGTTGGCAGGCACAGGCTCTGGGATTTTCAGGAGACATCATAAACCTGGGGGGCCATTGTATCTGTGTTTGCCCCGAGATCTGTGTAAGACAACTCGCATCAAAGTGAAACAAGGAAGGAGAATAAGCATATTTGCATTGCTGTTGCATGCACAGAGCTTGGCCAAGGTCTGTGCTATCTTCATGCTCAACAAGTTCTTGCTCTGAAGAACGTACAGCAAAGCAGGATGAAGAATGGTCCTGGCTGCTTGCTTTGCAGAGATAAATAGCTGGTGGCAGCTGAAAATGAAGCCTTTAGTGACAAGGCCATCTTTCCCTGCAGGTAGAAGCAGTCTAGCAGAAAGGACTGAGATATACTGCATTTGAATGACATATTTTGGGATGTGTACCCTTATACTAATAACCTAAACAGTTATGCCTAAGAAGGCCAGTGACGTGGTATGGCAGGGACATACTGTTTGCGCTTAAGTGCCAAATCTACAGTCCTCCTCTGTGCTCCCATGTCTTCAGCGTGTGCTGTACAAGAAGTCCTTTCTCTCCTAGATAGGGACACATTTCCTGTGGTTTGTCCTCCAGTGCCTATTTTTCAGCCTTTCCTGCCAAGGGGACACAAGCCTCCAGTGATGCCATCAGCTGGAAGCGAACGAGTGGCCGTGGAGAGCATGCGTCGCCTCAAGCTTGTCCGTGTTGGCTCCGCAGCCCCGGTGGCGTGTGCCAGGCGTTGTGCAGCTGTAGGGCTCAGCGCCAGCGGCGAGGTCTCTGCCTGCACCGCAGAATGCCTGATTCAGCAGCAAAATCCCCGAGCTGTCTCCAAGCCCTCCTGGAAAAACCATCTGCAGGCGTCCTGCTTGGGTGGGAACATCCAGTGCTGGCTACGCCTGCCAGCTCACCCTGTCTGCTGCGCAGCGTGCGGCTCCCCGGGGACGGGGCAGCCCTCAAAGACTTCACCTTGAGTGTCCCGGACTCCTTGCTGCTGGAGGGCATGAAAGAAGAGCAAGGGTTTGTGTTGCCCTTTCCTTCCTTTCTTGCCCTGAAGGTCTAACCCAAAGCCCACTGAAACCTGTGGAAAGACATGTTGGCTTTCCTGTGTCTTGGGACTGAAACTGCGGCTTGCTTCTCTGTCAGCCACACATCTGTAGTGGTCTGCTAGTGCTATTTTTAATTAAATTTCCTAGGAAAAAACATAAAGAATATAGCGGAGGAGGGGGAAAAAGAACACAATAAACTTTTTCCTTCATCTAAACCAGCAGTAGTTGGCTGGGGAGGAATGAGATAGTTATAGGGATTGCCTGAACGCAGTGGCCTGGTATCCTCTGTACCTGGCGCTGAGTGGCCACAAAAGCATCTTAAGCAGAACCAGTTAAATGCATCTGGGATAATCTCTTAGTGCTGTTCCTGCTGCCTTCTGTCTGTTGTTATGCAGGATATGTTGCGTCTTCTTTCTGGAAGTGCTTTATGGAAGTACAGTAAGAGGCTAGATGTGTTTTGCGTGTCTGCACAGTCGCACAGTGTATGGCACATTGGTCTGGGGCTGAATGAAATGCACCATTTGATCTGGAATGGAAACTTTTTCCCAGCTTTTTGCACCAAACTTGTGTTAGGGTGCCTGGCAGGTGGTGGCCAAAGCGACACCAGGAAAAGAGAGGGCTGCTGTTTGACAACCTTGGCCGTGATGGGTGAGTCCAGTGAGCAACACTGACCATCACCTCCCTCTTCTTTTGTCCCCATGGCTCTCCAGGGCTCAGCACCGATGGGCCAGGTCAGCTGTAAGCAGGGGCCACGCCTGGGTGGAAAGTGGCTGGCAGGGACCGGCAGCTCGTGCTGGTTGTGGAGAGGTCTAGGGATGCTCAGCATCACCGCTTGTGGAAAGCAAGCACTCTTAGTGGCCCAGAGGTCCAATTCTGAACAGGGCCAAGGAATATTCCTGACACCTGGCTAACTAATTCCAGCTGATCATGCTTCAGTCCCAAGGTTTCACAAGTGCAGAAGCCCAAACTGTGGCCAGAGGTCTTGTGTCCCTGAAACCCCATCTTTGTGTGGTGGGGGAGGCCCACGGGGTTCACCGGCACTGTGACAGGGAATGAGAGCTTGGCCCCGGCTGCCCAGTCGCTCCCCTTGGAAGTGTTTTTCTGTCTCTGCTAGCGGTGTCTCAGCTGGTGCAGATCATTCTGGTCCCAGTGACATGTGGAGGCTGTTACATGCTTACATCAATCACAGCATGCCAGTTTAATTTTTTTCTACTTAGCTGTTTTGTAATGCCTTCCCAATTCAATTGCTAATATTTTTCATAATTACATTTGAGCAGCTGCATTGGTCTGGAATTTGTACAGATGTCCTGAATTTTGCAACGTTCTTACTCGCATGGAGCACCTCTCGCAAATCTCTTGCTCTACGGAGAGGATCCTGCAAGCCAGCCAGCATTGCTGATAGTGCTGCAGCCGCTGCCAGAGCAGTGAGCTTCCTTGGGTAAACAACCTCCTCATCCCACCTCTGCCAGGTGAGTGGTAGTTGCCCTGCACAGCCCCCCTGTTCTCCTTGCCTTACGTGGCAAGTCTGCTGGGGACAGAAACAAGCAGAGGTTTGAATTGCCAGTACCTGTACAGCAAGTTACCCCCGAGACGGAGCTGTGTGGAGAGAAGAGGGGCCAGGGGTGTTCTGGTCAGTATTGTTTTAAGGTACCCAGGAGATGAGCTGAATTCAGGTCTTCCATGTTCAGGATGGCAGCTCTTTGGTGCTGGCCATAACGACCCCAAATCCCAGTGCCTCACATGGCTATGGCCTCATCCTGCAATGGAAGGTCTTCCCACGTGTGTGCTGTGTCCTCCTCTCTCCACGCATATGCTGTGTCCCTGCTGAGCCACAACAAGGAGAAAAAACACGTGATGTTTCTTCCTTTGAGCGTCTGGCAGTAGAGCCTTGCTGGGCTGCCCTGGCCCAGTGCTCAGTGCTGTGCACAAAGGAAACCTTCTGAGGCGTCCCGCAGCGCTCAGATTTGCCTCTGAAGCAGGAAACACAGTGACCTCTATTTCAACATGAATAATTGCAATTGTAGTTCCTGCCCCTCCAGTGATGCAGGTCTTTATTAGACCTGACTGGGGTCTGTAACCTCTGCTGGCTGCAGGTTCTCCCAGCTGCCAGCATGCTGTGTGAAGTGCTGTTTGTATTTCCTTCTATTCATGCTAACCTTACCTGCCATGAGTGATGCAATCATGCGGACAAGAAGAGATCATAGGGAGGTTCAAAGTCCAGGGTAAAAAGAGGAAAGGGAGAAAGAAGAGAAAAAGGAAAAAAAGAGCCAAAGCTTGAGCTTGAGTTTCCAAGGCTGGAGCTCATTCTTGTGGGGGTCTCAGGGGACATCAGAGACATGCTGGAGCCTCTAAGTTGGAGGGGAATATCCACTTGGTTCCTTTCACTTGCCTGTAGCTACCCGTGCTTAAGCCATCACAGCCCACAGCTGTGTTCAGTCCACTGACTTCAGGGAAACCTGAAGTGAAGCGAGTCTCTGGGTTCTGGTGGAGCCCTGGTTGCTGGAGAGGGAGGGGTGGCAAGGACCATCACTGAAGGCAAGTACAAGCTTATCTGTGCAGGGAGACACGAGGCTGATTTCTGCAAGTCTCAGGAGTGGTAGATGATATGGCTGTGGATGACAGCCATAAGCGGTGGCTTGGGACGTTCAGGGTGGACACTGGGAGAAGCTTCTCCCCAGGAGGGTGGTGCAGCACTGGAACAGGTTACCTGGAGAGGTCAGGGACTCTCTGCCCTTGAGGGGTTTTAAGACTCAGCTAGACAAAGCCATGGCTGGTCTGAGCTAGTGTTGCCTCCCTTCTTACGGGAGGCAGGACCAGAGGCACTCAGAAGTATCCAGAAGTCCTTCTCAGCAGATACTTCTATGACTGTACTTATGTTAAAATTGAATAAACATGGCCTTGTATTGACTTAACCTTCACAATGAGCATGTTGATCTGGTTTTGTTGACACACTTGTTCCTAGAATCTGATTCTCACTAAATACAAGTGAAAATGGGAGGTGGCCTGTATGTTACCTGAAAAAACATGTGAGTTGGTTTTTGGTTAGTTTCTGGTGCCATCCTTCAGGCTCTGGGAAAGCTGGCAGGGGCTGTGCACTCATCCCTGTAATGACATGGTGCCAAATGTCACCCTGTAGCAAGCTCTGTAGATGCAGTTATTGGGATAAGATTCCTCCTTGTGATCAGGAGTCTAATGGCCCTTCAGTGCCTCTTTCTGTTATCTCTTTGCACTTCAGCTTCTGCTGCAGATAAAACGGGCTGCAGCTAGTGCGGGCTTGGGGAGTCCAGAGCCAGATGTTCATTCCCTCGCCTCTTCTAAACCATGAGATGTAATAATGTGTTTCTTCTTCACTGAAGGCACAAAACAGGACCTTTGAGGGATTTGTGTGCACCACTGGAGATACTCATTTCAGACCAGAGGTTGAGGCTCTGCCCAATCTGCTCCCAGCATGGAGCACGCTCCCCTCCCCTCAGACAACTGCCACCCTTAACCAAACCTTCTCCTACTCCCGTGCCCCACCAAGACCCTTGTCTGGCAGCTGCCAGCACAGCCCATACCCGTGGCTGGGCTAGAGACGCCCTGTAAGTGCTGGCAGGGATGAGCATAAGTCCCATTTTCCTTCTGGCCGGAGGGTTTGCTGTCTTTTTACAAGCCACTGCTCCCTGTTACCTGGGACGGGCCACCAGAAACTCTGGACATGCATTCCTGTAGTGTCTCATGGGGGATGAAGTAGCAGTTCTGGTCAGAGGAAACCCTCCTTTGTCCCCCTTCCCTCCATCAGAGGCATGGGGAATGGTGAGCAATTACTCTGAAAGCCTGCGTAGTAAAATATAAATCCCCACAGCCTGAGAAATTCTGGATAAGATCTAGAAAGGGTTAACTAAGAAATATGTTCCCTCCAGCATAATTGTATATTTGGCTTATATTTTAATAAATGAGTAACAGCTGAGCAGAGAGGCCAAAAGGAGAGAGTCCCCCCACCCTGAGGTATGTTCAAGGCAGAATTTGGGCTGTGTGTGAGTCAGGTACCGCAGTGGGCATTTAGCACAAAACACGGAGGATTAACTATGAATTAGTCAGCTACATAGACAGTAAGTAGCAATCAGAGATAGTGGCTAATGCAGGTGTGAAAGGTTGAGTTTTTTTAGTGTTTAAATTTTCTTTTGAATTCCCTGAAGGCAGGAAAAGAAGGAACAAAGCCAGGCACTGTGGTTGAGCCTTAGGGGAGCTGGAGGCCTGGGGTGATAAATCAGCAGCATTGCAGTGAGATTAAGGGGGAAACTAGTGTAATATATGAGGCAATATGGAAAGAGGAGTTTTATTACTACAGTCAGCTCTGAAAGGATTCAGTTCCAGATGGTTAAAGTGGGGGTAGGTCAGGAACCCCCATCAGATGGGGCCCACCGTCTGACAACATCTGACAATAGCAGAAGCAGAGGAGGGTTTCCTCTGCACTGAGAAAGGGTTTCACCTGGAGAGAGCTGTCTCCATAGCAGGATAAAATAGCTTGCATTCGTGGAGAATTTTCTCTTTGTGAGGAAAGCTGGTGATAAGCATGGCCATTTTGGCATTTCCCTCCGTGCAGGAAACGTGTCTTGTTCTTGCAGAACATTTCTGGGAAGGCTTTGGGATTAGTTTGCTGCTCAAAACCAAATGCACAAGGTGGTTACGGACAACGGTGCCGTTGGCCTAACATTGACAGGTATATTGGCCTTGATAAAGCCCCCCACCATAGCAGCTCCACAGACTGACAGCCCTGGGGATGGGTGGCACTTCAGCACCCGCTACACCGTGATGGGGACCCGTGTTCCCCAGGGAGCAGTTTGAAGCTGTTAAAATTGTTTCTGATAAATCTCCAAGCAGTGACTAAGAAGCAATACCTTTTATAGCTCTCCGCCAGGGCAAGAGGTAAAACAAAGACCTGGTTCATTGAGGAATTTCTCCTGCAAGAGCGAGGGCTGTTGGGCATTAGCACTGCCCAGCTCCGTGTCAAAGGCAGGCTAACCCTCAGACCGTAGCACTGATGCAATGCGGCAAATCTCTGGGAGGAGGGGGGATGTTGCGCTGTTACGGGATTATTTTTTTAGAATTTGAAATGGTTAAGAAGGATTCTGATTTGGGGAAATTTTGGCCGTACTTTGCTGCAGCATTAGACTTCTCTGTCGGGTCTCTTCTGCTAGAAATGTTTAGATTTATTTTTGTTTGTGTTCTGTCTTACGCAGCTAAGAAAACAGTTTCAAATAGGACAAATTGTCTTGTTCCAGGGAGGAGGTCTGATCTGGAGAGTGAAAACAGCTTGCTACTTGGAGAGCCATCCACAAAAGAACAAAGCTCTAAGGTCAGTTCCCTACACTGTGCCCCACAAGAGATATTATAGAGCAAAGATGTTGGCCTTGGGAAGCACTGCTATGTCAGACAGTCTCCTTGTTAAGTGGCTTTTTTTCTTAGGATTTATGTGCCCCTGTGCCTGGTACTCTGGGTGCTGCTACGTTGGGTACGATGGGCAGGGAGGCAAGTGTCCGGGGTATTCCCTTCTCCATCTTGTAAGAAAGGGGAATCATGTTAGTTTATTTCACAGGGATGCTGGTGCACCTTTCTGATGGTCTTTAATAGCTGGTGCTGTAGAAGAAGAGTTGAGCCTATTTTAATCAGGTGTGCGTCTTTCTCATATTTGTGTTTTGCATGTCACTGGCAACATGAAAGGAAGAAATGCTCATGAAAGAGCCAATGTTCCTGCACAACACTCATAGAAAATCTGTTCTGGATGCACGGAAGTGTGAGTTTCTCATGGCAGTTGGATGGAGCGTTACACTCGGATGTTTAGAAAAGTGAGATGACATCATATGATCTGTACATCTTGTGAAAATTAATCAGCGCTACTACTATTAACACTTCTCCACTTGTAATGGCTGCTTTGGCAGACTGGTTGTAATGAAGAATTTTAAACTTGGTGTAGGATATTAGTCCTGGTAGGAAAAAACTCTAAAAGCACCAGAAATTTTGCTGCTTGGAAGCCAGACTCAGTTTAGTCCAATTTCTAGCCAAAGTGTAGATTCAACACTTTTAGGTTCTCAATTAAAAGGTCATCATCACATCATCAAGAGGTCAAGACTCACCACATCATCAGTCTGTTTTCCAGAAAAAGTCAGTCTTGTCTGAAGGACAACTGGAAATGACTAAATGAGATGATAGAAGTGGTAAGTGTGACCCGAGCCAAGAACCATTTTGCTGTCAAGGCTTAAAAAAATATTTTCATTAAGCAAGAAATTTTAGGAAATGGCAGTCTTTTGATAGACAGCTCACGAGACTAAATTTGTGAAACTCTGTAGAAAGAGGAGCTGGTGGAAATTATTCTTACATTTATACCTAAGGCAATCACCCTGGATTTATTACTACATCTCAGGCTGCAAGCCTGAATCTGATTTATTAACTACTGTCCCTTTCAGTTTCTTATCCAGGGTGGTAAACCAACTGTAGAAAGCTGAAAAGAAGTTGAGCTGCATGTCTTGTCTTTTCAGCCTGTTTCTTGCATTCATTTTGGTCTGTAAACAAACATCTCTCAGGTCTCCTAAATAGATTTTCTGATCGAGTTCCCAGAACAGACCACCACCAGTCTCATTAAAGCTTATTTATGCTACTTTCATGCATGAATAAAAAAGCTCCCATTCACTGCTGATTTTATTTAGTTAGATCCTGTGCCTTGTGGTGGACATTGAATTGGAGTGACATTTTTGGCACCAAAAAAAAAAAAAAAAATTGAAATAGTGAGACTGCAGAGAACAGTTTGATGCCTGCATCTTTTACAGTAGGAAAAGGAAGGGGTTAACCTGTTCTTGGCTGTATGGTATTGATTGAGGCCCATGCAAAGAAAATACAGCTGTAAATAGTTAGGAGTATTCCCAGTAGCTAGGGGTGGGTTTTTTTGGGGTAAGTTATTGAACGGGGACTCCGGAGGTATGATCTCTTTCCCAGGGATGCCACCTGCTTCCTGCGTGATAGGAGGAGGAAGTTCACTAGTTGCTCGAGGTCTCAGCTCCCCATCTGAGAATGATGCTTTTTCCCTCCTCTGCTTTTTCCAACTTGCTTGTTTACATCGCTAGCTTTTCAGCAGAGTAACATCTACTCTGCCTGTGTGCTGATGACGATGGGTCCTGCTCTCAGCTGGGGCCTCTAGACACAGCTATGAATAACAAATATGATTTTCCCTTTATGCTTGTCTCCTTCATCTCCATCCATGCTGCAGTGCCTGTGAGGTAAGATTAACAGCTATAAATAAAAAAAGAAGAAATCAGTAAAGATTAAGAACGAGGGAGCAAAGATCCAGCAGGTGTGAAAAGTTGTGAAATGGGTTTGTTTTTCTCCAGTCCTGCTGGCTGATGATCTCAGGCAAAGGTACCGCATTTTGGAACGAGAAGGATTTGAGCCTGTCCTTTAAGTCAAAAGGGTGAACAAAAACCAGCTTTGTGTGTTTCCTTTGTGCTAAGCACATTGTGAATATTCTTAAGCATTGCCACAAGGATTAACATCTCTGCATTTTAATGTGCCTGGTGCTGGAATGTAGCTGGAAAGCAGAGCAGGCAGGAATGGTCTCTCCAGGCGGTGGGCTCTGCTAGGTGTCTCTTTGAAATGTTATTCAATAGCTTTCTGTTACTCTTTCTTACCCCCACCCCCCCTCGCCCCGCTTTTTCCCCTCTCCTTCAACAGCTTCTGGAACAAATCCTAATAGATTTCACGTTTCTGAAATTTACCAGACTGGACTGTTTTATCTCCAAATACTTTTGCATGGCAGTAATATAAAAAAAAAAAAGCAGCATGTGGACAGAGGTATGGAGTTTGGTATTTACTTTGGATCATTAACCTGGTCTGTAAATTTGATTTGACCTCTCCTCTTTTTGTTCCTCCCCACCTCTTTGTGTAATTTCAGAGCCTGCAAAGAGACGCTGTCTTGCTGCTTCGGGATCCCAGCAAGAAATGGGAGTCTGATGGATTGCAAATGCACCTGCTTTGCTTAAAACCCAGCCAAACAGATAAGTGCCCTTTTAATTATCTCACAGTGGTATTTTAGACATAGCTGTGCACAACATCTCTCTTCAGTTCAGTTTCAATTCTGTGAGCCCTCTGCGTTTCACCATTGCAAATGAATGCTCTGTGGTTCTCCTTTCGGCTGAGAAATACCAGATAATATTGGTATTTCACGTGAGCTAATTAATTAGTGTCTGAGGAAACTGCAGCTGATGGCTCAGTTCGGGAAGCTCCCGGGGGTCTTTCCCTGCCCCTCTGGAGCCACCGTCTCCAGCAGTCCTGTGAGGTTTTGGGACTCTGAGGAGCAGTGCTGTGGGACCAGATGAGGCTGGTGTGACCCATCTGAGCCTTAAGCAGTCCTTCGGGACTCATTAGAGGTTTTATAACTAAACTTGGCTGGTTTGATTGAGAAGATGCCTGTGCAGGCTTGGCGCGATCTCAGAGAAACCAGCTAACGCTGCTGGCAGGAGAGAGGGTTTTCTGCATGTGCTATTCGTATGTATGAGGAGAAAGTGATAACCCCTGCTTTTTCCTGATGGTTTCCAAGCGGGAAAATAGCTGGGGATGGGGGAGAGAAGCCCTTAGTTATACTGAGTTTATACCGGGCATACAAAGAGGTATTGTGGGTGAGTGGTAACAAGGATCGTCCCGTTAAAGTTATGGGGACATTTATGTCTATGAATGGAATATAAAGACTATCAAGAAAATAATTTCTGGCTGCTTAGACTTGCTTCTATAGGTGACCGCTGCCTGGTCTCGGACACACCATTGCAGTTATTAAAGAATTTAAGAAATCCAGAAAATACAGTCTCATGTATAGTGTAACTTTGCAATAGTATACTGCCATGGGGCTGGGGCATATATTCATTATACCTCCAATTTACTGCGTTAGTATAATGAAAAAACGGCTAAAGCCGAGTGTGTGAGCATTGGAGGGGATGTGTGGCAGGAGGAGGGACAGGAGTCAAATTATGTACTCCAGACCTGTCTTGTCTGCTCTACCAGGGTTAATTAGCAGTGTAAAATGTCTACCTTGCTGTTAGGAAAACTACAAGCAGGTTTGCTACAGCAAATTAGACTGTAGTGACTGATGTGAATTCGTCTTGCCTACCTAAGCAGAAGGTGAGTTTCTTGTTGAAGGTGCCAGCCTAGGACCGAGAGAGAGACTGAAGAGACAAGACGGTGAAGTAGGAGGTTACTGCAGGGCAAGAGAACGGGATCTAGACCAACTCATGTGATCCCTGGAGTATCTGAAGTTCCCTCTTTTCTAGGAAAAACTTCATTCCTGCTGTTATTACCAAGAAAGTTTTTATATTGAGAGAAGAAACAACATGTCTGATATTAATGACTATATGCTCTGTCTTACAATTGTAAACAGTACTTATTCCTGACTCTTCAATACTCTGATAGCAAAAAGGCTTGACAGTATATTAAGAAACGCTGGTAAAATTAAGCCCTAGTGAGAAAATCAGGGTTTATTCATTCAGCAAGGATGGACAGGAAGTTAAAAAAGCTTAAATCATCTGTGTACCCCAACTAACAGAGCTCTTCTCTCCTCAGGGAAAAAAAAATATTTTTTTTTTAACCTCAGAGATCCTCAAGGTCTTGGTTATTAGGTTTGCAACTTGGAATCTGCTTTCTGCCAGTGTGCTAATTATCAATGTTGCCCCAAATTATGTCTCATTAAATTAACCCCTACCTGGCCAGTTCCAGTCTGGGCATCAAAGTTGAATTTGGAAATCGTATTCTGAAGTGTGGCACGCATCTTGTAATGCTCTGTGCTCCTTGGCAGAAGAGGCAGAAAACACTTAGGGTCCCTCTTGGGAGCTGTACCGATGTGAGATTTGATACTGAGTGTGTTATATGCACCTGTGGTTTGCTTGGTGCATCCAGCAGCTGAGGAGGACGGACTCAACAGATCTTGACAGGCTGTCCAGAAAAGAAGACCCCCGAATCCCTAACTCTTTCCTCGTCTTACAGGCGAGCCTTGAGGACACTTGGGAGACCATAGCTCCTGAATGCATGACCTTCCCCTGGGATTAGAAGAAAGCCATGGGGAAAGACAAGAAAGAAGAGGAGGCCATCTTTCTGAGGAAAAAAATAACTTTGCTGCGGGCTTTCTCGCTCCTCATCGGCAGCATGGTTGGTAGTGGCATCTTTATCTCCCCAAAAGGAGTACTGAAAAACTCCGGCAGCGTGGGTTTCTCCCTGGTTGTCTGGTTTGCCTGTGGGCTCCTCTCAATGTTTGGTGAGTGGTGCGCTTTGTCAGCCTTTGCTTAAGCACCCGGGAGGTGAAGGGAACTAGCACATTTTTATGTATAAAACGCTGGGAGAAGAATAAACCAAAAATTCCCTGTTCCTACTGCAACAGAAACAAAGTTTTAACAAGTCTGGGGGGGTCACCAGGGGTCTTTAGTTCAAATAATTCCCCCTGGGTGATTGAGGAAAACCCCAACACTTACGGTCTGTGAATATGAAATCACATCCAAGTCCAGGGCAGATCAGTGGCAATGGCTGCAGATGGAGATAGCATGGTCTCTGCCAGGAAAGCTGGGAGAAAAAGAGGGGACTCATTCTATAAGGTGGAAGGGAGATGTAGGCATCTAAAATGCACTTGTGAGTCTGAGGGCTGTGCGGTGCTTTTCATAGATGCTGTGAAAAGGGCAAGAACTGATAGTCTTAATATGCCATAAGGGATCCCCTTTCTGTCGGTGAGGACAGCGAAGCACTAGAGGAGATCGCCTGGGGACCTGCAGAGTATCCACCAGCCAGGGGTGGGTGCCTGGGTGTCTGTCAGAAACGGTTTGGGTATGTCTGATGCTGCCTTGGAGCAGGAGATGGAGCAGGTCAGTTTAGCCCTGCTTTCTGTGTGTTACCCTTGGCTCGGTTTCTGGCATTTAATACCAGTCTTTTCTCACAAAGGGTTGAATTTTTGACAACAGTTTCATGCTAGTTCTTCTGAAATAATGTAGCTCTTAAAGTTACAATGGATAAAATGTATGGCTTTTCGTTTCCTTCATTAACTGTATAAAATCACCATCTCAGAAACACTCTAAAGGTGCTATTAGGAGAACTGCAAGATCTCTCAGCTCTGGGGAGAGAGCTGATGTTTATTTCAGAGGGTGACTTTAAAGTTGTTCTTCTGTCATAACTTAGGAAAAAAAAACCCAAACCAAGAATGGAGAAATACTCCATGTGGAAAAAAACACTTTGGCACTGTGACATGTACACACAAGTTTAGAAATTGAGACATTCAATTGTTAATATGGCAACGAGTGTGGTTCTTGCTCTTAGTACATGTGTACCGAAATTTCACATTTCAGCCTATGTGTGGTTGTTTGGCGAATGATATTCTTTTGCTTAAAGAAAATCTTAAAATATAATGTGAGCACGGTGTTTCTTTTAACTGAGCAGAGCAATAAATGATAATGTGGGTGCTGATCATATAGCCCAAGCTCTGCACTTAGAAAGGTCTCTCCCTCTGTTGCATCCTTTGATAGACTCTGCTGGAAGGGCCTTGGGAACCTCTTTATCAAGTTATTCTATTTTGTAGCCAAATATGTTGGTTTGTTCTTCCCTTTTATCAGCTTGATGACCTCCCCTGATCATTCTCTGACACTTTTTTTGCAGTACGTTAAAAAAACCTGCTTTCTTTTATGCTTTTTTTTCCTTTCAAGTATGGCATTTATCTGAGTCCCATAGCGTGAGTTCAGCAAAGCACTTAAACGCACGCTTGAAGCATGTAAAGAGACCCACTGGAATAAGTGAGATGACGTGTCTGCTTATATTTGACACTTTGAACAGGGATTCTGCACAAATTTGCCAACAGAGAGGCAGGAAAAATTGAGGTCCTCACCATCGGCATGACCTGAATATGTTACGATTGCCATGGGACTTGGAGGCATGGCCATATCACCACTGGGTTCCTCTGCGCTCTCCCTCCACAGCTGCCTGAGCTGGGCAAAAAAGTAGATAGCACATCTAGATATGGCCTTATCACCCAGGTTCACATCCCAATAGCGCTCAGCCCCATTGCAAGGAGAGTTGTGCTCAAAGAAGTGAAGTGTTTTATGATTTCTTCTGGTGAACAAAGGATGTTTAACCTAGCAAGTGAATCCAGTGTAGGCAGGGCTTAAGATTCGTACTTAGACATGTTCAAATGGCATGATGAATGGCTCTATAGAGAAAACACAGACGGGATTTTTCTGGCAGAGGCATAAAGGTTTCTATCCGCTTCCCCGAAAGTTTTAAGCTGTCTTCTCTGGTGCGCCTCTCCCAGGGTTTCTTGTTGTGCCCTGGCGCAGGGGCAGGGAGGCGCAGAGGCGCTTGTCAAAGCAGGAGCAGGCAGTCCCCAGGTCTGTCAGTGCGCTTATACGTGAACATGTGAGAAGAGACTGACTGAGCCTCTCATGTGGACACTTCCCTTGCTCTGCACCATCGGGGCTATGTTTTCCTCCGGTGGCAGGTCTTCACTGTCAGAGGTGATGCCCTTCCACGTCCTCTGTCCGTTGTCTTCGAATGAAGGAAGGGATTTATGTGAAGATGCAAGATAAGGACACAGGAATGTGGTCTGTGATCAAAAACGTGATTGAAATGCCCAGTTCAACCACAGCCTGTTGGCTGAGCTGCTCTAACTGCCTTGTAAGTACCATTTCACCAGTCTAACTGTGAGGAGAAGCAAGAACCCAAACCTCCAGGACTTTTTTCAAAGGAAACCTCTTGTAGCTTTGTGTGAAGTCGCTATCACACACCTTTCCACATAACTTACATGGAAAAGTTGTATCATTAACCAGAAAATGGAGAATTTCTTTCCTTCCAACAGAGAAGTCAATTACTTCAAAACTGACTTCAGAACACTGTAGCACAGAAAAACAGGGAAGAGTGGTTCTGCTAAAGCCCTTTTTCTTCCTCTAATTCACTACTTATTTTAAACAGATTCATTCAATCCCTGAAAAGTCACACAGAAAAGAGAAAATCCATGGGATTATTTACTCAGTGCATTTCTACCTGAACTTTTCCAGGTGCCTTGTGTTATGCAGAGCTTGGTACAAGAATCACCAAGTCTGGAGGACATTATATCTACATTTTGGAGACATTAGGGCCTCTGCCAAGTTTCTTATTCCTGTGGGCAGAGTTTTTTGCTATCAGGTAAGAGATTTGCTTTGTTTGCCTTTTGCTGGATGCTGTGACGATTTAAAAAACCGAACGTTACAGTGCCAGGTAATAGTCTAGGTAGTTTGTAAAGGAAAGAGTAGAAACAATCTGAACAGCTTCTAAAGATTTTTCAGTGATAAAGGAAGAAGGCAAAATGGATAAATAGTTACACATGTTCAATGTGATCTGTACTTGAAGAATATCTCTTTTCTCTCCTGGCAGCTGGTATCCTCCAAGAGCCATTGTATTTTTCAGAGACTGACAATAGATGCTAGATTTATTTCAAATCTTGTTTTCATTGTGAAATGTTTTCAGATTCTCCTGTGGAGACAACTGGCTGGCTTAGCCCTGAGTTAAATAACATTTTAGAAAATTGTCAGTTACTTCTTTTTTAACTTTACAAAGAAAGTCCTTACCTCTCATTAACCTGTGTCCTTCACGTAAGCTGAGATGAAGCAGGACATATGAACCACACTGCATTGCTCAGTAGGATTAATCTCAACTTTTGCTTTCAAGTCGGGAATTAAGCTTTTTGCAGCATGTGATTTTTTAAATCTATTTACTGAGAAAAACCTAGGAAAAAGACTCTACGGGAATTCATCATCTGCATGGGAGAGCAGGATTAAACTGGGTGGGGAAGCTTGCCCCCCTCCCGAGTTCTGTGCATCATGCCATTTTTTGGCCGTCCGCAGACCACAGTTTGTTCTCGGTTCCCCCCCCAGGCCTGCCAACAGCGCTGTGGTTTCTTTGGCATTTGGACGCTACATGCTGGAGCCGTTTTTTGCCCCCTGTGCAGCCCCTGTCCCTGCTGTGAAGCTCGTGTCTCTCCTGGGGTACTGTAAGTACTAACTTTTATGGAACTGCTGATCTCTAAGCCTCTTTGTTCTGGACCAGGGGCACTTACGGGGTGTTATCTTCTGGGATAACTGTGGGATCAGGGCCCCGTCTTACCTCCTTGGCCACCCAAAACTTCCTGATCCAAGGGGCTGGTTTGGGGCCACTATATTCTCCAAGAAGTGAAATGGGCCCCCTTGTCGACCAGCTGGAGCCCAGGTCGGGAGGATTGTGCCAAGTACGGGAGTAGAAACTCTTCATGTATAATTGTGCAAATGTCACCTGGGTTGAGGGTGTAAGGCTGAAGGTTTTGGACTCCTTGCCCGGTGCACCCAGCCCGTGAAGCTGTCCTGCCTGCTTGGGGATGGTGTGTGCTGGCACAGGGACTGCTGTGAAGGTGCCGAGATGTCCCTCTAAACTCACGCCTTCCCCCCAGGCAGGCATGTATCACCGGATAGGAACCAGGCTCCTGGTCCCTCTTAGGAGCATAACTCAGCTCCCCGTTCAAATGCTATACACTGGGCCACCCCTGTAATGTTTTCTGCCATCTCTCACCCCGAGCATCCTCTCTGTAAAGACGCGGCTTTCTCCCCGGCATCCCTAGAGCAGGGAGTGCTGCTGTATTTTTTTTCCTGTGTGTCGAGCATGGGCTACAGCTGTAGCAGTGTGGTCTCCTCTCCAGACACGGTCCTCACCCTCAATTCCTGGAGTGTCACCTGGAGTGCCCGGCTGCAGACGGCCCTCTCCATCGTCAAACTCCTGGCCCTTGCACTCATCATCGTGCCAGGGATGATGCTGCTGGCCCAGGGTAGGTGCGCTGCTGTGTGGCTGAGGGAGGGTGCTTGACACGCCCGGCTGTTACAGCCTTTATCGGTCGCTAGTGACAAGTGTGGTACTCCTTTAGCTGGCAGGAGCTTTCTCTGCCTGTAAGCTGGATGTGAATTAGCTGAGACCAGGGTAGTTTGCACTAAGCTGCATCATTGCACTGGGCTGACGCATCTGGCTCAGCTGTCCTTTCTCCAAAATGGAGCGAGTCTCAGTGCCTGAGGCTGTGTGAGCCTACCGAGGGTCACACAGGCACCCTCCTCTGCAGATGGTATTTCTTTGGTGTCAGACTTGCCTGTTTCCAGTATGGCTCGAAATCCTTCCAAAGCAGCACAAATCTGGACATCAGGGATGAGTGACAGCATCCCGTGATGGCCCGAGCCAGTCACAGCTGTGTAATGAGTTACAAGCCCTCAGCTGAGCCCTGACAACTGCATCTCTAACCTTTCTGTGGCTTAAGCTAATGGTTTTTACCTCCTAGTTGAGATGGGCAGTAACTCAGTAAACTTACAATGGACTCATGCAGGATTGCACACTGACATCCAGAGTGGGGGGAAAAAACCCTACCAGTAGTATCTTCTGGGAATGATACAAGAGTATTGGCTTTAATCCAAGCCTCAGTTTATAGAAAAGCCCAAGGCATTCCCACTCAAGGGATGAAGCCTTCTCCCTTTTCACGCTATTACCTTCCTCTGCAGAGAAAACAACACAGGCAGTAGGCTTGATGTTCATGTTTCTTTCTGATGTCTGGAGCTGGCTGCTTTGAACACATAAAGATCCCCTCAGGCTGGCAGCACTTCTGAACTGAAGGACAGCCCTGCAGCTAGAAATCCTAAACCATTATTGTTAGGAATGCCTCCAAATGACAATCTGGAGCCCTGGCACCTGTCCTCCGGCAAGGAAGATAAGTGCCAGTGACATCTGGAGGGAGAATTCACCAAGAGACCCCAATATGACAGGTCGTATTTAATGTGACTCATGGGGGACTGTAAATCACTCATTAATGTATTGCAGACAATAAATCCTTTTTGTGCATCATCACTTATCAGCAATCATTTTAGGACATAAAAAGACTACCCTGATAAGCCCACTCCCATATTTTGGTTTAGTTTTCTTAAAATATGTTTTCTTTTTGACTTGTTTTTTGTACTTAAAAATCAGGTTTGAGCTTTTAAATCAGTTTGCTTGATTCCCCCGCCTTGTTCTACTCTTTTTGGTTACACTCTTGTCCTTTCCTCTGCCATTACCTTCCTTTTGGCTCAGGTTTGTTTTAGAGACTTGCTGGGTCAGTGTTTCAAACCCAGATGCCCAAATCTCATCACAGAGCTCTTTGCAGAGGCACCTCCACAGAAGTGGCCTGACTTTCTCCATGAGCTCCATGCCATTTCATCCCTTTCCTGACAAAGCCGAACCAGGCGAGCTCCGCACCTTCTACTTTTAAAGAGACTGTGATATGGAGAACTGAATATAGATGTGGAACCAAACCTTGGGCCACCTGGATTTGAAAATGTTGGACATACAACTCCTTTTAACTGCATTTTTTATTGGTCTTCCTCTGAATGAGAGGCCATTAGGTGTCTGTCTCTTCCCTAGGGTTTTTTGGAGTTTGGTTAAAATATGGTTCATATCCAACATCCTGACTTTGATTTTTCTTCTTTTTTTTTGTTGTTTCTGTATTTTTGTTTTGTTATTTCAAGCAGAGAACTTTTAGGAAAATTGGGGGAGTTGGTAAAATGGGTTCTCTGTCTGAGCCACCTTTACTTTTTGGATTTTATTTGCTTTGCCCTCTGTGTCCTCAGTTCCTCTTCCTGCGGCAAGCCACGGTGGCTGGCAGGGGCGGCAGGCTGGGACCGTGCCTGGAGCGGGGCCAGGCTGGAGGTCCCTGCTCCTGGTCCCTCCTCCGCTCCGGTTCCCATGCTCCGGCCAGCCTGTGGCTGGGGTCAGTGATCTGGCAGCGGGATCAGGAGGGAGCACAGCAAGAGCCGAATTAGCCGCCTCACTGGCTGTACCACATCAAAGAGGAGTGTGCATCCAGCTGCTTAGGGGGCTGGGAGGGGAAGAGGGGGGTCAACCCGGTGAATTAATTTTGGGCCTAAATAAAGGACAGGACAACTGGGGTCCTCTCATCTCCACGATCTCCCGTTCCCACAGCAGGCTCTATCTGAAACAGAACCAGTTGTTGCCATTGCCCTTCTGAAATGTCTCCCGTAGATGAACGGGTGACGGATTTGTTCTGTCGCTGTTTGTGAAGTAAACTTGTTAGCGCAGCACTGCAAAGTAAAGCAATGAAACAAATCTGAATACCTGGCTCCAAGGAAGTCACAAACGCTCTTCCCAGGTCTGGGCAAGAGGTACAGGGGGTGTTATCCCGCAGTAAGGAAGCCCATCTCTGACATTTCCCTGCTCCACATCCTTTGTTTATCTCTTCCGCAGGCCACACCAAAAACTTCCAGGATGCTTTTGACAGACAGTCGCTGGTTTTGGATAAGCTGCCCCTGGCTTTTTACGCAGGCATGTTTGCATATTCAGGCTGGTAGGTGTGATGAGGGGATGTTTCATGGGCAGCAGACTGATATCTGAGACATGGCTCAAACTCTCTCCCTGTCTCTTCCCACCACGCAGGTTTCAGGCCAGCTTTGTGCGTGAAGAGTTGGTCAGACCTGAACGGTAAGGCTGGGAAGAAGTCATCTTGGGCTACCAGCATCTGGGGTACTGTGGCTTTCCCAAATGCAGTATGGGAGGAAATAAGTTTGTGGGCTCACCTAACCAATGCCAGCTGCAATCTGCAGTATTACTGTGCATAACAAGGGATAACAGCTTGTTCTTTGTGCACGTCTCTTCCCCTTTCTTGTAGAAATATCCCCCTGGCTGTCATCGTGTCCGTGATCACGGTAATTGTGGGGTACATGCTCACCAACGTCTCCTATTACACAGTCCTGGGAACGCAAGATGTTCTGGCTTCTCCTGCTGTGGCTGTGGTGAGTCATTACCCCTACTGTTATCTTTCTTCAGTGTGGTCAGCTTATGCTGAAGGGGTGGTCATGGCGGGTGTTTCAGAGATGGTTTTCCTATAAAATGCTTTGTTGCTTTGTCATTTCTCTGAATTATTGGGCAACAGTAACTTCTTCTAGTCTTGCCTAAAAGATAATGAAAAATAACCTGCAGATGACAGCAGAAAAGTCAAGATCTGTGAGTTTATATTTTACTCCTTGGATGGAGGAAGTTTTCTTTCTTTTGAATATGATGTTGTCTAGACATCACCACATGTTCCTAAAGTCACTCTCGCTCTTCCTCCAGAGCTTTGTGCAGCAAGCCTTCAAAAGCCTGATCTCCGTGGTCCCTGTCCTTGTCGCACTGTCCTGCTTTGGAACCATGAATGGAGGAATCTTCACATTTTCAAGGTCACATCCCTAAGAGTTTATTAGTCTCTTGGCTTACTGCATCGAAGGAAAGCACCAGCGACCTGTGTAGCTGCTCACCTATGCGATGGCATTTTAGCCACTCTTGTGGGGACAAATAAGGCCTTTGACTCCCATGATGTCAACTACAGGACAATCCCTGTTGGCTGAGAGTCTACCCTTTCTATTTCTGGCCAGGTCCAGACTTTGGTATCTAGGGCTGGTCACAAACAAATGTTTTTTTTCTTCTCTCCCCAGCCCTCAGTTTAAATCCCCAGTTTAAAGTGAAATGTCAATGTTTCTGGTGAACTAGAGGCTTTGTTGCCATTGGCAGCTGCTCAGTGAGACCGGGTCTTCTTTCGCTGGGTTCACCCAGCTGCTCTGCTGCAGGGCACAGGGTCCCTCTGATGTGAGGATCTCTGGCCAAAGGCACATTCTCCCTCGAGGACTTTGCTTTGAGGTCAGTGAAATGTTATTGGGGATTGGCTATTCCTAAAGCAATAGTCGAGGCTCAACAAGTCTTGTTGTAGCAATAACAAAAGCTTTGTTCCATGGAAAAATTATCTTGCCAGCTTTGCTAGCTACTGCACTGCATGTCCTTATGGGAGCCTTCAAATTGGAGAGGAGGGCAGAGCTCACAGAAAAGCACATCATGCTGGTCCCAAGAAGCTGAGCAAACTCTCTGGAGCCAGTTCTGTTTCACAGCTTTGACTGCAAAAGGAAAAATCAGTTGATACGAAAGGGATGTTTCATAGCGCGAAAGCTAATGAGTTTTTTTGATCCACTAGCCTGAAGTCCTCTATTCAATACAGGTGCGGAAAATCCTCCCCGTTAGCTCCTCTAGATAATGGTTTTCTTTGAGGATGAGAAGTCCCTGGACAGCAGAGAGGTTCTGCGTGTCCCTATCGCTTTTCTCTCCCCCATCCTGGCGCCATTAACATAACCATTGCAGAAAGGCCATATAAACAGCGATGGGGCCTCCCTGGCTGCTGGCCAGCCACACCCCTGCAAAACAACACAGACAGCAACAAAACCAGTTTTACACTCATGCCCCCGCTGCTTTGGGCCCTCCTCCAGCCCAGCTGATGCTCTGGCATGGTTTGTGGATATTTAAATTTATAAAATTGGATGCAATGACTTCTCCCTAATTGCCCTTTCATGAGTCAAAGGATGGATGGAGGGAAGGAGCTCTCTGCTGTCATTTTGTAGCTGGTCTGGTGTGTAGCTGACCTCTCGGCAGTATGCCAAACTATATTTTCCAACAGCTGGCTGGAGGATTGAAAATCCTCTATTATTTGAGGAAATCGGACTTTTTTTTTTTTAAATTTAATATATATTTTAAATATATGTATTTTTTTAATATATCTATAAATGTAGGCATGAAGACTGAAAATCCTTTTTCATAAACTCACCAGCCTCTCTTAAAAAGAATTGAAGTTTGTGACCCCTCCGCTTCCTACTGGAAAGATTAACCCCTTCTCTGATGGCAAGAAACTTTCTTGCTTCCGTTTCCAGCCTGAACTCATTCACGGTCGCTTTGGACTTGCCCAAAGGTCTCTGCTACACCCAGGGAGATGCTACCAGTTGTCCTGCTGGTGGGCTCTGTGCTGCATTGAACTAACTGGTTCTGGGAGAGCTATGTGAATTCAACATTGGGTTTTTCTTCCAAATGCCCCAAAAGTGTGGCTAAAGGCAGAACTGTGGCCTTGAATAGCAGACCTGTGCTGGGTGGCAGGGTGCCTTGTGGCCTCAGGTCAGTCCAGCAACTGATCTTCTCATTTCTAGTCGGGATGTGGGATGCTAATGCATAGGGCTCCCTGTCTTTTCCTAGGACTCTGTTTGTGGCTTCCAGGGAAGGACAGTGGCCTCCTCTCTTCTCCATGATCCACATCCGAAGGCATACACCCCTTCCTGCTGTCATGTTAATGGTAAGGAGATCTGGCTGTGTGACATGCCCTGTTTTTGCTGTCTTGGCTTTCTTGCAAAGCCTGGAGAAGCTGAGGAGTTTTAAAGGGTGTTGAGACACTAAGTCAGCCTCCGAAAAATAAAGAAGGTGGAATACTGGAAATGGCTGCAAAGTATTAAATCCCCTTGTGCCAGCATCTGTATCCAAACCCACTACCTTGAAGTCCCTGTCATTTTGCTGCAGTAGCCTTGGACACCTTTTTTAGAAATACTGTCCACACCATCTGCCACATTTGCTGCTTGATATTGTCCTATGAAAACACCTCTGCCAGGCTTTGGCTGTTTGGAAAACTGAAATTCCTGGGTGTGGTGGAAATGCAGGGAATGAGCATTTGCAGAGATGCCCTCAGTTTTGCTTTGTTGGTTTTTTTTCTGGCAATGGTCCAGCTCCATCCTAACTGTACTGCAGTGCCTCTTGCAGCTTGGCTGACCTGCTAAAAGCTTAGCAGGTATCTTTGTAGGTAGCCTTTGTACCAGCAGTGCAGGCTTTTGGATCATGCATGTTTTAATTGCCCTGTCCAGGACGTAAAGCATCAAAGCTGCTGTTGATCTTTAAAGGATTGATTCTTTCTGTAGCACTTTATAACAGTGCATTTAGGCCTTTTGCCTTCAGTCTGTGACACTGTTTTGTAAAGCTCTCTGACCTCTGAAATGTTGGGGCTGTGAAATAGCTGCCTGTGATTGCAGGGGGGCTGGAGGAGGTGATCCATATTACCCTTTCTAGTCCAAGGACCGTAGTAAGGCTTTAATGACTGTATTTCATCTTCACAATGCTCAGTTCCCTTTGGTTACTGCCATGGTGTGTATCGGAGATATCTACCATCTAATGAACTTCTTCAGCTTTTCCCGATGGCTCTTCATAGGATTAGCCACCCTCGGGCTCATTGTCCATCGCCACCGTCACCCAGAGCTGCACAGCCCGTTCAAGGTAATGCATGGCCTCTATCTAACAGCTGGGAATGTGCAGGCTTGTCACTTCTCTCTCTCTTATTTGCTAATAATTAGAGCATGACATGGCCATGATTGCCTTTAGGCTCTAAGGGGTTGCAATCCCTGTTGCTCAGTAAGGCATGTAGGGAGCCTGCAAGGAGGGACCCTTGCTGGGATATTATTTCAGTGGTAGGTAAGTCTCAGCTCAAGCTGCGAAACAGAAGGGTATCAGGCGTCGGGGAAAAGAGCATGGCTGGAGGGACCCTGGGAGCAAACCTGGCTTAAGCGGAATCATCTCCTGGCGTAAAAATATTGTCGAAAGAAGCTTGTGTGCAAGTATTGCTACTGCAGGCACTGAGGATGTGCACAGCACATGCATGCGTACCACAAAGTGTTTTGTTCAGCAGTCAGCTAACAGCAGCTAATGGCCAATGCAGTGTGTGGTCCCGTAGAGAAGGACCTGCCCTCCTGCCCCAGGGAGAGGGAGGAGAGCAGCTCAGTGAGCCTCCAGCCATGTGTGACCTTTGTGGGCTGCCCATTATACCAAAAGCCCAGGCGGCCAGTGGGGTTTGTGGAGCTGCCTGACGCATGCAGCATCCAGACTTCACCCATGGTAGTTTCCAACCAGTGCTGCTGGTGCACCCGTTGTTTTCCTGGTTGCTGGCGGGACAAGTTTGCAGGAGAGTGCAGGATTTACTGCACAGACACTGCCCTGCCTGTGTACCTGCAAAGCTCCAGTGCATTCAGACCATAAGCAGTGAGAGGCATTAAAAGTGGGCAAAGGGAAGGGGAGAAGCAAGGGGATTCAATTCCCCCTCTTCAATGGGAAAGTTGGAAGACGCCTTACCCTCTTGTGGCTTTCCTTAGCCTCCAGCTGGGCCCCTCCAGTGGCCCTTCTCACGCTGCTGGGTGCTGCAGTCCTGCTCATGGGGAGCCGTTGGTCCCCTCGCGTCCGAGCTGGAGTTGGCGTTGGAGCAGCTTTCTTGCACTTGGGTCACCTTTCTCACTTCTGGATAACGTGCAGAAGGCATTTGGCCGGGGCAGTGCTCGAGGCGTGCACAGTTTGTTCCCGTCTCCAGTTGCGCTTGCCAGCCAGCTCCTGGGGAAGAGAGGAGACCTCCAAGGCCACAGGCACTGGGCAGCCGATCAGTGAGAAGCTCAGGGGATAGAAACGCTTCCCATGGCTCCCAGGGCTCCTCCCTGAGCCGTGAGAGACCTGATGCGAAGTTTGGGGTAATTCTTCTTCTCGGTCTTTGCTGGAGACAGAGTGTTTAGCAGAGACCTTTAAGCTTCCCAGTTTGTTGGCTGGCTGCACTCGTGTGCTCACCCAGAACCAGATTTTAAATGATTTCTCTTTTTCTTTTAAACCATGCTTCTCAGGGGAAATTTATTAGTGGATAGCACTGGTGATGTTTTCAGTTGCTGAGATTTTGCCCTATTTTGTTTTAGACAGAGATTTAGGATTTTAACGGTTCCTAAAGGCAGATTAAGTGAGGGAGGGAAATGCTGGGCTTTTGGTCAGTTTGACTGATCCCCCCCCAGTTTTTATAACCGCTGGACACCCGCAGCCCGGGTCTCTGGCAGAGGGAAGGCTGCGTGCAGGTGGTGCGGGCATGTGCTGCGCTCTAGTGGCCAGAGAGAGGTCGTCTTCTGCCGCTCGTTTATGGAGAACAAATGGTAAAATACATGATTGTGCTGGTACTTCTTCTCCCCGGTAGCATTTTGAGTTAAAAATGGTGAGAAAACACCGGTAAGAGGAGGACGCAGTCCTCTTGCACACCTCTCAAGCAGATGCGCAGCGTGAGTGCGTGCATGTAGGAGAGGCTGGTAGGGATGCTCCGGCTGGAAAGACAGCAAGAGCATGTCAGTTTGGTGGCTGGACAGCTGCCATTGTTAGAGCAACTGATCTCTTCCAGCTCGGCATGGTCAGCATCCAAAATAGGATCTCTGTTACCGGCAAAGAGATTGTCACCCTAGGTGAGACCGGCAGCTCCTTCATTCTGTCAGCCATGGCGAGGAGTAACTTGGCTGAGGTTGGAGCCAAAGACTGAGGGGATGCTTCACAGTTTTATTATTTATTGCAGTCTTCCAATTTACTCTCCAAATAATCCAGATGAATTGGCTCACCTGACAGGGTAAAGCTGAAGTGCTGACTGCTTCTTTGGTCTTTCATCAGGGTGTTGTTGAAGCTGATGTTCTTGATGCAGGTGCTATGGAGGTAGGGAGTCTAGTTTATCCTGTTTTGGCCCCTGTAAGTCTCAGGCAAGCTGGAGGCAGGTCAAAATGAGTCACGAGTGTTATAGCCAAAGAACAGTTTGATTCAAAGTGCTGCTTCTACTCTTGGCATCAGATTTTCCACCAGCATTTGCCACAAGTGGCAAGTAGGTATGTGTGCGTGTGCACGTGCATGCACAGGAGCAGTGCATTCAGAGAGCAGTGGGGTATAGGTGACTTTTCCTCCTGCTTGGCTTCCAGTTGCATGTGAGGTTTATATTTTGATGCACATGAACATAGGAGGCATGCACCTTACAGGGCACACTGAGCTCCAAAGGAGGTACAAGTCAATTTTTGTTCTGTGCATCCTACTCATTCGCAACTGATTGTACAGAAACAGTGTACAGGACAGCTATATGATTTTTATCACCTTCTTTGAGATGGAGAAGTGTGTGCTGGCGTGGATGGATGCTGATTTGCTATAGCCATCAGTTTTGCCTGAGAGTCTTCTGTGCTTCTTTTCTCCAGGTTCCCCTGTTTGTTCCTGTCTCTTTTACCATCATCTGCCTCTTCACAGTGGCAATGTCTTTCTACTCAGACCCTGTGAACATTAGCATTGGATGCACCATGGTTTTAAGTGGTTTTCCAGTCTACTACCTCATCATCCGTAGGCAAATGTCAAGTCGTTGCCGTAGCCTGTTTTGTAAGTATGCGTTTGAGTTTCTGTATTGTGGACTTAAACACCCTCAGGGGTGGGGGTGTTGCTTTGTTCCCAGGGCTCATTTCTAACGCAAATTGCTCCATGACCAACAGAACTCATAAACCCTAAATCATGACCCCTGCCACCCCTTCAATGGCTTTCCCAAGATATACAGCTGAAGAGGCGAGGGGTAGGCTGGCAGCCAGGCACAGGCTGTGTCTGCCTGGCTTGTGAATATACTGACAAGCCAGCCTGATGCTTTGTTTTAGAAAAGACAGGGCTGAGGTCTACCAGTGGGGGGAACCGAGAGGGTCGCTTTCACTGTCCAGCCCTGGTTCCTACTAAACTTTATCATACCTTTGGGATCACCACCTCTCGGTCTGATTTTGGCTGACACTGAGCAACAAGATCAAAAGTTAGGATGGGGAGACTGACTAGCAGACACTGTAACCCTGTGCACAAACATACTTGCTGTAAGGCTGGGGAGAGGACTGGTAGAAGACAACGGTGCCGCTTGTGGGCTATCTGTTTGGTGAAGAGGCCAGGATGGTTTTGGGCACAGATGTGGGTGTGTAAATGAAACAAATTTCCACCCCATGTAATGTCTAGCACAGATTTCCTTTGGGAGTAGCTCTGGTGGCACAATGATTTACTTAGAAACAAGAGCCCAGTTTTGAGTTTAGTTTATAATTTCAGTTATGAATCTTGTTTGGTTTTTTTATTTGAAGTTGGGCTGAGGTGTATCAGTAATCAGTGAGTAGAAGAAAACATACAGCGAGAAAGGAAGCAGATACAGTGATCTGCTAACATAAAGTGCTCCAGCCATTAGTGCTGATGTTCTGATTCTTCAGCCATATCTCAAGATTTCCTCCAGACTAAACTTTTTTCCTTTTTATCCTCCTTTCAGATTATCTTACACACAAACTACAGTTACTGCTGGAAGTAGTCCAACAAGAAGTCAAAACTTACTGAGAAAACCATCAGAACTTACAGGAGAAGATAAAATCTACTTATTCCATTTCTGGTACCTTTGATCTTACCAAAAGCAGGCCACACTCTTACTCTTTTAATCACTGCAAATGAGCATAAGCCTGAGCCAAAACCTTGCTGCAAGTGTTCCTAAGCTTGCCAATTGGGATCGGGATGAGTGTGTCACATCTGTTTCTGCCTTTCTCTTTTTTAGCAAAACAATCTAGTTCTCTGAAATGAGCTTGCTTTGCCTGCAGAGTGTCTTCAAAACCAAGATCCTAATTTTGCAGCCTAGCCCAGTCCTCTGTAACATAGTGGGGGGGTGTGGTGTGTGTGTCTGTATACACACTATTTTAAAATTCCTTAACTCGGCAAATAGAGAAAGGGAGCATATTGCAGAACTTAGTCCAGTACATGGAAGCCAAATGCAGGTTTCAAACTGAAGTGTTGTAGTAGCCATGCTGTGGACAAATATTGTGAAGGGAAATGGGTGGGGAGAGCAAATTAGAAATAAGGTAGATGAATTGGAAAGGAGGAGGTGGGGGGATAAAACTTCGTTTACCAGAAAGTGCACATTCAGGTTAAGGAGAAGATATTTGAAACCCCTTTGAAATTCAAATGTTGACAAAGTAAGGTCAGAAAGTTTTGCTGTGATTACTGTATAAGCAGATTAAGTTTATTTTGCTTTGAAATAGTGTTTCAATTTTTTCTGTCATGATATTTCAAAATGTACAAACACATTAAAAAAAAAATCAGCTAAATATCCACAAGAATATGACAAAATAGATCCTGATCCCTCCCCCCACTCCCCAGCCCTGCTCCTCACCTGGTACCACCAGTGAAGTTGAAAATTCCGATTATGGCCCAACTCCAGTGAAACACAATTTCTGCTTTAGTTAGACAAAATGACTGATGAGACTTGGGCAGATTCCTTAATAAATGCATCTTTTGGTGCTCTAAGAAGACGTGATAAACTTCATGTCAGAGCTTTAACTTTAAATCTGCGGTCAAATGACTTGCTAAATCAATACATAAATGCTCATTTGAACTATTGACAAAAGAAAGGTTTCCGTTATTGGATTGCTTTGGTTTATATTATTAATGTGGCAATGTTATATGTCCAGATAAAACAGTAATTAGCTATTTCCAATCACTTAATTGTTAATATTTTCCTAAAAGATGGGAAGTAGCATGCTGAGACTCCTCTAATGACCGCTGGAAAGCGGAAGAGCAGAACGTGGAGCATTTTTAACCTTTTGTAGCAAGCTTTTATGTACTTAGAGTAAAACCAAAATAGCCTTTATAAAACCAATGTAATCTACCCAAACATGTAAAATTCACCATCAAGATCTGGAAATAAATGTGTTTTTTTTTTTCCAAAGCAATTGAGAATTATTATTCTTGTTATGACTGCTTTCTGCTCCTGTGCTAAATTAAGCTGGGAAAGCAGCAGCGTGGCTGCAGGGCTCATTTCCCCCCTCCCTTCCCACAGTTTAATTTACAAGCTGCTGGACATTGTTCAACGGGAAATCCAGTCCTACTGGGAAAACCATCACAACCTACAGGAGATGGTACCGCCTTTAAATGATAGTGTGGTTTCAAGTGAGATCTGGAAGTGTTTCCAGGCTCCCAGGCATGGCTCGGTCCCCTCTCGCACCGGGCTTTGCTGAAGCTGAAGCCCCGCAGCACTCCGCAGCCGGGCCCCAGGGTGGGTGGCTGAGGAACCAACCTGCGGAAGACCTTGCACAACCAGGTAAGCCCCATCACCCCAACATAGCCTTAGTCCACCCCCTTAGGTACTGGTTTGGGGGATCTTCTACATCTTGAGGTAGAAGCATGAGACGCTGCCAGCCTGGTGCTGTGCTGCAGGACCCCTGTGAGCACAGTGTGCCTACATCATAGCATCAGTACTCGCGCATCAAACCTTGGAGTGGTCTGAAATTGCAACAGAGCTGCTGTGTGTGTCTGCAGATAGACACATAGGAAGGGTGAAACGTCACTTTTTTTTGTCTATTTCATCTGAAGAGAAAAAGGGAACAAGAATTTAAATTCCTGGGGGGAAAGTAAGTAATCCTACCTGCTGGACCATGGTTTCTTTATATGTGATAAATCATTTGACATATGCAGGGAAATCACACTTGGGTGCCTCTGCTGACTGTGCAGGAATATGATCTTGCAGGGCTATATATAGGAATTCTGCTCCAAGACCTGTCAGATATTGGAAATGCAGGCAGATACAGCATCATTGACAGTTAGAAATCAGAGTTTCAACAGCTCCACGGATGACATTGCAATTAAAAGCGATAAAAATAAAAAATATATGTTCAGAAGATATTAGTTTACAGTGAGCTCAAGTTTCCAGTTTGTGGTGAGTTGTTTGTTTTTGGAGAGGATGGTGTGCTGCTCCCAGCAAAGCTACGTAAACATTTTCTACTAAGCCAGAATGTTTTTCCTAGAGCTGATATCTCGTGCCTACTGAAGCTCTTGGCTTCAGTTCAGAAAAGTATTTTACTAGAGAATTCACATATGCAAAAATGAACCTGCGGAACCCAATCCTATAAATCTCATCAGTCAAAGGGAAGCATAAAAGTTGTGCAACTGTGGAGACGACAGCCAGATACTATATTGGGAGGTCAAAAGCCAGTCAAGAAAGTCCAGACAGGGAAGAAACAAAGTTCAACTTCATAATCATACTTGTGGTGGTTTTGTTGGGGTGGGTTTTTTTAATAGTATGTCTATAAAATGCACTCAGAGTGCAGCCTTTCCAGAAACTAAAACAGAGATTTATGTGTTTCAGCCACTACTGATCTGGTCTGACTAGACCATCAGGAAATAAAAATGTTCTGGGCAATTCAGCTGAACGTAATTTGTGTAACAAAAAAAAAAAAAAAGTTTGCATCTGAACGAGTTTATGTAGTTAGTTGTACTTCACCTGTCGTTAAGCTTTATGCTTCAGAGCTCTGCTGGGAAACGCTGTCAGCCTTTTAGACTGAAAGGCTGGAGGTCAGACTGGAAAGCTCCTAACCGTTCTCTGATTTCCGTGGGGAAGAACAGAGCAGAGGCTCAGACTTAAGATAAAGGAGTACAAATACTCGGGACAGCGCAGTGCTCTGTGTGGGCTGACTGAGCCTGCCCCGCAGCGCTCTGGGCTTGGTTTGCGCTGGTTTGGGTCGCTCGGTGCAGTGCTGCATACTGCAACCCCCCCAAACAGTGAGATAGCCAACACGGAGAGTGTGTTGAGAGATGCACCGGCTTTCTGCATTGAGATTTGGGGTTCGCTCTGCAAGGCAACGCCAGCTTTTGGCTTCCAAAGAATGATATTCAGCAGAAGCTGCTCCCAGCAGGAATCTGGAAAGCAAAAGGTCCTGAATACCCCCGACCACTGGAAGGATGGGAGGAACTGGGGCAAGGTAAGTACTGGTGTGCAATGACAGGAACCAAGCGATGGGGATAAACTGTGCCAGTTCGTAGAGATGTTGATTTTATTGATGCATCTGCCGAAACCATCAGCTGTGCCTGGCCACTCTGCTCATGCCTGGCAGATGTGTGTGTGTATGGCGCAATAACCAGAAGGAAACGTTACTCAGCTCCGTTTCCTAAGGGTCAGTGGCTAGCGGAAAGGCATCTGTGACGTCCCGCGGAGAGAGACTCCGAGACAGACAGCAAGGTACAGGCGTGCAGTCGGGAGTTCATGAGGAGCTATCACAGGCCAGTCATCTTTTATTTCTGAAGGTCTTATTGCACCCGGGGGACCTTTCCCATGCGGAGCAAGGGTTCAGAGGGCTTGTCCGACTGGCGAGCACATGGCTGTTGCCCTCAGCTCCCAGGGGCGGTGGCTGGGCAGCCCCACGGCAGGATTGTGAGAAGGGGAGACGGGGAGGTGGTATGTGCCGGGCTCCGACAGCTTTCCTGGGGTGCCGCTGAGCTGGGAGGGAGGGCAGGGAGGGAGACAGAGGCAGCTGGGGATTTCATGGTTTGTGGGCTTGGCTTTAACCTCTGCTGGACGGGTGACTGCTTGCAGTTAGCCATATCATAAGTTGTGTTTATATCTTCATTAATTCACCCTTTCTTCCGCATGAGAAGGAAGTGTGTAAGAGAAAAGGTGGCATGAGATTGCTTTTTATGTATAAAATTTCCTCTGTATAAAGCTATTCCTGTGGAGATATAAAAAGCAAATTTACAGGGTATCTCAGCTGCACAAGACCAGATAGCAAAATCTTCAGCAAAATGTGAAGGACACTACCTGTCTCGCCAGTGAAATATTTCTGTCCTCTTTAAGTGTTTCACCTCTGTTTCTTTCTAGTTGGTCTTAGTTGGTGAGTAGAAAATCTCTGCAAGAGGCAGAAATGCTGGCAAGTGAAAGTGAAAGTGAAAGTAGGGCGCAACTGGACATTTTGGAAAGCTGATGGGGTTAGGGCAGCCTGGGAGCCCTGGGTCTCGGCAGGGGTTAGCATTCATCTGTGGAGTGGGAAGAGAGGGAACAGCGATGGGGGGAACAATAGAGAAAAGCTGCCTGGAAACATCATCCCACCCCATTCCCCCACTTTCCTCTCCGTTTCCCCTCCGCCCCCTCAAATCCCACACTCGATATCCACAAACTCCAAAATCCTCTGCTGTGGCAGCAGCAGCACGCTGCTGTGCAGAGAGGAGAGAAGGAGAAGCCACATCCAAAAACAGCTCCCGGAGTGCTGGATCTCATGAACCTCCTGCAATGGGATTTGAGAGAGAATGAATCGGGAGCGTTTTTCTAGGAACAGGCCTGGCTGGTGTTACTGCGTACAAAGAGCAACCGTGGTCTGAAGACAGTAGTGGAAAAAGCTAAGGCTGCAAGGGAGACTTGGGTCCTTCCTCGCTCTTTGTTCTGTCAGTCCAGGGGCTGCCAAGCCTTTGTTCGTGGACCTTTGTACTGTAACCAGCTCTATAAGGGAGCTCCTCCTATAATGATTTCCTCTGATTAGCCTGCTCTGAATACCTGTGATCCCTGCCAAAGCATGAAGGGCGTCGGAGCCGGATAAATGCTCATTTCCAGTTTCTGTTTGAATACTGTGTTCAAATTCTTCGAGCAGTTCCGAGTAGCTCAGCCACAGACCCTTGCAAACTCCACAGCAGGCAGGTGGGCAGGTCTCGGCTGCATGTATGTGCTCCGCCATAGGGTAATGTTGTAGGAGCAGCAAAGTGATGAGATGCATAGAAAAAATGTTGTCTGGATCCCAAACTGGGACATTCAAAGGAGGCTGAAGCACAGCAGCGAGCAAAGTAAAATCCTCTGAATTTGAATTATTGGTGGCTACCTGTTTCAGCTTCTTTTCTTTGCAGGTGCTGTGTCTCCAGGGTAGGGCACAGATCAGAGATCTTGCTGGTAAGTGATTTCCACTCCCTGCAAGGAATTTGACCTTGGTTGGCTGCCAGATGCCCACCCAGCCACTCTCTCACTCCCCCTCCACAACAGGACAGGGGAGAAAATAAGATGGAAAAGTTCACGGGTTAAGATAAAGACAGGGAGATCACTTACCAATTACTCTCATGCTCAAAAGAGACTTGACTTGGGTGAAGTTAATTTATTGCCAATTAAAATAGATTTGGATGGTAAGAAACAAAACCAAAAACTGGAACAACACTTTCGCCTATCCCCCTTTCTTCCCCGGCTCAACTTCACTCCTTCATTTCTGAATCTTACACCTCCCCCTTGCCCCCCCCCCCCCCGCCAAATGATGCAGGGGGGATGGGGAATGGGCACTGACCTCAGTCCATAAGAGTTGCCCTCTGCCACTCCATCATCCTCAAAAATTTTGCACGCTCCAGCATGGCTCCTTCACACCGGCTGCAGTCCTTCAGGATAAGCCTGCTCTGGCATGGGCTTTTCTCTATGGACTGCAGCTTCCTTCAGGGCATGTCCATATGCTGCAGCGTGGGGTCCTACACGGGCTGCAGTGTGAATATCTGCTCCACCACAGTCCTCTACAGGTTGCAGGGGGACAATCGGCTTCACCATGGTTATCTCCATGGGCTGCAGGGGAATCTCTGCTCCAGTGCCTGGAGCACCTCCTCCCCTCCTTTTTCACTGACCTGGGTGCCTGCAGGGCTGTTTCTCTCACGTTTTCCCCCACTTCTCACTGCTGGGCAGCTTTCTCAGAGGTGCCACCAGCTTGGCTGATGGGCTCAGCTGTGCCCTGCAGTGGGTCTGTTGAGCCAGCTGTGTCCAGCACAGGGCACCCCCGGTCTCTTCTCACAGAGGCCACCTCTGCAGGACCCCACTGCCAGCACCTGGGCACCTGCACCGGTGAGTGAGTGGCAGCTTTGCTTTCCTGAACACTAAAGGAGGGGTGATGCTATCAGAAGGCACTGAAGACATTCTGACTTCTGCAGCTGATCACACATTGCCTAGAAGCCAAATCTTACTCCTGTTAGCCAGGTGGCACCACTGGCCTTCATGTAATGAGCTGAGTTTATTGTGTCAAGTTGTATTTTCTTCCAATGTGTATTTTAGAAATATGTATTTTAGAAAAAAACAGTGACCCGGGTCCAAGCCACAGAGGTCAGGGTAATTTCTGTGATGCTTACCATGCCCCATAAACGTACAAACATCAGTTCCTCGGTTCTGGGTTAAACCTGCACTTCCCAGCTGAAGGGGTCTCCTTTTCTGAGAAGTGATTAGACTTCTGACTAGACCAGGGATATCATGTAGTTTGACAGCTTTGTAAAAGACCCATACTTTAATCTGGATTTCTCTTCTGATGTTAGAGCCGAGGAAGCAGCCAGACGTTAATCAGCTCTTCTGTGCCTGCGGTGTCTTCTGACTCATCCGTCTGCTCCCGAAATGGAGTACGCCTGGTATTGGCTTGATGATTCTGGGCAGTGGATTGAGTATGGGGAAGAGGTGAGATCCATCCACTGTTGATGCCAAAAGCTCTTGTTAAGCCATCTTTGGAGAGTTATTTAGGGCACGTTGTTCTGCAGCTGGTGTGTTTCACACATGCTGCTGGTGCCCTTGCAGTGCTGCTCCGATGCCCGGGTAGATTTGTCTTATTAATTGTCCCTCGAAGCAGTACCTCTACTCTGTGAAAGCTTTCAAAGGACTGGCATTGAAAGCCGATGCATTTCCCAGAGATGATGGATGTCTTTTGGATGAAGCTGACCACACATGCTGAAGGCTGCTTTGTTCCTGTTGTTACAAGCCAGCTGTTCTCTGTGGGGTACCCCTCTGTTGCTGAAGAAAAAAATGCTTGAAGCCTTAGTTCAAAATGGCATCCCATGATAGGGGCCTGGGGAAACACTGGTATTTCCCCACAGTGCCACCTAAACCAACGACTGGTTTCTAACAGGCATAATTTCCTTGTTCTTTCTATAGCATCCATATCACTGCTCTGCCACCGTAACATCTGCAGATCTGGAGAAGGAATTTCTAGCTGACCACAAAGGCACTGTGTTATTCAGGGCTGGTTCTCAGAAGTATGAGTTAAACTTTAAAGGTGAAGTATTTCCTTGTTTTAAGTTCATTACACAGTGTAGCTGGCTCTAAGGTAGTCTTCTTCACGCAGAGTTGTCACCCTATGTCTGGGTTTCTTTGAACAGGTCTTTTTCCTCCTGTACGTTTTCTCCAAGCAGAACTTGAGCAGTATGTACATTTCTTTGCAGTTTTGAGATGTCCTGCTTGAGCTTGTAGGCTTGTGCATCGACAGTCAAAAAAGCATCATCTCTGACAATATTGTGTATTCAGAAGATGAGCTGAGAGTAAACACTTCATGGCATCTGGCTTATGCATTTGGGTTTTTACAACTAAAAATGAGAAATGAGAAAGGGGAAAAAAAAAAAGGCACTGAAAAGTCCAATGGTGGAGAAGTGAGCCCATGGTAGACATCTTGCAAGCTAGTTAGGGGGAGAGAAAGCATAGAATGCAGCAAAGGAAAATTTAGGGCTGGTTGCACAGAGAGAGAATGGGAAAAGGAGAAATGCTTTTCTGTTTCTAATTTATTTACCCATCTTAAAATTCCTGATAGCTTTCCAGGCTTTAAATCTGTTTCCTGGCATGGATAAAGAGAGTGGTGTTTAAAGCAGGAAACAATGGATAATTAGCTGTGTCACGCAGCATGCGCTCTGTGATATTGTTACAGGACCAAGAAGAGAGAGCAGACTTCCCTCTTAGCACTATGTAACAATCCCGCACTGCTGGGAAAGCTAGATTTATGGCCTCCATCATATTGAAAACTGCTCCCTGCTGCAGGCCTGACATCAGATGTGGTTTTCTCTGGCTGACAGCCTGGGCGTGAATGCACGTGCAGGTGCATTTGGTGGTTGGTTGCCTCCGAGCCTCACAACCTACGCTAGCAGGTGGTTGACCTTGCTGATCTCCAAGCAGAAGCAGCACAAGTGGGAATGGTTTTGAAGTATGGAGTGGGGTGGGTGTGGTAGAGAGCGCACCACCATGTGATATTCAGGGCTGCCTCCTTTTTTATTTTTTCTAAACATGTAAGAGTGTGTCCCTGGACAATACATCATCTAATTATTGAGTCATTGTGTTTTTCTTTCAAGACATGGTCCAAACAAATTTGATCTATGAGACTCAAAGAAAAGTTGCCCGACTGCCAAAATTTCTGTCCTCTCAAGGTGGACAAGACAGAAGGTAATATACATTCATTATTTAATAAAGTCTCTAGACGACAGCACCTTTCTGCTAAGAAGTTCCTCCTACCTGTCTAGAATTAAATTTTAGATTTCTTAAATTCATTTTTAGATACCTTTTGCTGTCTGGATTAAGGGCAAGTTTTGTCGTGACAATATTTGTAAATTATGCAACACTCCTGCGAAGTGTGCTGGAGGGATGTTTGGTGACAGTCTCTGGCAGCTGTGAGAGACCCCTAGAGTAGGTTTGTCATCTCTGTGAGAGCAAGGCCACACAGGGCTGACGCAACCGTGCAAGGAATTTTTATTCCTTGATTTACGCCCCAACAATACTAAGTAAACTGTGCACAGAGTAGGAGCAAGGGACTGCCAGTCCCAAGAACTGTGGAGCAGATAGATGCCATCCCCTGGAAGGCTGAGGATAAAAAAAAACACAGAAGAAAACCCCTCTAAATGAAGTGAACTGGATGCGCTTCTTTGGGATACCCGATCTTATGGGTTTTTAAAGGAAGTTCAACTTGACAGAATTTGAGCACGTCTGCTGTAGAAGTTAGTTGTGCTACTGCTTTATTTTAAAAAGACCCCTCTTTGCTTCAGAAACTCACCAGCAGACAGTGCATTTGAAGCCAAGGGTTCAATTTAAGGGTTGGTTCAATCAAGGGTGGGTTGATTCAAAAAGAGAACAAACTGTAACTCCTGAATGGATGCTATTGCTCCTATTGCTTGGGTTAAAACATGCATGCCAGGAGGGCATTAGTGCTGGAAGTTGTTGAGCACTGACTGGCCACCCACAGCCTCCTGGCAGGCTTGGTCCTGGGGACAGGTAGGGTCATGCCACCCCTTTGGCCAGCGATTTAAAGATGACTAGCCGCATGGAGGGAGAGGGGAGGGCTCATGCTCCAGTTTCCCAGGTGTTCAAGCAGCACATGTGGAGGGCTAGCTGGGAACAGTTGTGTAAACCACCTGGCTGGGAGCATGCTACTTCTCATTTGAAGCTCTACTACCAGTGTCTTGACCTGCCAAGAGATGCATTAGCGCCACTAGGATGTGGGTGGAAATGTGAACTGAAGAAAGGGATAACGGTTATGTGGAAAGCAAATCAAACAAAAAGTAAATCCAGGGATACCCAAAGGCTGCCATAGAGCCAGCGGCTGGATCCTGCAGAAGGGGGATTTGGTTAGGAGCATCATGGACTGACTTGCTCCTTTTTCTTTTCTGCAGCCAAAACATGACACTATCATGTTCTGTCTGTCCTCCACAATGGGACCAATCTGCACTGCCTGATATTGGGTTCAAGGTAGGTCTTTCCAGCTTTCCGATGGGTAGGGTGAACTGTGTCCTATACTGATTTTTCTGAGAACATGACCCAAGGCACTTGAGATGTTCCCGGCTTTGAAACATGTCTTATAAAATAAGCAACTATGAGGTGAAACCAGACTGACAGTTTCACATCCAGAATAGACCTGTGTCTCCTGGGAGGCTCTCTGAGACCCTCTGCATATACCACGCAGGATAAGAAAGGCCCTTTTGGCCATTACTGGTCTGACCTCTCCATTGCACTCTCCCAAAGCACCTGATCCTCTGATAAACTGGATGAATTGCATCTTAAGGGGTGTTGTAATATTTCCTCCATCCATTTGAGGCAAAATGCTATTTGCCGTAGTAAAACTAGGGCTTAGCCCTGTAGGGAAGGTGCTAGAAGGAGCTAGGGTTTCAAACTAAGGTGAAACTGATATTCACTCTTCTCCAGCCTGAATACTGCTGTGCATTTCATCTTTAGGTTACTCTGAAGTAAAAATAATCTAGATGTGGAGGTGTGTCCACTGAAGGAAGCTCGCGTGGGATTGCATTAATTTCCCTCAGTCAGTGCCTGTGCTTCCAGCACGGGGAGTGGGGGTGAAGGTAGGGGGAGGATGGTTACCTGGAAAGACAGGAGAAGCTTGTGATTTTAATGGCAGGGCTTTTCCTCTGAAGCGAGGAGGTTAATGAGTCCTTTGGAAGGACTGGGAGTTGTTACTATCAGTAATACCTTATTTTTGGTGTTTTTAATATTTTCAGTTGGTACAGCTCAGTTACGCTTCTCGTGAATATGGAAAAATTAAGAGGCTGTTTGAGAAGACAATGAAAGATTACTGCATCCACCAACTACAGAGGATCCAGAACCCAACGCTTTGGCAAGTTTTTCAGTGGTTTGTATCTATTTTATTTCATTACCCTGATGGTAGCAGAAGACTGGTATTTCCTGATCTATTGTCTTCCACAATCTGCGTTAGGAGTTGCCAGATCCAGCAGCCCAGCAGAGGTGAGACTGCCACGTATCTGTGTGCCTGGGTCCAGCTGGTAGCGAGGTTCAGCCCATGTTCCCGGTACACATGCCCAAGCACACACATGCACACAAAATGTATGAATATGCACACAGCTGGTCACAAGAACCAACACAGACAGCACAGCAGTCATGCAATCAGAAACAGCACCAACAGCCTTATCCTGTTCCCTTCCTCTGGCTGACTGGGATGAAAACATGTTACAGGAACATACGTACAGGTATGGGTCCCTCCAGGAGCTGGTCTTAGACACTCAGCCTACCAATGTCCTGGCCCCTGGGTCCTCTTGTCTCCAGTTACGTTCTGCATAGACGCACATACATGCAAATGGGTCTCTGTAGACTGCATGGTGTCTTCAGTGGTTGGCTGGGACCTCCTGGTCCCTTCGATAAGCAAGCTCAGACCTTCTGGTCTCTCCAGTATCTGGCCCAGACTTACGACTGTTCCGAAACCTGGTTCCCAGGCCAGTTACCCTCCTCACTGGCTGCCCAGCTTGATATGGGCTAGTGATCACACACTGACGCACATACCCTCACTTGCTGCAGTTGCTGGTGCTGTGGACATGCAGCTCCTGTGACCCAAGGTCCCACTCCAGTTTCTGCACCCAGACCCCCATACATGCGCATGCACACAGACTGGAGAGTCCATTACCCAGGTAAGAGTTAGAAATGCAGTTTAATGAGAAGATAGGGCAGACTGCACTGATCAGGCACAGGGCATGGCCAGACAAGCCTACTGACCAGACAGTTGCCTGTTTATACACAACCAGCCCTTTTTACCCGCTTATCCATCTATTTTCCCATGTTTGTTCCTCCTCAGACCATCTTGATCCCTCCCTTCTCCCACCTACAGTTCCTCTGTTAAACATCCCATTATAAATCTTGTGCAATCCCCAAATGTTCTTCCCCTCTGTTCTGTAACAAGTCCCATATTCTCACATGCAGTACCTTCCTTATGTCCGTGAGCTGCTCTGGACCCTCTCCATTGCTCACCGTGCTGGGTGTTCCCCTGGTCTCTGGGGCTGAGGCTCCCCTGGGGCAGCCCTGGGAGGGACCAGGGGCTGCCTCTCTCTGTGACTGGGTTATTGGGGTTGTCTCTGTAATTTTTGTGTGCGTGGAAATGAGCCTTTTATCATATAACCTAACACGCTGTGTGTGTGGTTCTTGCTAGTGTTATTCAAAAAGAAAGTTATTTTCCTTCACCATGACTGAGCTGTAGTATCTCAAATTTATTCTTTTTGTTTTAGTCTCTTCCACATAGGAGTTTAAAGAAAAAAAAAAAGGTACTTTTTATGTAATAAAGATAGGGGTAGAGATTATACAGTCTTCACTGTGGCTTCATACAGCTCAGTTTTATAATCATATTTATGCATTCAGGGTTTATATAACCTAGGAACTGACCAATTCCCAGTCAAGAGATTTTTGTCTCTTTACTCTCTCATGTGGTATGAAGTTGTGGGTGATACAGTCCATAGTGATGCTGAGAACTTCTTGTTTTGCTGGAAGGAGCCAGCTGTGCAGCAGGGTGCCAACAGAAGTGCAAAGCAGGCAGTAACCCCAATGAGAGTGGTTTGTGTCACTGTTCCTCCATGACACAAAAGTAGGAGGAGTTGATCTGGGAAATTGTCCTCGTTTGAACCAGGGTAACATGTCATTAATTTTTTATTATTTCTTGTTTTGTCCCTAGGCAAAAGGAGCAGATGAAGAAGCTCAGTAAATCGAAATGGGTGGATGAGCGGCTCCTGTTCCATGGGACAAGTCCATGCCACGTGCCTGCCATCTGTGAGCAGAACTTCGACTGGAGGATCTGTGGGACTCACGGGACAATGTATGGAAAAGGTACGAGTGCAGAAGCGTGGGTTCAGGGGCTGTAGCAGCACGGGCTGCAGACCCCAGCCAGGCTGGTGGGTGGGTGTGAGTTGACTGACTGTCCCTGAATGCCGCACTCCTGCCATTAGGGCACTCTCATCTGCGAGCATCTGCATTGTTGCAGGCAGCATCCGCAGCAATCCCATTTCGGGAGGGCCTAAAAACACAGCTCTGCCTCAGGTGCTGCTGTTCAGCAAAGCTCTTGGACAGGTGGGACTGGCAGGTTGATGGCAAAACGTGGCTAGAGTCTGTTGATGCTTTAAAATAAGCTGATATGGGAACACCTTGCAAGGATGCATGTAGAGCTACCTGTTGCATCACTGGCTGCCAAAGGACTTATGGCAGATGTTTGTTCCTTGGTTGATAAATTGTCTTACTGTGGCTTTTTCTGATCCCTAGGAAGCTACTTTGCCAGAGATGCCAGCTATTCTCACGAGTACTGTTCCTCTCGCAGTGGTCGCTACAGCATGTTTGTAGCTCACGTTCTTGTTGGAGACTTTGTTCAGGGAAACTCCGAATACCTTCGCCCTCCACCCAGAGCTGGCAATTCAAACAGACTTTATGACAGCTGCGTGGATGACCCAACAGACCCTTCCATCTTTGTCATCTTTGAGAAGCACCAGATTTACCCTGCCTATATCTTGGAGTACAGCAGCGAGGCCCAATGTATAATCCTGTAATGAATGGCAGAATCTCCTTTGAGCTTAAACTGAATAAATTACACTTTAGTACAGGTTTTTTTAATGTTTGTTCAATTTTAGTAGTAGCTTTAGAACATCTTGTAATGCAGCAAACTAATATGAATCCCCTGAAGGATTTTGGGGCATAGTTTTTTGATGGGGGCTATTCTTTTGCCAGCAGAAAGTGCTAAACTTTAACCTCCACCTTATCTCTAGCCTGGGATGGGATGTACCTACCTTGCGTGCCCTGATGCAGTGACACCTGCCGCTGCTGAAAGCGGCTCTGCTGAGTATACGATTAACTTGATCCACTGATATAGTCACTTAGGGATGATTCCTGCCTGTGATGGTGCTGATGTGCCAGAGGGAGACTGGGTGGGGAATGTGGAAGGAGGAAAAGTGGAAGTACCTATGTCATGGTGCACAAGAGAGGAATCATGGCCTGTTTTTCCAGTAAATGGCAGGAAGCTCCTGCGTCCTGGAGGCTTTGTAATTAATGCTGGCAATAAACTTCGCTTTGTTTCCCGGTTGCACTGCTGACAGCTCTTCTTACCCTGTTCTTCTATGTCAAGTCTGCCCATCCCCGTGACACCCTTGCTCTGTCCCCACTGGGTTTATGTCAAGAGAATCAGCGATATTGTAGCTGCTGAAGTTAGACCCCACCATGCCGTGACATTAACAGCGAGGAAGTCCATGGTGAGCTGAATAATGGCACACGGCAGTATCCCACCGGGGCTGCAGAGCCAGGGCTTGCAGCAGTGAGCGGCGAGGCAAAGGAGCTTTGTGAGGGGTGGCCACTGGCACAGCCATCCCCCTTCCCACCCTGCAGAGAGAATTTGGCGGTGGCTACTTTGAATTGTCATGCTGCTGCCTGGCACTTCTCCGGGCGATTGGGAAGCGCCCCAGGGGTGTGTGGTCTGACTGGGATGGATGGGGGAAAGCTTGGATGATGGACATAGTACTTGAAACTTGGCGGATGGTGGGATAACATTCAAGATGACTGATAGCATGGAAACAAAAATTAATGGTTTATTTTAAAACAGCCTTGCTGTATAAGCTGTTGTAATTCAGCAAAGGAGTCACAAGTGGTTCAGCTGTGCATGTCATGAGTGGGAGGAACTAAGAGTAGGGATGCGTGTAGGATCTCATCAGCTTTCCTAAAGCCTGCTATCTTCAGGAACAATCAGTGCCCTTAGAAAATGTCAGAAAGGCAGCTGACTGCAATGAGTACCTGAGCTGCCATATTTAGTGCATTTCCATGTCCCACCTCTTTTGCAGGAGCCTAAAGGTTGTTCTTTTGCAAATTGGTGATCTAATCTTGTCAGCCACAGATGAGCACAGAGCTTTCTGTGCAGTCAGGAAGTAAAAGTTGCTTAAATAGACTTTTTCCTGAATATATAGTATTTTTTAATAAAAAAAAGAAAAGAAAAGCAAATGACAGCAAGTTATCTACACACACCTTTCTCAATAAGGAAAGTGGTGTATAACAGTTAATTGCTTTCCTGTGCTATCAATACCACCACATTGGAAAACTGCAGTGATTTTGGAGAGCTGTTTGCCTAGGATTTGTCAGTTGTCATAGATCTGCATTCTGTGCTTTGCCTAAACATGAATCTGAGCATTATTTGTACAACCAATAACAGAAAGTCTGTTTTAAGCTATTAATTTTATAAATAGGTGGGATTATATAGAGATCTTTTTTGGTTTACAGACTTGGTGCCTGATCGTGGCACCCAGTGGGTGCTGTGCATGGGCAGCCTTCACCTCTCAAGCATCCTCCCCTTTGCTGCCTCTGAGCTGCAGGCTTGTAAGGATGGGAAGGGACTGAATGATGACCCTTTCCAGCTGGCACCCTGCCTTAGTCCTTGCAATGTTGCATAAATTTTCTCCATGGCTTCATCAGCTTGTGGGGGTTGCGTGTGCAGCCTTTGGGCAGGACAGGGGCTGGGAGATGGAGGGTTTGGGAAGAGTTTTGTTATTAGAGAAAACGCGCTGTGGAATGATGCCCTTGTACAAACCATCTTCCCTTGTTCTTCTCTGCCATGGCAGAAGAAACCATCCATCGTGTGGGATAAAGCTGTTTCCAGCAAGGTAGGCTTCGGGGTGTGATTGCCAGCCTCCTCGGGGGCAGGAGAAGGTGAGGGAGAGCCTGCTGAGGGGCAGGCCAGTCACTGAAAAAGGGGTTTTTGTTGGCCTGAAAAAGAGGAAACCAGGCAGAGAGGAGAGGACAGGTGCAAACATGCAGAGTTTGGAAGAAAAGGAGATTTTCCAGTAAGTCAAAACTGTTTCTGCCTTCAGAGAGAGTTCTCGCAGCCTCCAGCAATTAGGTGCCAGGTATCATATCGAGAAGATCAGGCAAGGGTCTGGTGTGCACAGCTGTAACGGTGCGCTGTGGTGTGGGACGGCTGAGGTGTAGCTGCTGTGGGCTTTGTAGGTGTTGGAGTACCAGATCTGAAGTGGAAGCGCTCCTTGAGGATCCTGCACTATTTCAGGGTCACTCTGCAACACTCACTTTGTGTCACTGCCAAAAGGAGCAACCCAACCTCTGGGTATGTGTTGCTGCTGTTTTCCCCATGTCAGTACCAGCGACTGTACTGCGGTGGGGAGGATCAGATGCAGAGCATTCATCTCCTTGAAAACCCACCTAGCCAAAAAACCCCACAAAACCCAAATCCAAAATATGCTGTTCTGCAAGAACCGTTTCCAGTTCTGCTCGTGCCAACACCAAAAAGAAGAGGGGGAGCTGCAGCATACATTTTGACTGGCATAAGATGGTATTGAACCTTTAGCCCAAGCAGAGCTTTGAACAGTAAAAGAAGTGGGAATATTTCGGCCAGTAAGGCACTGAGAGCAGAAACCACTAGTAAAAGCAAATTAATCTGTGAATGCTTCTTCATGGCAGTTTTGTTCGTTATCATAAATTTGCTAAAACTTCTTCCTGACCTGAACCTCCTGCTACTTCTGGAGTACCTGGGTGCCTCCGAAGTACTGAGCAGAAAGCATTCCTCAGCACCCTTTTAGATGAGAAATCTTTGCAAACTGTCAGCGACACGTGCAATTGTTGGCAGGCACTAAGCGTGGATCTGATCTGTGGGCTTTTAATTTTTTTTTTCCCTGAAAAAAAAGTGTTTGAAGATCTCCCTACCCTGCTGAGAAAGGGTTAAATGACTTCTGACTCAGATGCATGAGACTGACAGTTTCAGAGTCACCAAGATGGTGGTGCAAAAGGTCTGACCTGAGGAATGCTGTGAGTAGCCAAACTGATTTCTGCGGAATTTGCTGCTTTCCCTGCCAGCCAGACCAGTGCCAGATGGGCAGATGTTGGGGTGGGCATGTCCTGGAGCAGCAGCTTCTCTTCGTGATCTCCTGGAGAGGCTGCTGCAGGCATCGGCAGCTTCTCCAGTAATTTCTTTAGCAATTGTTTTGCAGGAACCAGCGACGATTCAGAAGGATCCATTGCATTTTGTACCCATATAAATAATGTATTTCTTCTACATGCTTAGATGTACTGTATTTGTCTCTGCCTGCAAAGATGTTAGCTCAAATGATCTTTTCATCATAAGGCATTTCTAATTGATTTTCTTGTGGTGCTCTTAGGGCTTCACAACATCTCTAGCTTTAACACTGTTGGTTACATATTCATGCACCTGTTCTAGGCTTTTTATTAAATAACAGAATTTTTATCATTTTCTATTAAATAACTATTAAACTCAGAAAGTTTTCAGGCCTTCTTTTAATATACTGGTGCCAAATTTGACTTTTCAGCATTTTTAAGAATCCTTTTTCACAATTTTGACATAATTTATTACAGGATGATTAAATTGCAGAAACCTAATGCTTGGTTGAACATGCTGAATGGCATGTTATTTTCCAAAACATTTAAACTCCTAAAAGTCAGCCTGAACCCCATAACCTGGCACAACCACTGTATGGGTCCCAGGTGAAGAAAACACAGATGTTGTTCTTGGCGTGACATGCTCAAAAATTGCATTATTTAATAAGGTTGTTTCTGGATCGAGGGAATAATGATCCCAAATCACTGTGTAGCTGTGGTAATGATGGGGGGCTGAGGGTTTGGGGGAGGGCAGGGGCCCTCAGCTAGGGTCTGCAGGAGACAGATCTGTAGGAATCAGACTTCCACTGCTCAGGGAATAACTTTTTCTAACTGTTCCTGTTTTTTTGCAGTCCTGTTTCTTTTGATGAAGCTTATTGTCTGGCATGGTGAGTCCTAGACACTATTTCCCAAAACAATGCAAACTGTCTTTCCAAGATTACCTTTGCATCTAGCTTACAAACAGGAGCAATAGGAAAGGCTGACCTGGTTCATATCCATCTGTTCTTAATAAACTTAGATTTTCCTTCCAGATGCTTTACTGCAATGTCAGAGGACCCATTAATCCGTGCACCAGTGCTCAATCTGTAAATATGTGGGAAGTGTCTACACATGATATCCCTACCACTGGAGGAAGCTGTGTCTTTAATCATTCCCAAGGAGAAGCTTTATTTCACTGTGTGTTCTCTGAATCATTTTTCTTGGGCTGTATCTTCAGTTTCGGTCTCCTTAATTTTTTTTTTTTTTTTTCAAAATGGTTTTCCCTTTACTAAGTCCAAAGATGATGTTAGAAGTCACATTGGTCTCTGCTTTCTTTAATGCTTTGTGCACACTTTCACTCTGGCTTCTTGCAGACTCTTTCTGATTGCATTTTGCAGATAGCCCCTTGCATCTTCCAGTTTGCTTTCCTTTTGAAAGTTCCTGCAGGTTTAAGATTTTTTACCTATACTCTGCAGCATCTATCTCAAGCTGTGATCTATTCTTCTGTCCTGAAGGCCAGCTGACCTTCATTTTGCCTTTCAGCTCAAGCAGGTTCTTCTAAGAGTCTTTTCCACATCCTTTTTCCTCTTTGATCCTCATGCAATCTGACCTCATATTAGTGATTATACAACCTCTCCCTTCACACAACTTATGTGACTGAAAGTCCTCACATCTATCATAATGTCTTTAAAAAAAGCCTCCTTTTTTTCTTTTTCACTGAGCAACTCAAATTCCTTACTAACAGAATGCCCTCTCTATATTTCTTTAATACAGTCTGAGACGGGATTAGTTTCACTGCATGAAACTGTAGGTTACTAACCAAAACTAAACTTTGCGACAGCACTATCAAAAATACATTTTTTCCATCAGGACATCCTCCAGCTGCTGCTATTTCTGTATAGTCTGAGTAACTCCATGATGTGTCCCACTCACCGGCTTTTCATTTCTTTCCCAGATCAAGCTTTGGATTTGTTTCTTTTTTTTCTCCTCAACTTCTAGTTCTACTTGCTCCTGTTAACATGTGGCATCCAGGCAGTTTCGTGATCTGAAACATAATTAATAAGACTCATAACTAATGCAAAAGCTTCATTACATAGCAGCTGGGAAGGCCATTTGCAGGACTCCTCTCTATCTAAATGCTATCAACTGAGATGATAAAAATTAACAGAATCCTCTAACGACTGTGAATTCACGATGATTGTGAAAGCTGTTGCTCATCACGGGAAGCAGCTCATTGCACTGGGCAGCATGAGGGACATGGACTTCAGAGCCATGTGATACATTCCCACATCTGCTGAGGTTTTGTTGGGGAACCCGAGGAAACTCAGAAGTATTGACTTCTACAACAACCAAATAATACTATTGCTAACTAACCAGGGTCAGATGTCTGGACAGTGCACATACCATGGGCTGGCACACTCAGAGGGCAGAAAATGGCACATCTGGGTCCAAGTACAGGTAAAAAAGAAAACCAAAAACCTTTTAGGACTTGTTCTGTTCCCTGAAGATTTGGAAACCAGACAATTTTCTGGGCTGTGAAATGATAACAGTCCAGGAATTCCTGCTGAGTTTGGGTTTCCCTCTCAAGACACCTGTTAAGCAACCTGCCAGAAGCTGATCCCTCTTCCCTCTTCCCTCTTCCCTCTTCCCTCTTCCCTCTTCCCTCTTCCCTCTTCCCTCTTCCCTCTTCCCTCTTCCCTCTTCCCTCTTCCCTCTTCCCTCTTCCCTCTTCCCTCTTCCCTCTTCCCTCTTCCCTTTCATTTTTTTGAAACAGTTCTGCACTTTTGATTGTTCCTGACATTCACTCATTAGGCTGGACGATTCCCACGGGTACTGGCTGGATGATTCCCTGCGGTGGACGGAGTATGAGAAGCAGGTACAATTCACTCCACCCCTGAAACTCAGCTCCAAGTCCCAGCCACTAGTGGAGAAATCCTGCTTTGAATGTTTGTTTTTTTGCAAGGGCTGCCTGTCAGGTGGCACACAGGCTTTCTCCATAGTCCTGTAGTGCTGGCCAGTCCTTGGAGTGACACTGATACTCTCAGGGGAGCTTCTGATGCCACCTCTACTGTCACAACCTTCATTTCTGTAGCATTCAACCTACTCTGCAGCCTCAGTGACATCTGCCCAGGTGGAGAAGTCGTTCCAGGCAGATCAGGAAGGCACTCTGAAATTCACAGAAATAGGAGATAAACTTTAAAGGTAGACTACCTACTTGTTTATAATTTATTTAATACATGTGATGCACTGCTGATTCTGTAGTGGAGCTTCTCTCTTGAATATGCCTCATGTAGCCCCAAGACCAGCAGAAATGTCTGTCCTCACCAGAGGGAACGTACATCTTTAAAATCACTTGCTAAAAAATTAATTGTGTAAATTGGGGAGTAAGGGAGATGCTGTTTGTGTCTGGCAGAGCATGAAATGTGGGAAATATAAAAAAATTCCCATTCCTTTGTTTAACTTTGTGATTTAATTGCTGGAGCTATTTGGAGACATGTACAGTTGAAAGATTAGAAAAATAAAGTCATAGTATTCAACACACAAAAAAAATGGAAAAGTATTAGGAGAATAGTTTGAGGCTACCATGTAGGTCATGGTGCATGTGGCACTAAGGAGAAGACCTGGATTTGCTGAGGCTGTGTAGGAGGGGAGCTGTGTGAGACACAGCCTGTGATTCTCCATCGCCTTAGGGTGGCTGCTCGACTGTGGGGCTGTTTGCTGAGAAGGACATTGTTTGGGTGACTGATATTTGTGAGCAAAAAGGATGGGGTGATATTCAAAGAAGAAAAAAGAGAAGACCTAACTCATGTATAGTGCCCATATTTTAAGTGCCAATATCCATTTTTGAGGAGTGGGACTGCGATAGCTTGAAACCAGCTGTGTGATGACATCAAAAGAGGAGCCTTCCAGGTGGACAAGAAGACACATGTCTGCACTACTCGTGCTGCCAGTTCAAGCGGGAGCAGCTCTAGACAAAATGACATCATGCTGTGGGAATAACACAGAGAAGGCGGCCACAGGTAAGGCATTGCATGGCTGCGTTAGCAATTTTTCATATGCCCTTCTGTATAAGAATGACTGAACAGGCATGCCAAAGCGTGCTAGCCTCGCTCCTCTCTCCAGCAGCAGCAGGCACTGGTTCCCTGGAGAAGAGGAGGAGGGGCAGGAGGTAGTGGTACATCCCTCACTGCCAGGGATGTGTAGCTCAGGGACTTCCTAAGTCTGAGATAACATGTTTGTATTTAGTAGCCTTTGATGGATTTCTCTTCTCCTGTGGGTTTGTTCAGTCTTTCTTGAACTGCCGCAGACTTCTGGCGCCTGCATCATGTTGTGGCAGCGGGATCTGCGGTAGGGCTATGCATTTCTTGAATAGCTGCTCTACTTCTGCTTGCCTTTGTGTTTTCTTTCGTGACAAGGTCCAGACAAATCTGAGCATGCAAATGACACGAAAAATCTGCTGGTGGCCAAATGATGAGTCTGGTGGAGGCAGGAGCCAGCTGGAGGAAAGCTATGGGGTGTTCAGTTTGCACATGCCATGTCCCCAGCTGACGGTACCAATCCAGCTTTGGGGGTTTGCTGGGGAGAGGGCTGCGATGGCTGGAGAAGTGAGGCTCCCAGGTCTGTCCTTGCCACCCCAGCATTGGGATGGGTCTGGCCTGGCTTCCAGCCCTTTGGAAGATCTTGGTGGCCGCTGCAGGCCCTGGGCACAGCACTGGGATTGCCCCTGGGGTGCTGAGCACTGGCAGCGGGCAGGGGGTCATGGGGTGCTGGGTGATGTATTGCACCGTATCTTGGCCACTCCACCTATCATGAGGTGATGTGACTCAGATGTCCAGCCACACATGTCATGCTGTTTTCTGTCTCTCCCCTCCTTCGTTGTCAGTACTGTGAAGAACAACTTGGCTTTCTGGGCCTCTCGAGGTGAGGGGTGGCAGAACTGGAGGTGTCCTCTCACATACAACCTGCCCAGACTGGCGATGGGAAGGTGCTGCAATAGCTGCACTGGGAGGGAGGAGGTGGACGCAGAGGACAGAAGGGGTGAAAATGGAGGTTACTGATTTCCATAGCTGCCAGGCACTGATTTGCTTTTTCCTTCCATCGCCACACCTTTCCTCTCGGTGTGTCACATGCTGGTGCTCGCCCATGGTCAGTATGGAAAATGCTGGTACCGGCTGGATGACACTAACCAGCGGCGGGGATATGGAGAGACAGTAAGCACCTCTCCCCTCCCTGTCTGTGTGCTGGCCACCTCTCGGGGGCTGCCATTTCTTTTGCGCTTTGCAAGCAGTGCCTTTCACGCATGTCTCGGGTCTTGCCTCAGTGCCTCCCCATGGGTCATGTGCATTTTGATGTATTCAGCAGCCTCTCATAATTTTACTTCTATCAATCACTCAGGACCCTGCGAGGTTGAGGTCTGAATGCTGTTTATTATTTTCTTGGCCAAATCAGAGCCTTTCAAAATTGCTTTGATCTAAACAGCTTTTATGCTATGAGGAGAGTGCTCTTTCCTTTTGGAAATCGTAACAACTCACTGCAGAAGAGAGTGCCAGAAAGCTATCCCACATGCTGACAAGGAACTATAGCAAAACATGACCATTTCAAGAGCCATGGTGATGTTCTCCAATCCTACGTGGAAGGGCTGAGGATAAGGCAGTGAGCACAACAGCCTGCAGAGGTGGATGGGGCTCTGGGGAAAGACCACCCCACCAGACCTTGTTTGTGCATGCTGTGATGAGGAGGGAGCAGTGGCTGGGAGCAAGTGGGGGCAGAGTTCAGCAAACAGCTTCTGGCAGGAGGTGGGGTAGGGCTGGGGTCTGCACCAGGAAACTCCATGTCCTGGGCAATTACCCCTGGTTAGCAAATGCAATGCTGCTCTACAGGCCCTTTAAGCCAAAACTTTTTTCTGATGGGTATTTCCCCTTGTTTTTCTAGTCTCCCAACCACTGTGCTGCCACCGTAATCTCTACACAGGTGGAGAAGGCACTTCAGGCTGACCAGAAAGGCACTCTCCAGTTTCAAGCAGGTTGTCAACAGTACGAGATCAACTTCAAAGGTGAAATATGTTTCATTGATGTCTAATGTAGGTGGGATGCATCTGGTGCTGCAATGCAGCATGTCCTGGCAGAAGGCTTGCAGGCAGGGGCACGAGAGAGATGGGAAGCATTTTGTGGCTTGCAAGCAGTCAGTGCTACAGCAGCATGAGGGTGAGGAGGGGAAGAAGGAGATCCTCCACCGAGCAGACTCAAGGACATGTGCAGATGTTGGTGCAAGGAAGGATACAGCCCCAGCCTAAACATAGGGAGCGGGAAGGGGTGAGAGCCGAGGGCGGATTTGGGAGCCCCTGAGCGTGAAGCACTATGTGATGGGGCGCGGAACCTATGCTGTGCCAGGCCTCTTGATGTTTTAGTCAGGATAACTGCAAGAAAAAAAGTGCTCCTTGAAACCAAGCAAAACCAGGTGACTATGTGTTCTTCAGCTATCAGAGAGGTCTTCAGACGTGTGTGCAGCGTCATTGCAATCGACAGTGACAATGAAAATGGTACAGAATTGGGGGGGGGGGGGGGGGGGGGGAATTAGGAGTACCCCAAAAAGAAGGTTTCCCAAACTTTCATGCTTTGCTGCCTGTGCCAGGTGGAGGAGGGGTTCAAGGCACGCTGCAAGACTGCTCCTTTTCTCACAGCCCACACACCCCCACACCAAAATCGGTGCTTCTCATTCTGTTTCCTTTCAAGCCGTGCTCCGGAGGAGCCTGCGCACGCAGGCGACGGGGCAGACCTGCCGGGGGCCGGCGGCGGTGCGGGTGCCGGGGGCGCCGGAGTGCCGCAGCCTTCTGCTGCCGGGTCCCTAGGGGGCGGTGCCCGCCCAGCTCCGGGGGCCTGCCGGGAGCCCCTGCTGGCCGGGCGGCCCGGGCGTGCTCGGCGAGGGTCTGCCTGGCCCCCGACCCGCTCTGCGGGAGGGCTGGCCGGGTGCGGGGGGCGGTAGGCTGCTGGAGGGGAGGACGGTGTAGGAGCATGCAGGATTGGGGTACGGTGCGAGACGGTGGGAGAGCTGAGGGCGATCGTGGGGAGGTGGGGCTGAGGGAGAGCTGGGAGGTATCGCACAAGTCCAGTGTTAACCGTCAGCAGCCCGTGGGACCTGCTGGGTCCTCTTCTTCCTCAGCATCTGCACCACAGCCGGGCCAGTTTCCCCTCTCCCGAACAGTCGCGGTTTAACCGCAGCTGCTGAGCACCAAGTGCAAATCAGTGCAGATTTTGACCCACAGCGGGAAGAGCTGGAGGAGGACGTAAGAGGCAGGGAGTGCTGCAGAGCACACTGAAGGGCTGCAGAGGTACCGCAGATGCTTTCGGGACTGCCAGAAACTGATCTGCCTTTTTTGTTGCCCGTGGTCATCTTTCTGCACTGTTTGTCGATCACTGATGCCCGCTCCCTGGGCAGGGTGGAAAGCTGCTGGTATTGGCTGGATGGGCACAGCCATTGGGTCGAATATGGGAAGCAGGTGAGCATCCCCCTCTCGTGCCCAGCACCCTATGCCTTCCTCCTTCCCCCAAAGTGTAGGAAAGGTTGTAGCGTACCAGGACAAGAGGTGCGTTAGCTTCAGAGCCCATTCCCATCGCTGGATGACAGAGGTGCCCAAAGGAAATTACAAGCTCAAGGCAAGCATGTAGCAATACTTTCCCAAAATGCTCTTCCTGCCTCCAGCAGTTTTTGGCTTGGGGATCTCCTGCATCAGAGTTGGTATCTCTATATGTAATAACCCTGGATGTGTTCTTCTTTCGCTAATTATTCCATCACTTTTAAAATCTCTATAAACTTTTAGCATCCACAACATCTTGTGGCAAGTATTGCCACAGCTGAACTGAATGTTGCTTGAAAGAGGTTCTCCTTTTCCTTGCTTTGAACCTAGCACCTGTTAGCTTTATTTAATAAAAGTGATGCAGATATTCTCCCAGTGCTTTCTTAATCACCTCACACATTTCTGTCATTTTTGCTCATTTTCCTCAATGCTCCCAGGAAATCCAGCTCTGAAAACAGGGTGCCTTTACAGGTGGCTGGGGAATTTGTTGAAAACTCATTTTAATTTGAAAGTTCTGTGTATGTGAGAAGGGTTCACTTTCTCCATACTTCTGCTGAAAAACAAATCCCTGAAAACCACCTGCTTTTCTCATCAAAGTCCTTGGGAGCCATGCCCATCTGTAAGTTCACTTGGAAAAAACTCTGGAGACTGGAGTCGCAGCTCGTCTTTCCAGGGAGCCTCTACTCCTTCCCCTCAGGGCCGTCAGAGCAGGGTGAAGCACTGTGGGGTGCGAAGGGAGTGGCACTGCACAAGGGCAGTGAAGAGAGGTGACATGCACAGGTAATCAGACTGCACTGCAGCCACTAGCGGTCCTTGGTGGGGGACACAGAGAGGAGAGGTGGACAGGAGAGAGCCCCTCCGATCTGCAGTGGTGCAGGGACTGGCAAAGACAGCAGAGAGACCCTGCCGTAGCTCAGAGGTGAGGCCATGACCTGACTGGTTTAAATCACTGGCTTTTCCCCATGCCTTGTATAGATCCAATTCTGCAAGGTGTGTGACACCCCTGTGGCCCGAAGCCCATTGCTGACAAATATCCCTCTCCTTTGTAGCATCCAGAACAAGGTGCTGCCCCTATAACTTCTGCAGATGTAGAGCTGTGGCTTCAAACTCACCAGTGCACTTTTGAATTTCAAGTTGGTTCACAGAAATGTGAGATAGATTTCAAACGTAAAAGATCTGTGAGCTTACCTCTTGACATACTTAGGGGAGAACTAACTGTCATGCAGCTTCTTTTCCAAAATGTCATTGAAAATCCTTTTCTGCTTGGATGTGAGAGCAATGAGGGAACACTTTATGGAGTACAAGCAGCCTCTCTTCGCACAGTAAGAAGGGGAAGAGGAAGGAAGTGAAACACAAAACGGAGAAATGGAAGCAGTTTTTGCACACTAATCAAAACTGGGGATGGCTCTGGTCTGAACAGAGACATTTTATAGTAGTGTCTCTGCCTCCTTGACGTTACACCATGCTGAGCTGAGGCTGTAAATATGGGAACCTTTTTTTATGTATTTACAATAGGGAAATCAAGGGCTGAAAGACAGATGCAAGTACTTTGAAGGCAATGATAGTAACTAATTAATCACAGATATGTTGTCCCTCCTGCGCATACACAGCATAGGTGGTTGTTGCATACGTTGTAATTTGACTTTCTATATGAATCCAGTTTGCCATGGTGCACAGTGAGCATGACATGCTGGTGACTCTGCTTTTCCTTGGGTGTGAATGTGCCATATAGCTAGGGATTTTCCAAGCAGACCCCCCCGCCCTGCCCCAAAAAACTGCTGTGCCCGCTACCTTGGGGAGAGGAACAGGGAAGAAGAAAGGTCAGGGGCAACACAGCTTAAGCTAATTGTGAACTGTATTTGAGTTTCTATGGTATATATACATTCTGTGCAGAGCTTAAAAAGAAATTGTGTGCAGTGACGGTTGCTCATGATATATCATATTTGAAGGAGGCTGTAAGCTGTGGAAGGCAGCCTTTGTTAAAATGTTAAAAAGTGTGTGTGTCTTACGCCTAGAGGAGGTGGTGTGCATCGCCATATAGTAGCTTCCAGACCAGTCTGAGGGAGCAAAAGGTAGGTAGGATGTGCCCTTCTCCTGTCTGGGGCTGGAAAAAGAGCGTGGCTTCTCTGGTTGTCATCTTCAACAGCTGGTAAAAGAGAGGTTTGTCCAAGATCTCTGCAGGGCGAGTGAGCTGTAAGCAGGCCAGTGAATTAGCACTCAGATGGTGGCCGAGCACCATCTCAGTAGCTCCATCTGGGTTTTATCTTCTCATAGCTCCGCTCCATTACTGTGCTCTTATAAGTGAATGTGCAGAGTTTTTATTCTTACATCTTCCCTAGTGATAAAGCCGAGTCTGAGTCATTTGACAATCTGGGCACGTCACTGCATGGGGGCTGGTGAATCCGGCATTCACCGGAGAGGCTGCCAGATTGTTGGGGTGTCTGCACGCAGCAGGCTCTGGGCTTTCCCAGCCTCTAAGGCATTGTCCTTTGCTGAGTCTGGTGTGGGCAGTGCCAGCTGCCAGGTTGTGGGGAGCAGCAGGAATTACCCCAAGCATCTCTAGCAAACAGCAAAACAGTGCGAACGCCTGGGATGGGGAGCTCAATACAAGACACAATGTCACACCGGTGGAAAACAGAAAAGATGTAGCATGAGTAAGGCAGAGTCTAGATCTCCAGAGAAGGACTACGTAGTTCAGAGGCCTGTTTTTGTGATAGAGATCACACTACTATAAATGGAATGAAAAGTTTGCTGGGTATCACCATGCTTTGACTACTTGAGTGAGGCACAATCAAAAAGATGTCCACAAACCTCGCCAGAAATTTCACAGGCAGCCCTTCAAGCGCCTGTGAGTGTTTGCCCTGTGCTATCACCACGAGGTCAGAGAGGAGAGGGTCTCTTGTTTCAACACCACAAGAGGAGCTAGTGCTGGTTGGAAGCCAGGTTAGCAACCCCCTAAGTCTCGGTGGCTTTGGAGACAGAATCTATGCGAAGGGAAGAAAATGTGAAATTGGATGATGGTGATAACTAGCTCCTCAGTCAGCCGCTACAGCACAAAACGTCTGTGCAGATCCCTTCTTATTGACAGCAAAATGCCTAAAGCAGAAATGGCAGGGAGCAGAGGAGGGGCTGGGTGCAGGAGCAGCACTAGCGAGGCTAATCCCACTGTGTTGCACAATGACATCTGCTCTGCTGGGCAGCATTCCCAGATGGCAAAACCCTCCTTTCTTGTTCGTGGTGCATTTGTCTTCTCTTTCAAGAAACAATCCAGAGAAATCTCAATCCTCAGACTGTGATAAAAATCTGCAGAAGTCCTAGCGCTGCAACGAGTGGCAGTAGGAAACAGGACAAGGAAAGGTATGGGATGTTATGCTTATTATTTTCCTGCCCGTGGAAAATAATGTCTGTTTATTGAGTCCTTTCCTACTTCAGGATGACTCATTTATCTGCTGATGTAGACTTCGTGCAGGTAGGCTGGGCGGTGGGTTTGACAGCATTGGCAGGCTGTCACTGTGGCAGGCATGCTGCAAGGGGAATGCACTGAGGAGAAATACCAGCAGCCTGGAGACAGCCAGGGCAGTTTCCCTCTTTCTGCTGATGAGGAGTTACATGGCTGGGGGTGTTCAAATAAATCTGACGGAGATAAAAAAACTCTACCATAATGGGGTTTCTAGGGTGATGTTTTATATTCTTCTATCAAGGCTGATACTGGTGACAGTGTGAAACAGCAGGTCCAACTCAGACGTGCATAGCCATATAGCCTAGGGAAAACATACTTTTGGTTTGCCACACAGCCTGCTAGCAAGCTGGGAAGCTCAGGGAATAAGGCTGACATCCTGATTTGTGGATGTTGTAGTCTGGATCAGGAGAAAGAGTGGGACTGGAAGAGCGGAGACATCAAGCAGGGGAAATCTGTGCAGTATTGTTGGTACAGGGGTGGGTAGAGTCTTGTAGCAGTCAGGGGAAATAAGAGAAAAGGGAAGAAAGTGAACGTTCTGGTTGGAGCAAAAGGCAGATGTTGATAATCTGATGTGGCTTTGGTGAGCTTTTCCTTCTCTGATTCCTCTCCCAATAGGTTGAATTGCATACTCCTCCTATGCAATTCAGGAAAAGGATAGTTTTAATAATTTATCAGGCATTGTGTGAACAGTTTGTGCCACTGCATTCTTTTTTTTTTTTTTTTGGTAACTTACTGCCGGAAGAGGCCAATATGGCCTGGTGGTGGTAAGGAGAAGTAATGCAGGGATCTTGCTTGAAGAGCTGTTGGTACTTTCCTTAGACAGGACTAGGTCGCAATATTATTAAGCATGTCTGTAAGCACTTAGCCAAGCAAGGAAGGAAAGGTAACACTCTGCTGAAAGCATTGGGTGATGCATCTTGCTGCAGAGCATCACCATAACATACATGGACATTCTCTACCTGTAGCTTGTATTAGTAAGAGAGAAGAGTTTATATAGACTATAAAGACAGAAGGTTTTCTGAGGCAGTCCCCAAGACATGACCATGAGACTGTGTCATGGAAATCCCTTGAGTTTGTTAATCTTGGTCAAACTTGTTTTAAACAGGCAATCGATGCTGTTCACATACGTCATATTTCCTTCAAACTGGGACCATTCAGAACTGCCTGAAATAGGATATGAGGTATATATCTGTTCATATCTGTTCACTACTTTGGGAAAAGTTATAGTCTGTAACAGCTTACATCAAGTAAATCTAAAATACATGCCTGAGTCCAGTAACTGGTTTCGTTAGTTTTCAGCTTGCAAACGTGTCACTCCAAAATGTACAGCTGCAGGAGGGACAAGGGCGACTGTGCAGAACAGGTTTGCAGGGGACGCAGGACTGTCCATTCACACCATGGCATTGTACATCTAAATGGCGAGTGCACAGAAATGTTGGTTTATCCATTGTGCTTTTGGTTTGACCTAGATGACAGCTGATGATCTGTCTGAGGTTGAGCCTCAGTGCTCACAGTTCATGACTGAGTTTTAAAACTCAGTCGCGCTCTAGAATTTCAAAAAAAAGCATGTGCATTAGGGGGACCATCAGCTCATTTAGTATTGCTATAATGAGATTTAGGTCTTGTGTGTTTTTCAAACATCAAGCAGCATGATTATAAATAAAGCTGCTTTGATGACTTACTACAGTAACATCAGGGCTTGTCTATAAAGATGAGTTAGTGCACAAGAAAGGTATGTGTGCACTTGATATAGAACAACGATTTCACCGTCTCTTTTCCAGCTGGACACCTATTCTGAACCCCCAGTGTCTTTGCATAGCTTCACTTTAGCTTGCTTAGGACCGCAGATGCTCTCTGGGCAGAAGAAATGTGCTCCACAGAGAGCAATAGCTACTTTGTACTACGGACAAGCTCTCAGAGTAGGAGTTCAGAGCACACTGGGACAGGAGCAAGAGCGAGGAAAGGACCATGAGTAAATAAGAGAGGGCTCTGAAAAATCCCAGGCCACGGTCACACCTGCAGTGGGTGATGGCTAGGTCCTTTGGGAGGGACCAGGGAGGTGTAACCGAAAGTGCTGTAACACATTGGTCTGTGTTGCATCAACTTTTTTCCAGCTAGTAGAAGTCAGCTGTGATGACAGCAAATACAGGGAAATCGAGAGCCTATTTCAGCAGACAATGAAGGATTACAGTATCCGCAGGCTCCGGAGGACTCGGAGCCCGACGCTTTGGCAGCATTTCCAGTTGTTTGTATCCGCTTTACTTCATTCCCCCAGTGGCAGCAGAGCCATTCAGATAATGGCTGGGCCCCCATCCCGTCCTCCCAGTGTGTGGGTGGTTCCCCCTTGGCAAAAGGCAAACTGCCTCCCTCTCCAGGCAGCCCCGTATCCCAGCCCTCATGGGCTCAGACGCATTCCTCAGGAGCGGACCGCTCCAATTCTCTGATTTATGGTGGAAAAATAACCAAATCAAAAAATGGGAGGGGGGATGACAAAAGGGTTGGGGCCCTGAGGAATTAGACCTGGTGTTTATAGGAAATTTATGTTTTGATTAGGAAAACCCAGCAACTTAAAAGATTTTTGTTATAAAGATGGCTTTTATAAACCTGGGGTTTAGATTCGGGGTGCATACAAATCTTGCTTTGTAACCCTGGCTTTACATAAGCCATTTTTAAAACTACCAGATTCTATGACCTTTTTTAGGAAAAAACCAACAAACTCAGGCATTATAAGTTCGAGTTGCACATATCCTCCCTGTTGGTAGAACAACATGATTGGGGGAGATGTTTTCTTTACTGTTTGGCTTCTCACAACTGCAATGTTCTCATTCAAAATGGAGAAGGCCAGAGTTTTATTTTTTTGTGAAATCTGAGACGTTGATTAACCACAGCCAGAGGAGTGGGTGGACTGTTTCCCCAGGATATGAGAGACCTACATATAATCCTATACTTGAACTGAACCTAAGGGTCCCTGTTTTAGGTGCCTGCCCCTATCATTTCACAAATGGAGCACAGGATAGGGTCACTTGGGCTCAAGTGTAGTAACCAAAGATGCCAGTCTGGGTCTGAAGTTTTCCAAGGAAAAAACAGCACCAAAACTGAATGTTCCTGCAAAAAAAGTGGTTCCAGTTGGCACGAGCATTTTCCACAAATTCAGCAAAAACATTTAGTCAAAACTCTGGTGGAGTGGGCTCTTTGTTTTGTAGGTGTAATGTGTATTTTTGTACATTTCCTTGCGTCACACTTGGCCGTGACTGAATAGAGCATGAGAAACTAGTAGACAGGTTTGATTTAAAGGCTAGTGAGGGGATGGATATAACTGGTTAAATGAATTTTACCCCTCTGATAGAGAGAGGAACTAAAAATGTTTCAATACATCTAAACAAGTGACTACTTCAGTTCTTCTCTGAGAACAGATATACTGAATTTGTAGAAAATATGGTCTGCTTACTGGCCAGTGTTCTGTCAGAAAAAATGAGGTCTGAGGCGAAAACTTAAAGTGTCAGTTCTATCAAGAATTAGACTTCAGGGCTGCAGAGGGAAACACATGCACTGTTTGGCATGTGATCTGTTGTCTTTATCCCTGTATGAGGTGTGAGTAGCAGCTATTTGCTATATATCAGAAACTCAGTTTTCTTGTTTTGGTTCTCTTCTCCCTCATCAAGACTACCTTGTATTTCTGAAATAGCTCCTGTTATACTAGGGAAGTTTCATTTAAAAATATCTGAAGTGCAGTGGGATTTTCCTCATTTGTGATGACACAGGGATTCCTCTTAGCTCCACCTCAAAGTTCCCTTGTTTCTTCTGCTGATTTTGCAAGGAAGAAGGTCTAAGACACTTTCCTTAGGATGGAGGCCAGGGAAGAGAAAAGCATGATCACCTGACACACGTTAGTTATCTTGGCCTTCCTGGTACTGATATGAACAGAAAAGAAGAAATCTCTTTTTGAAGGCCAGCTAAGGATCAAGCCACCCCTTCAGCCCTGCCATCAATTCCAGCCATCTAGCTCAGTATTTCAGTGTCAGTCCATAGTCCGCTGAGATCAGATCTAACACCACAAAAGGAAGAGGTTGGTTTTCCCCAGCCACATACCCTCTTTCTCTGTTAAGGGGTTTTTGCAAAGGCAGTGCTGAACAGAGAGTAGCTGTGGGCACTGGCGTACCTGCCTTCTCATGGCATGCAGGAAGCCACCACCGGCCAGTTTGATTTCAGGTGGAAGGCTTTGTCCTGACAAGAGTGAGAAAGGAAGGCTTGTGCCAAAGAAAAAGGGTCTTAGCTCAGCTCATTTGCCTCTTCTGATTGCAAACACCACTGCCCCTGGTTTGGTCAGGCACACAGATTTACTGGGGAGACCAAGGCAATGCCCCAATGTGTGCAGTGTGCGTGTGTTTCATCACGCACTGGGATACAGGTCATATGGCTACGCTATTTTTTTGTTCCATCTTCCATATTATTTTGGATCTGGCTGGGACTTGGGTGGAGAAGGCAGCCTGGATATTCCTGGATATCTTATAAAGATAAGAAGTGCTTGTGCATGGGTGTATGCATATGTTAAATCTCTGATACGTATTTCTGTAGGCAGAAAGAGCACATGGAAAAGAGAAGCCAAGGGCAGGAGGTGGATGAGCAGCTCCTGTTCCACAGGATGAGTCCATCTCGCGTGCCTGCTATCTGCGAGCAGAATTTCAACTGAACGATCTGTGGGAGTCATGGGACAATGTATGGAAAAGGTACAAGTGCATGAGCTGGACCTGCGTCAAAATGCTTGGGGTATTTTGAGAGTGCAGTGAAGAGCGCAGCACCAGCTGTGCTTCCTACTGCGTGGGCCTGATCCTACCTCCTTAGACCTTTTGTAACCGGTAAAGCAACAAACAACAGTGGTGAAAGCCACCAGATCAGCCCCATCTGTTGATGCCTTGAAATAAACACATGTGGAAACACCTGGCAAGGATGTGTTTGGAGCTACCTGGGGTAGGAAAGAGAAGAAGGTGCTTGTTGAGGAGTTGTCTGCCAAAGTGCCAATAGCAGATTTTTATTACTTCGGTTTATGCATTTGCTTACCCATGGCTTTTTCTGGTCCCTAGGAAGCTACATTGCCAGAGATGCCAGATATTCTCATCAATACTGTCCATCCAGCATAGACCACCACAGCATGTTTGTAGCTCAAGTTCTTGTTGGAGACTTTGTCTGGGGGAACCAATCTACCTTTGCCCTCCAACCAGACCTGGGATTTCAAACAGAATTTTTGACAGCTGTGTAGATAAGTGAAAAAATCCTTCCATCTTTGTCATCTTTGAAAAGCACCAGATTTACCCGGCTTATATCTTGGAGTATACATTTTCACCCTGACAGAGATGATGTCAGAGGTAACAATATCTTGTCTGAAAATAACACTTTAAGGTTCGCCTTTTTTGTACTCTCTGTTGCATGTAAGAACCTCATATCTGATGTTCAGCTATACTGCAGCTCTGTTTCTGTTACAGGAGTGAAACTACAAGTATGGTAACTTATGGAATGGCTGGGTCCTCTGTGAGAGTTGTTTTCCTCCTAAACAGACTGGTGTCAGTTAAATCGTAATAAATAATATAACCATAACAATGTGATGATGATTTGGATGCAAGTGCAATGTAGATTTACATGTGCATTATGATTAATTATAGATCTAATTGCTTCCATGTAAAATATGGTACATAAATAGATGTTGTTTAGGACATTCTTGGGGAAATGAATACAGAAAATAGGGAAAACGGAGTATAAAAAGCATGTTTGAGGGGTGACTCTTTGGAGTTGTTTTTCCACGGAGTGAAGATCATCAGCATCTTGTCAGTGTAGGAAAAGTAGACAATGGGCTCTGAGCTGTTTTTGTCCTGTGGCTTGGCTGCTTTGAGTTTTGTGGCAAGAAAAGGCTTTTAGATCATATCCTAAAGGACTGTTACATCATGTTCCCTAATTTCTCTGCTGGTCCCATTTGGTTATCTTGCAATAAGAGTCAGAGGGCTCCAATTCAGATGGAAAAAAAAATATTCCTGGATAACAAAGCAGCAAATGACTCCCTGGTCTTCCTTGGTCTGCCTTGACCACTGATCGTGTGCTGAAGCCTGAGTAGACAACACAGTGGATGGCTAGTGAAGGGACCTGTCTTCACATAACCCCTCTGGGAGAACGGGTAGATGCCACAGGCTATACTGCAGTCTAGTCATACCACAAATCAAAACAACAGTAATTTCCTGCTCCTCTAGAAAGAGCTAAGTTGTTATTTTGAGCTGTCTGTGTGCTCCTTAACTGAAGGCTGGGTTGGGATCTCACTTTAAGGGGATTACACAACCTCCCTCCCAAAACTTGAAGGACGAGTGTGAAACATTCCTTGGATTCACACCAGGATATTGTAGTTGATTTCCAATGGGTGTTGCCACATAGGTGTGTAGCAGCCTGCTGTACGCCTGGCCCTTCCGTGCTGAGGGCAGATCCGGCACGTTTGGATGTTAAACTGGAGCTGGGACTTGAGCGGAGTGGTAGTGCCATTGCAGGCAGCTGTTGCTCAGATTTTGCTCTTGGTGAGGGAAGAGCAACTCACCTGTGCTTGCTTGAGGATCGGTCTTGTCCATGGACACCTGGAAGCAGCTCCCTTGCACTCTGCCCTGGTGCCAGCCCTTACCCTCAGCCATCCTCCATGAGCAGCCCCGGCCCCTGCAGGACTAGGATTGCTTCTGCAAGCCCATAAAGGGGCCAAGGGTGCAGGGCACCACAGCTGCTTTGAATGATCTCTTCTTCCTTGGGGATGCTGTCTCCTACCTTTGCCCAGGGCTGAGTTTGGGGTCATAGTGTTGGAAACACCGGAGTGCTGGTGGCCTTGTCCTGGCCGGCCCCTGGGAAACACCGTGAGGAGGAGAGTCCTGCAGCCTCTGCCAGTGGGAAACCCTGGAGTTGTAGGAAACTGACGCTATAAAACATCCTGGGAGCCCCATAACTAATGCTAGGGATGTAGTTTGCTTTGTTCCCTGATCATATCACTGTCAGCACTTCTCACCCTATTCTTCTACGTCAAGTCTGCCTGTCCCACTGGTGACACCCTGTCCTCTCTCCGTCTCTCTCTGCCGCAGAGCAGACCTTCCCTGGGTTTAGATCAAGAGAAGCAGGGATATTGCAGATGCTGAAGTTAGACCCCACCACGCCATGACATTAACAGCGAGGAAGTCCATGGTGAGCTGAATAATGGCACACGGCAGTATCCCACCGGGGCTGCAGAGCCAGGGCTTGCAGCAGTGAGCGGCGAGGCAAAGGAGCTTTGTGAGGGGTGGCCGCTGGCACAGCCATCCCCCTTCCCACCCTGCAGAGAGAATTTGGCGGTGGCTACTTTGAATTGTCATGCTGCTGCCTGGCACTTCTCTGGGCGATTGGGAAGCGCCCCAGGGGTGTGTGCTCTGACTGGGATGGATGGGGGATTGTTCTGCCATCTCAACTTAGCTCATGTCTGTAGGAATTCCCACAAGTAAATTAGCCCCCAGAATGAACTGCTGCATTTGTTTTATTTCCACCTTCTTAACCTTCTGTGGGGAGTTGGGGGATTTGACCAGAAACTGAAGGTTTTTCTTAAGCGAACTAGTGAGCTCATCAGGAGCTTTGTGGACCTAGTGGATGTGGATCACGTTAACCATGGATAAGCACAGGGCTTTCGATGAAAGCAGGAGGTAAAGGGTGCATTGGAAGGGGTGATATTTACTAGCCAACACTTCCAGTTGGTGATAAGACTGTTCTTTTAACTCTCTCTCTCCAATCATCAGCATACCGAATCCAAGTCTGTTTTTGCTCCCCTAAACCACCAGTCCTGCTAGGTGTTGTTGGGGTTTGCTGGGATGTAGGTTGCAGGTTTATCAAATCTCATATTCCTACCTCTGAAGTGTTCCTGTCTGTTTGGATAGTGATACCTGGCTGAATGAATTCCAGTGATAAGACTGAGATATACATTTCACCTCTGCATAACAATCTGAGGACTCCATTTTACTGAATTGCTAGTTTCCAATTTGTGCTGGAGGTGCACGTGTGTGCGCGTGTCTGAGATGGACTCTTGCCATTACTGGGTACAAATATTTCCTCCACAATGCAGAATACGGATAGAGGTTTCAAATGAACTACATCCTATGACTGGCCGCACACATGCATGGGAGTCCGGCGCTTTGCTTTTTATGGAAGCCACATTTCAGATTCCCAGTTTAACAAAAACACCCTGTGCCGACAGGTTTGTAACAGAAGTTAGTTAAATCACATCCAGGCAAACAGCTCATTCCTTCCTGCTCTGTTGTTAAACCTTTTAACTCAAAATCCAGCCACCTCATTTCATGTTTTTTTGAAGGTTAGGAGAGAGATGACTTTGATTTCACAAAATACTATTGCTTGGAGCATGTTGTATTTTTGAATGCTCAAAGACTTGTTTGCTAACAAAGTGCTGGAGAACTGAATGTAATATCTTGCTGTTCACTGTGCATCTTCCTCAGCTCTCTTGCAAGCTTTCACAGGAGGGGTATCACACCATTAGAGCACACAGTCCCTTCACATAGTCAGGTCCCAAAAGGAAAGCACCCCAGAGCATTATAAATTTACTCTTATATTTTGATTCAATTATTGTGTGTTAAAGGGAAACAGTGACTCCTGTCCATTGAGGTGCAGGAGGAAATGAAGGAGATGGCCTTTGACGAGTACTGGGGAATACCTACTGGCCATAGGCGGCACAGCTGGCTGCAGTGTATTTACTGGAAGAGGATTTGGTGTCTGCCAAGTAGCTAAGCTATTGTCTAGCCACCCAGAAAGCCCCATGTGGCTTAAACTGATTACTTATTTACCCACACCACAAGTAAACTCACTGTGTCCCTATACGTAGGGAGATGAGCGTGATAAATGTAGCTATTTTTCACTGCATGGGATTTATAACTCTCATGGGAAATAATGGCTTTTGGTTCCTGCAGGTCTAGATAAGGTTCATAGAAAATGGTCCAGTTTAGTATTGACAATGGTAGGGTGTTCTGGCAGAAGGAAGCTATGGGTAATTAGTACTGAATCAGAAGATGGTTGCAGAAGGGCTGCTGGCAGTCATGCCATTTTCTCCTACGTCAGTGTCTGCTCTCTCTGCTTGGACCAACCTTTTCCATTTCTGCATTAACTCTTGGGATGAGGCTGTCCAAGGGCTTTCTTTCTTGCACAAAACCACCCAGTAAGACTTCTAACACAACCATATAGCAAATAGTAGCCATAATATATTTTTCCTTAGAAATCAGCTTATTCCAGTGGCATAGGAGGATTTTCTCTGTAAGTGAAAAGTGTTTGAAGGAAATGCTGTTGAGAGGCATGTTAAGACCTGTCTACTACATCAATGTGGAGGACAGGATGATAGCTTTTCCCCGGAAAAGGACCAGGTCTTTGTGGGGGTAACTCACAGATGTCATACTGAAAGGGGGGACAGGAGTATTTAAGGAAGGATGAAACTAAGAGTTTATTTGATGTTTGAATTAGAAACCTGAGGAGGAACTGAGCCTAAGGACAAGGCTAAGACTGCAGCTCTGGTCAGGTACTCATCCAGAAAGCCAAACAATAGTAAGGCAGGCAATGTCCTTTGGGGTTGCAGAGTGCTCACGGCAGGAAATGCTGAGGTTTTCCCCCTAATCAGTGACTTACAGAATGAACTTCTTGACTGTGCTCTTTCCCCTGGCCTTACAGGGTTGTGTTACTTTCTGCAGAGCGGTGCACCTCCTGTAGGTGGGATGCCAGTCTGCCCCTCTGCAGGCATTTGATGTCTTGAAAATGAAGGAAAGATTGCTTTGCAGCTGAGTATTAAGCACTGGTTCTGGTTTTAAAACTGTTTGGGGACAGTAGAAAGCTTGATTACAGTTGCATCCCTTCGCTCACCGCCATTTGTGTCCTGCCTTTGGCCTCAAAACAGCAGAAGTCAGTGCCCACCCAGAACTGTGGGCGCCCGCTGCCTTCCAGTCGGGTCATACACCCAGCAGTTCAGATTATCCCTGTATCCTCAAATACTGCTGGCAATGGCTTAAGCTACAAAACCCAATGCTTTCAGCCTACTTCTGGCCACACAAAGAATCTTCTCAGGTCCACAGACCCTCTCGGGCCCCTGTAAATTGAAAGAGCTCTAACTGCCTTTTGCAAGCTGGTACACAAAGTGTTAACCTCTAATGTAGACAATTGCCAGATCATTTAGGACCTTCGAAACCAATGCCCAGTCACAACATCACAGCTAGAAAATCTATTGATGTGATGACTGGGAAAGACCTCTGTTGACACCTAAACACCATCTCCTCAGTCTACACGGCCCCAGCGACAGAAATGTGGTACCTTCAAATCCTCAGGTGAGAAAAATGTGACTCAGGAACAGTCAGCTGGCAGCCAAAATTAAAGGCTGCCTACATGCCATGGCCAAACCCCAGTGAAGAGGAAGCCTTGTCTGTTCCTGAATCTGAAGGTTCTTTGCTGTTGCCACCTGCAGAGCCAGAGCTGAGATTGTGCCACGAAGGTCATGTCAGTGTGTCACTTCTCTGGCACTGAGTAAAGCTTGGGACTTCTTCAAAAAATAGCTTAAAACAATTAAAAGTCCCTTTAAAATCCTTCTGGGGGGAAAAAAAAAAAGTACTTGAGGCACCAGAAAGCAAGGCAGAAAGAGAAAGAAAACCAGTGGTCCTCCCATGGATTTCTGATTTTGCTTTTTAGTATTCAAATTGTCTTCATTTCTTTTTGTATAACACGCCTCAATCCCAAAGCCAGGCAAACAATTGTCCAGTCATCTGCTATGGCCAGGTGGCAGCCAGAGCAAGGTAAAGGTAATTTAATATTACCCCTTTCTAATTTCATTACGATTCATTATCAAATATTCTGTTGCTTAAAACAGAATTACAGCTCCAGTCCATCTTTTTCTCTCAGAGGGATTTATCTGTTCAGAGTGAAATTAAGCTCCACCAGTTGAGTTTTGTACTTTACATTAAAACACAATTCAAATCAACGAACATTTTACAGGAAGGAGCAACAGTAAAACCCCTCTGCCCTCTCAAAACTGCCAGCAGGTTAGAAAGCTGACTCAAATGTTGGGTTTGTCACAGAAAGATGACTCAGGTGAAATTGCTAAACATCAAAGCCTTTGTCAGGACACCATCTGCATGAACAGTACCAATTAGGTGTGCTATCTTGTGTGCATCACTCACCTTCTCATTTATCAGTATTAAAATGTAGGTGTTGAGATGACTATCACTGATACCACCAGCGTGGAACCTTCTTTGAAGAAAAAGGCTGGATCTACAAAATTGAAATTTACAGCAGCAAATTTTCGATTTTCAACACCCTCCCTGCCCCCCCAGTTTTCAGGAAACCAGAGATCAAGTTTTTTAAAGCCTAAATTGACTAGAAAAAAGAAATTCTGTATTTATTTGCATTGTGCCTTGAAACTTAGTATTTACATCTGGTTTACTTCAAAGGTTCTTGGAGACAACAGCTACCTGAATGTGAGCTGGACTCTGAGGAACATCAAGCACATTTATTAATATGTCATTGCGGCTGTTTTATACAAATTTGCCTTACCATCAGGTGACTGTTTTTCAAGGGGGCATATTGTAATATGAAGACAAAACACCACCTATTTCCCAGGAGGTGCAGAGACTATAAAGACAAGCACCTAAGAGAAGTTAAGCAAGAGAATCTAAATGTCAAAATTTAGACTCTGGAGAATGAATCTTCTTCAAATACACCAAACTTCTTCAAAACATCAAATACACCAAAGCAATACGGTTCTTTGAAGTGCACCCCTCAGTCTCTACTGTTGTTCAGATCGGTTCATTGTTCAGAAATTCTTGAATATTCCCTGGAGCAGAGGCTGGGATTCAATTTAATTTTCTTTCTTCTCCCATTGATTCCAGTAAGCCTCTCTGTCCTTATTGTGAATTTCCTCTGTACCTTGTTTCTTTCTTGTATAAGCTACAAACAATCCTTCTTTACACAACTTTTACTACATCATGGATGTTATCAGAAGGAAAGGAAATGATATTTAAATACATACTAAAAAAAACAAAACTTTTTTTCAAATGGCATTTGAACATATTGCAAAAATACTGCAATTTATTAAATTAATTATGAAATCATTCTAAACAAATTTTATTTGAATAAATTCTGAAATTACTTTTGTTTCATAGTAGCATACATAAGCATGTGAAATTTTTTAACCCTGACTGGATAAAATACTTTTTATCTGAAGAAATTGATCATTAGGTCTTTTGGTTTTTTTCCCATTCTTTTAACCAAGCTTTTAACAACATGCAGACATTAATAAATGACATACACAAACGTCTGTCCTTAAATAGCAGCAATTCCATCTGTCAATAAAATCTTTTCTATTCCCCCACATTGGGCCTTGAGTTCACAACGCACAGGCTGGTTGAGCAGATGACAGCACACAGAAAGACACCCATTTATTGAGACGGGGGATTACCATCTGGTTTTCTGCTCCTGCTACGAACTGAGCCCTAATAATAGCAGAGGGGGTGTGTGTTCTCAAAACACAGAAACAACACAATGTCCTTTCTCCAGCTGAGCAGGTCTTTTAATTTTTTTTTAAATAGTATTTTCAAATACTTGATTCCTTTTTGGAGAATGTCTGTTCTTTGCTCTTATTTTGCAAAGTTGAGTGAGAACAAGTCCTATGGCTTAGGTCACACTCAGCTGGATCTTATTTACTAATCCTCCTGACAAACAAATTAGAGAGTGCCCCCTTACTGAATGAATTATCGAGGATTCCCAGTTCAAGATACATTTATTGAGCTAATGGCCGTGTTTGCTTTGGGTTTCTTAATGAGGCAAGGGTCCTAAAAGTGATAATGCTGATCTGAATTCTTCTGTGTGCTATTGAAACCGATGCTCTGGCCACTTCACTTACCATTTGTTTCAGCTGCTTAGCAACAGTGACAATGGTCCGTCAGATAGTCAGTATCTCCAAAGGGTATTGAAAACTCAGTAGTTCATGCTTTATGGCCATACCAGACACCAGATACACCAGTATCTACTGGTGTTTCTAGTTGTAATGTCCTTTAAAAATAAACAAAAGATGATCTTTGTGTTTCAAAAAGTCTAACCTGTAGTTCACCTTGCATATCTTCCAGGGGCGTGTTTTGGATTTTAGCATCTCAGCACAGCACCATTCCTTTTCTTTTAGCTCCTCTCTTGTCCTTAAATCATACACTTTCTTACCTCTCTCCCTTCCTGCCTACCTCTCACTCACCATGGTTTTACCATGGTTTTAATGTCTCTTTTTCCTGACCACTAAAAATATTAATTTTACTAGATTGATTCTAAAATTGTGTATCCAATGGTAGACACTCTTTTTCCTGAACAGCTTTAAGCGAAGTTGTATATAGATATGCACACATATGGTGTGAACATGAGTACATATTAATGCAAACTTTTGTTTTATCCAAATGAAAACTGAGCATTTTCGATTTGCAGTTTCATTAGCGAAAAATGCATTTACTGATATAGTGTTAGGATTTTACATTTCTGTGTGAATAAACCTGAAAGTACATGAGAACTTAGGATAAATCTTGAAATAAGGGGATAAGACAAAACACAGAGGGTAACTTATTTCCTTTAAAACCTAGAAGGCATGAATGAATATCCTAACATGAGTAAGGGGACTGTGACATTTACTTAGCCTGGTTTTGGAAACAGAAAACTTCTGCTTACAGCTTGGGATTGTCAGAAGTGTATTTTCCACCCAAGGTCCTCCCTTTGCTCCGTCATCTTTCCCAGAGAATGGTGGGAGAAGAAATTTGCATTTGTAACTGTGGAGCAGCTCTCACAATGCAGCTCCACCACTCCAGTCAGAGGCTGAGCCTGATCCATCGCTCTCTTTCACAGCAAAGCAGGAGCTCTGTTTGCCATCATCCTCATCCATACCAGTCTCGTGGGAGCAACAGGTTTCTGGAGAAAACTCAGTGGTGCAAGCAAGGCTGTCCAGGAGAAACCAACGCTGCCCACCCGTGAGGGTGTGAAGCCACGTGGCAGACGGACCTTGCCTCTCCTGCCTGCCAGGGACAGAGAATGCAACAGCTGCATTAAGGAAGGTCTCTGGGCCAGACTTTATTCTGGAAAATAAACAAAAAAGACTGAGCCACTATCAAACAACCCTCTGCCTTGCTTTAGGTACATTTAAAAAGAAACTCCCTAGCTGCAAGGGTCAGTTGTACATTAACCCCTACCCCGATCCCCCTCCTAGGAAACGTACCCCAAGTGCTTTCTGCTGGACCAGGGTGCTGTTCTCACTGCCAGCAGGGAAGCAACCCCTTGAGCTCGGGAGCTATTTTAATGAAATAGCTGAGGAGGGCTGGTTGTTCCCATATGCTGTTTTATGGTTCATATCCCTGGTATGCATATCAGCAGACAGAAATTGCCCTCATAGTCCTCCATCCATACAAGTCCCCTGATGCCTCCTCAGCCTCTCTGCAGCCATGGGTTTACATCCTGGAAGCAGGAGAAGAGAGTACACCAAGGGGTTGTCCTGCTGCAGTGTCTCTCACAGAAAAAGAAGAGTAAGGCAAACCAGACAACAATAATTGCAAAATAGCCCTGCTCTGAAATCAGGCAAACTGCCAGAGAGCTCTTAGGCAAAAAAAAAAAAAAAAAAAAAAAAAAGCTAGAGATTCAGCTCTTCCACAAAAACAGCTTCCTTTCAAAGTCAGAGTCCAGTGCATACAGGCACAGATGCATATACATGCTGCTCTTCTTCAGCAGGCTTTAGAAATCAAATGTGCGCCAGCCGATCGGTGTTAGCATCGTCGTTGTCATGGTCTCTGGCAGCACCACCAATAGCGCAAGTTTGAAATTTGTCACTGTGGGAGATCTGTTTGGTTTGGGCCATTAATTCATTTTCCCAGGTTCTGTCCTCCCAGGCAGGAGGAAAGGAAATGTTATCAGAAGGTGGTGCCTGCTGGAGCACAGGGTGCCCTCTGGCCAGCAGGACCTCGTCCCGCCAAACATCCCCACGCCCTCAGAACAGGAAACGCAATGTTCTGTATTCTTATGGCTTGGAACAAGCAAGTATTTCACCACAAGCTGTACATTTCTAAACTGATCTGTTTTGCACAACCTCACTATGCATTCAGGCAGTTCACTCTAATTATCGCTTTGTAACATTTTGCATCTGCTTCTGTTAAGGCACTGAAGTTGCTAGTATGTTTTCTTGAGTAGTTTTATTTTTAAACAAATTGTTTCGGTGTCTGGCTGTCAACAGCTGCACTCTTCATTTTACACATTTTATATACACTCATTTTCTGCAGTGTGTCCTGATACTGCCGCTCAGCTTCAAACTTGAACCCACAGAAATCCTTTGACAGGCTGTTGATTAGGCTTGCAGGTCATCTGCAATTTCAGCGTTTTCCCCAGACTCACAGAATTTGTTTTTCAATAACAAATAATACCATTTAAGCCCTCACAAAAGCGTGGCAACTGTTAGGGGATCTTCTACAAGGTTTTCTCAGTGTACCCAAGAGCTCTCCAGCCTCAGCCAGAAGCGGGCTGGTACACGCGGGTGAGATGTTTGACTCCTTGGAGTTAGCTGGCATCAATCACTCCATCATTCACCCCAGCAGCAGCAGAGCCTGCCAGCTCGGGGTGGTGCTCCAGATAACCTTGTTAACATCTAACCTCAGCCAGTGTTAGGTTTGGTATTATCAGTAGCTCAAAGTAGGGAACATAAACAATGAGGTGGACTGGGGTTAAAAATCACCAGGCAGTGATTGAAGTGCAGGGTTTGGTATTTGATCACTTTGGTTCTTGACACAGCATGAAAACCTGAACAACCAGTTTATTGTAGATTCTATCCTATCCCATTTGGAGTAAAATAATGAAAGACCAAAGAAAACATAGAATAAAAGTATGGTACTTTAAAAACTGGTGTTCTTGTAAGTTTATTTTTATAATTCCAAATTAGAAGCATTTTCTATGAAATGTTTCATGGTACTTTAAAAACTGGTGTTCTTCTAAGTTTATTTTTAGAATTCCAAATTAGATGCATTTTCTATGAAATGTTTCAATAATTTTTAAAAATAACAGTGTCGGTATCCAATGAACCAACTGTTGTCTAATATATCTCCATGGCAAGATCTATTGAAAACAGTCTACTGCAGGTAGTTTCCTGGTTTCTTTCTTTCTTGCTGTGGTTCATCAGTTCATTTTCTTACGCATGAATTTGTTATTTCTAGTGTTTGTTTTTTTCTCTAAGATGGCCCTACACCATGTCGTACATTGCCACAAACCTGGGCTGGCTGGCATCCGTTAACAGTGATGTGCAGTTACTCAGGTATTAAATGGATGAGGATGCTTGTATGCTCCGTCATTCTTCTGTTGGTGTTTAACAACATTCAAGACAGTAATTAAGTAATTAGATGTGTATCGATATATGCTTGGTTCAATCTTCCTGAAAAAATACATGGGCAGTATCAGTTTAGACAAAACTCAGAGATCTAAATGTCTCAGGGGGAAAAGCTGAAGTTTGTATATCTGAAACACTGAAGTTCTCTCACATTGCTATGTGTGACAGCATTACTGCTGACAATAACAGCACTTGTTTGTCAGCAGCCAGCACCATTACAATACTCTAAGCAGTAAGGCATAAGCAAACCGCCAGTAACGTGTACTGTATTTAATAATTTTCAGTCCCAAGCAGGACACAGGCACCTCAGTTTTAAGATTTGGATTTGGTAAAATATGATTTTGAGACTGGAAAGCAACAAAGGCATATGTTGTCATGTATAAGTGGGATTCCATGTTTTTCACAACTATACAAATGACAAAGTGTGCCCTGTCCCCAAAGGGTGTTGCGTCAGGATGGCTGCAACGGTGTGTGTCTCTGCGGCATCGAGGGTTAAGCCGTGTAGACTGCCACTCTGAACAAAGGCTCGATTCATGTGTTTTCTTCCTTGAAGGGAATGAGAGAAAGAAACATATGTAAAATATAGCAAAAGCTGTTGTGAAACAAGCCCGTTGCTGTTCTCTGAAAAACAAGTATGCGAGGATTCATTTTTAGAGGCATGCTGAAGCAGCAGGGGAACCGGAGGGTGGCCACAGCCACTCTTCCTCCAGGGGCTGTCACTGCCCCGCGAACGCCAAGGACTAAAATTGGCTGGCTTCTTAGAAGAGGACGTGGTGCTGACCATGTGCAACAAAAAAAGTCTGCTGCACAAAACCACAAGCTATTTCCCACTCCAAAGCAAAATTTTTAATAGTAGCTGTTCTTGCAGTAATTGGAAAAGTTTTTCTGATTCCTTTTTCTGGAAAAATATAACCCCCAGTTGTAACATATGCTCCTGAAAAGCAGTTTGAAAATCAGTCCAGCTGATCTAGAAAAATGCAAAATCCATTGGAATAAAACTTCTTCATTGATTGCTCAGCTAGGGTCAGAATAACATGGTCTATTACAGAGTGCTGATTAGTGAAAAGTCAAATTAATTCAATTGTTCTCATTTATTGCACTCAGAGATATTATTGACGACTTCTATTCAAAAGGTCTCTCCCTCGCCAATGAGATCAAGTGAAACACTCAGTCGTGTTAAGGTTGACGTGAGAAACACTATAAACTGGTGTGACTAGGCAAGAAGCACCATGAGCTATTAAATCTGTAGTCAGCATGTGAGTTAAACTCTTAGAAGGCTTTGCCGATGTGCAGCAACAGATTCACTGTCATCTGAAGTTTTATACAGTAATCCACAGTGGTGGAAAAATAGGTGTGTCTATTATATAGTTCTGACAAATTATCTACCTGTGGTAGCACCTCCACAATCCTCTGGGAAGGTGAGGTCTTGGCTGCGCTAGGTCCAAGAGGCGTGTGCAGTAAGAGGTGTTTTTGGTTGAAACCCTATGGTCTAAAGGAGTGTCCCTGTACAAATCTGCAGCAGAATCATGTCACTGCTGCAATGCAACATGTTAGATGGTATTTGGCCAAATCATCCAGTCTCTCTGCATTCCTGCTTTCGTGTGTGGTATGAATGTGAAGTCGGGCTTTGGCACTTCCTTTGCCAATGTGCATGAACCAAGGTGCTAAGGACCACGCTGGAGGGCGGGAAGGATGGGGAGCATTGGCCCGATGTTGGCGCCCACTGGGGTTTGGGCACTGCAGAAGAACCCCAAGCCTCAAAGTCTAGGGAGGTGAGTTTCCACAGGCTGCAAAGGTGGCAGGTGAATGAGACAGAAGGTGTAACGTGGCAGCCATAGTGTTTTCCAACAGTATCTTCTGTGAACCTGATAGTGGACACAGTCAAGGCTTGATTTGCACTAATGCTCACTCCAGATGTGCACTCACCTTGGAGAAGTTGGGTACGTGGACACAAACAGAAGCTACAGGAGTTACACTGACTTGGTGGATGACTGCTGTGCGAAGAAGACTCCTTCCTGTCAGCATACCTAGGCTTGCGGGATCTGGGGGATGTCTGCGATCTCAGACAGGTGGCTGTCCATGAAAATGAACATTCATTTCATGTCCAACTGTAAGGTCAGTTTTCAGCCGACAATTAAAAAAATAAAAAAGCAAATACATCTATAGAGAAAACTGAGAATATGTTTCTATGGTTCATAGCAGTGCTGACAAATTTTACCACAGACAATGAGTTTATTGATTTTGGCAGCACTCCTTGACCATCAACAAAGTAGTTATTATGGAAATTTTTGGCCTTGATTTATTGAGGCGTGGTTATTTAATATTTTGACGTTCAATAGTGACTAGCGACAGGACAAGAGGAAATGGCCTCAAGTTGCGCCAGGAGAGGTTCAGGCTGGATATTAGGAAAAATTTCTTTACTGAGAGAGTGGTGAAACACTGGAACAGGCTGCCCAGGGAGGTGGTGGAGTCACCCTCACTGGAGGTGTTCAAGGAACGTGTGGACGAGGCATTGTGGGACATGGTTTAGTGGGCATGGTGGTGTTTGTTGATGGCTGGACTTGATGATCTTACAGGTCTTTTCCAACCTTAATGATTCTGTGATTCTGAATATATTAAACAAGACCAGTCCCAAAACTGAGCCCTGGGGGACTCCGCTTGTGACCGGCTGCCAACTGGATTTCGCTCCATTCACCACAACTCTCTGGGCTCGGCCGTCCAGCCAGTTTTTTACCCAGCGAAGAGTACACCTGTCTAAGCCACGAGCCACCAGCTTCTCCAGGAGAACACTGTGGCAAACAATGTCAAAGGTCTGTAATTCGGAACATATAGAGATGTGGACTTTATGTTTTCTTACCTATACATATGCATGTGTATATATATATGTATGTATCGTTGAAAGCCACTAAATGATATCACACTTCATTAAGCTAAATTCTGTAAGAACACGGAGGAATATATGTCTTCACATTTTGCAAAAATTTATTTGTGAGACTGCTACATCACAACTTTTAAAATGACTTTTATTCTGAAAGTGCCAAAACCCATTAACTTTAAACGAGACTTTTCAAAACAGAATTCAATGCTTTCAATCCAATTGCAACATGTTTTATTTGAATACACACTGCAACATAAAATGATGACAATAATTATTCCTGGAAGGTATTAAAAAGTTGATCCGTATGTATAAATTGAATTATGGCTCTGGCAAAGGTGCATTACAAGCAAATATACGCAGTATAAACACTTCATACTCCTCTAACATCTACTGCCAAGGTCCTCTAATCATTTTAAATCAGTTCAGACTGTTGCTGTGAGATAGCCTGCCTGTATTCAAGTACATATGCAGGAAAATCAGAAGTTTAAAGAAATTTTCAAGAGTACAAAAGTGATTTCTTGAAAAAGTTAGCAAGGGAAGGCCAGAAATGAAGGTAGTGACGACTTCATGAGCTGCAGTCCCAAGGACTGGCTGTTCAAATGCCTGAGCAACACAGAGAAACCATAGGGGAACTCAGCTGCCAAGAAGTCTAAAGGCATTTCAACAGCACATTTGTGAAGTGTAATTTTGCAAAGACTTATAAACTGACCAAATTGGGAAGGTTTTCCTGGTATTAGCAAAAGACACAGCCTTGCCATGAAAACTGCTGCTCTGCCAGACTTGATGTTCTGCTACAAAGCATAGTTTTCTTCATGGAATAAATGTTATAATGTTCCTTGGATATTAGTGTTGTTGAATAACAACAATAACTACACGGAAGCAGATCTCCAACATGGAAAATTTCAATATTTACACAGAGCAAAGCTAATTGCAGTGAAAATCAAGGTGTTAGAATAGGAGGGATGAGGCAACCCAGCAGTAGTCAGTGTTATGTCCTCCACCAAGTGTGTATGTTTCGTTGCTATGCCAGCTACAACTCAGCACTGAAAACTTACTGCCCATCTACAACTTTGTGCTTCAAGTAAATAATTACAATTAAAAAAAACGAATGGAAAGGTCTATCAAAGCAGGAGTTTCTTAAGGTTAACACTTCACTGAAAAAGCAGTCAGAGATTGTCACCGAAAAAAAAAAGTCATCTTTCTTTTTTCTTACCCTCCCCATCTTCTCCTACTCTGTAACAAGCAATGAACATTGCTGCTCTGGTCCCATGCTGATCTTGGGCTGATGAACTGTTTGAGCAGGACCTCAGCACGATATGGGGCTCATGTGAATGTTTAGCTGTGGTCACAACAGTGCAAGCTGGGGAAGCATGGCAGAAATGTGGGGACCTATGGGTTTGCCCAGGTTGCTCCAGTCTTTATTCTCTCTGGGGTTCGGTTCCCAGCCCATAAAGTGGGGTCACTGCTTTGACCCGGATGAATGATGTGGGAGTAAATGCATTCAAGACTGGGAGATACATACATCTTGCAGTAATGGGGAACCACCAAAACCAGCAAGAATCGCCTGGACTGTCAAAGCCTCCTTGCCTCTGTAAAAGTGATTGTGGCATGTAGATGAATGCTGACCTTGTTGCAGGACTAAAGGACTTGATCAGAAAAGAGGGACATGCCCCAACACGTTGTATTTAAATAACATGATGGTCAGTTGTGAAGATTATGTTAAATGACCTAATACAACTTTTTACCTTCGGTCTGTCTGAGGTTTATCTAGGGTGCATGCAGCTGCTGGCAGCAAATGTCGGATGAATTGTGAAGCTCCTGAGCTAGGGAAAAAGCTCTATCTACATTTTGTCCAATGTCTACGGAGTCCTTCTCTCTAGGACATCCTCCACAAACAATGTCCAGAGTGCCAGCCTCATGAAGAAGAAGCAGGACCCTTGGAAAACATATGCAGATGGACTGAACCAACAAGCAAAAAGGGGAGAGAAAACATAGACAGCCTAGGTAGGTGATGAAGCATGTGCTCTACAAATCCAGACTACCTTAAGTTAAAGCAGACAAAGCAAGCTGGGGAAGGTTACAATGGTTTAGATTTTCTAAAAACAACATTTTTTGTTTTATTTTGAAATAATTTTCCCTTAAGGAATATCCTTTCATTTGTTTTGGTTTGGTTTTTTTTTTTTTTTGCTAATCCAAAACAATATTTTCCCCTCTCATATTTATCAACTGCCTTTCAGTATAACTCCCTCACCATTTCAAGGCATGACCCAGCTCTGTACCTGACGGGTATTTAGAATAAAATTTCTCCGATGAACAGATTTTCCCATAGTTGCTTTCTTACTATTTTTGCTGATCTGATCTGACGTGGTAGTTTGTGTGCTTTGGGAACATATCTTTGTCAAGTGCTCAGATGACATGAAATGGAAATGGTGTCTAACTCGAGCTGCTCAGTGCCAAAACACAGTGCTAGAAGGAGATGGGCAAGTCATTGAGACCCATCCCCCTTTGCTAGCAAGCTGTAGATGTTCAGTTCAAAAGCCTTGGTAGAACATGTATTCCAAGCAGCTCAAAAAGCTTCCCAAGGCCCTCAAGACAACCTGGAGGTCTGTGGTAAAAGCCCCAGCCCTGCAACTGTTGTGTGTTATTTGAGGGGAACAGGAGAGAGTGAGGGCATCCTCATCAGGAGGGCTGAGTCCCTGCTGGGCAGAGAAAGAGACAGCGAGTGTGAAAGGCAGCAAGGGAAGATTTGGTTTAGACTTAGGTAAAACCCTTTGTGCCAATAAGGACAATTCAGCCCTGCTACAGATTACTGTGGGAAGTGAGGATCCCGTTCAGGAAAGTCTTTAAGAATATCTGTAAAATGGTATGGTTTCATCCTGGGGTTGGATGGCCTTCTGTGGTCCTGTCCAGATTGTTTTCCATATTTTTTCTATAGATCACAAAACATTTTTTAGCTGTTTCTTCTTCTCCTACCATGATTTATCTACAGAAATTACTTCTGAAACAATTTTCAACCATTTCCTCTGAAACAGCATTCCCTGACTCTTCTGCAAAGCACTCTCAACCCCTAACTAGAGGAAGAAAATAGCAGCTGGAACATCACGCATCTAAGATCTCATCCACAGGCACAAGAAACCCTCAGAAATTATAGGGACCCATGTCATCTCCTGAAACGATGGCTTTCGAAGAATTTAGCTGGATCATGACTTCACACCTCATCTTTCTAACCACCCAAAACTAGTCTGGGGGTCACCTTACCCATTTCTGGGAGCACATCTCTCCCACCCATGCTCAAACCTATTCCACTATCCACACACAGGGTCTCCAAAAGCTTGCACTGATTAGCAGTTTTCATAAAGGTGGAAACTCTCCGTGATGTCTGGTCAAGGAGTCCCTGCTTGCTAGTGGGCATGAGGTCGATGCATGGGGACCCACGAGTGCCAATGACACAGAAGCAGCTTCAAGAGGACACAGACATCCATGCGGTGGTGGAGGTCCGTGCAGGCAGGGCACTGACATCAGCTGCAGCCCTGAGAGCCTTGCAGGAGCATTACAATGTTTTGCCCTTCTGGCACTGGTAAAATGAATCACTCTGGTAAGGTCAGAGATCCATTTGTGTGTATAGCTGGGAACAGGAAGAGGAGCTAGTAAATAAGACTGGATGTGTTATGGCTAGCTGTCTTTTGTTCCATTTGATCACTTGAATGGATAGATGGCTGCTTACTTTAGGCTATTAGGCATGTTTGTTATACATAAGGATTCATGGACTTTCAGTTAAGCTTTTTTTTTAACTTGCTAGAATTATACTTTGTATTAATTAAAATTCTGGGACTCTGCTTGATGGGGAATGAAGATAGTACTAAGTATCAAGGTGCTGGGTAAATGCACTGCTCTCTACACTGTGCTAATATAATGCTTTCTTATATTAAAAGACAACACAAACTCACAGAAGAGAAATGCGGATAAATAAAGTGATAAAAAGAATGGTAAATCTAAGTGTAAGTACATACATACAGAAATAAAATTTTATAACTTTATTATACATGTATAACCAAAGCTGAAATATTTCCAGAGGAGCAATTTTCCGTTGGAGGAAAAAATTCTTCTGTGGAGCTGTAACAACATAACAACAACCTCTACACCTTGTTTGGAAGAGGAAAGTTTTATTAAAATACTGAAGGCCAAGTAATTTTATTCCATGAATTACTAGAAATGCAGAAAACAACTAACTGTGGGCAAGTCCTGAGAACTGGCTCATGTCAGAGCTTGTTCAGAGAAATGATCTGAACTAATTTATTCACAGAAGGTTCACACTGAACATCACACTCAGTAACTAGCAAAATACAATTTTTAATGATGATTACTTAAGGCATAGAAAAAGAAAAAAAAAATCAGTGAAAGGAAAGAAAAAAAATGAGGTCACTTTGCACATAAATCTCTTCTGCATAGTTCTCTGTCAAGAGCTTTCAACAAGGGGCAGCTTGGAGGAGGGACTGATCCCAGCAGGAACCCACTCTTCGGGAAATTAGACCAAAGTATAGCGTTCCCCAGACGGGTGGAAAGTCCCACCTTAATGCATCATAGTAGTTACAAATAGGCAAGAGCAATTGCTTGTAGGATCCTGGGAGTGCTCTTTGGGTTTCCTGCTATAAACAGTTAAAGACAAGCAAACTTTAATCCTCCCGATGAACTGAAGCGCTGAACTCGATTGCTCAGAAGGCTGCAAGAGTTCTCCAGTGGAGATTGTCGTGAGTTGTCTAAACTCACCATGTAACCTGAAAGAGCTGTGGGAACACAGGTTCAGCAGATCTCCTGAAGCCTTGTGCTAGGACACTTCCCTCAAAAATGTCAAGGGAAGCAAAACTTTTAGGGTCAAAAAGGGATAAACACCAAGGCCTTCTGTGGCTCTGCTTATTGACTGGAGAAGGGAGTTGGTTGAAGGGTAGTGGAAATTCCTTTTGTTCTTCTCATTGTGCTTTCGAAAGGCCAAACACCTATCTTCTGGATTTGCAGACAGAAAACCTCCATGTTTTTCTCCAGGAGAGAGGTAAATTGGAAATGGGAGCCTTCCTGCAACCAAAACATTAGTGTTTCATTCACTGTAGAAGCAGACTGAGGTTTACCCCTCCTCTCTGAACTTCCCTCTGACACTCGTGCCCCTTGCAGGCCCTCGGAGGTCCTGCTGCCCACCAGAGCCCTTAGAGCGACAAACATTGCGGGACCAAAAGTCGGTGCTGCAGCGGTCAGCACTTCACCATCCAAGGCCCCCAACCCTGCAAATCAAGCCAGATTGTAACAGATCACCTTCCACCTACTGCGCTCCCACGTTGGGTAGGATGATTCCCAAAATTCTACCTCAACAACCCAGTGCAGAGCATGGATTCAAGCCCCCTGAGCCCACATGTAGGACGAATTTGGAGTGTTAAGTGTGATTTATCTCGAGCTTCTCTTTTTGCCTTTTCTTACCTGCCCGCCTTCATTTTCAAGATCTAAGGAAACTGCAAATATGAAGAGAGCCCGGCCCCAGAAGCAGGGGATGTGCGTGCGGTGTGCCTATGCTGTGCTACCCTTGCAGGCACGGATTCACCCTCCATCTCCTGGTGCAGCAGGGCCACACGCAGGCCCCCGGCCGGGCAGTGGGGCCGACGCAGCCCACCGCACGAGCTGCGGCCCTATGCATGCAGCAGCAGAGCTGTGCTTTCCTGCAAAGCTGCCCGGTGAGACAGGTGATGACCACAGAAAGCATACTCACTGGCTGCTGTAGGCTGTGGCTTCCTCAACTCGGGAAATACGGGAAAGTCAAGGGGGCGAGAGTTATTCCACAGCGAGGCCTGCAAAGAGCGTGATTCATTTGTTCATTCTTCTGTGAACACCCTAGCTGGATGACTAAGGCAGATCTGCAAACTGAGGACCCAGAAACAGCAGAGATAAATTTCATATGTAGGGGGAAGAAAACCGAGATTAAAAGCTGTACACAGACTGTTATTTTTCTCAAGTTCAGTGGTTTACCTCACAGCCTGAGCGCTAGCCAACATCAAGAATATAGCACAAGGGATTGCTCAGGGGCTTTTTTCCTACCTCTTACCCTTCTCAGGGGCGGGTAACTGAGATTAACTGCACCTGTGACTTCTTAAATTAGCAGCATATAAGCTCACCATAGCTTCTGGGTCTCTTAGATGTGGGGGTCAGGGTGGCTTGTTTCTTTTCCTGGTTCCCGCTTAAGCTGCTGAGATGGAGCTGATGTTTATACTGTACCTTTTCCTTCCCTCAGGTAAGAAATTTGCCCTTGCAGGGGTAGGGACGTGGAAAGGAAAAGGAAGAAGGTGTTGGGTGAAGTAAGTCTGCTCTGGTAGCTTGGGCTGCTGAGCTCCTGCTGGGGACCTGCCTCCTCCCTGAACAGAGGATGGGTCTGCAAGGTGGGATGCTGCAGTGATTTCTGAGGAATCGAAAAAAGACTGGGTGAGCACAGGGGGAAAAAGTGCTTCTTGGTTTTGCTTCAGGCCTGCTTATGAAAAACCTTTCTGTGAATAGAAAGTGCCAAGCTGCAAAGCAAAGTGGGTGTGAAACAATCTACTGCAGGCTAGGTTAAACTGTGGCTAATACCAACCTGGTGCTAAGCTAATGCAAAGGATTTAAGTATTTTGTTTTATTTGTTAGACCCCAGTGATATTCCCTGGGAGGCTGTAACTGTGGTGCAAGTGTTTGGTTTAGGCTATTGTGCTGCTCTCAGCCTGTGATTCTTTAGTGACAGTGAAGTGCCGTATGTATGACTGTAGCAGATGAGGTGCTCTGGGTGCCCATGGAAGCTATGTGCCTCATCCCAGCACCCCCCATGGAAATGTGCAGCAGGACTCTGCAGAGGGCAGGATTCCCAGCCTGTGCATGCCTGCAGTGGTAGATACACTCAGCCTCCTGGCTGAAAAGCTCCAAATATTTCTGTTTTCTGGCCTTCCTCTTGGAGCACTGGAATTACCTTTTTTTTTTTTTTAAAGGTGCTTTTATTGAATGTAGTGTGGAAGTATTAAGTCCTGAGCAGTGTGTGACCCTGGCACCAGACAAATCCCTTTTGACATATAATCCTGTGTGCAGCACACAGGGTGAGGTGGGAAAGTTCTCCTCTTCCCATCATGGTTCCCATGCAGCTAGCTAGGCAGTATCTGACACAGAGGTATTACGCGCTGGCCATTATACAAGCCATTATGTTCAAACCCCAACACCCTTGTCTGGCCCTTTAATGGCTGTAGCCATGAATTCCAGAGAGTGGCCCTGTATAGTTGAAAACTCATATCTTAAAGAAATCAAAGAGCATAAGATTGATTATTTCCTCATTCCTGTACCATGATATAACTGTAAATGTAGAGGTTAATGCATCTCCCTTATCATATGGTTTGTAATAGGAGAATCTTGCTTCTCTCCATACCACTCTAAACAGGCCAGTCTCCATCAGCTGGCTTCCTCGGCTTCTCCGCCACCAATTTTGCCCTTTTCCAATCTTGGCTCCACCAGAGGCTGTATTCTGTGGGGCACATCAGGCCTTTATTCCACACAAAGTTCATAATCCTTCACAGAGTCAAAATTATTGAGAGGCATACTATGTTGTTCCCTTGTGCTTTCTCTCTCCTGATTAGTTTTGGTTTGTAATGCTCATGGTCTAACACAGTGTATCCACACTTCCATCAGAAATGCCACAGGAAAGACACGCTTCACACCCAATGCTCTTTTTAAATGCTGAGTTTTATTAGAGCTGGGAAATAGCTCAGGTGAGTGACCTTTCCCTGGAGTTGGGCCATGTCAAGGCCTCTTTCCTCAGTGGACAGGAGGAAACCAGAAGAATGGGGACAGGTGTCCAAGAGATCTTTGCAGGGAGTGACAGTGTGTGAGGGGGAACCCTCACTCAGCAATCAAGTTTGATTCATTTTGTTGCATACTTGAACAACTAATTCAAACTTGGGAGAGAGCAGAGAACCTGGGTGGATGTGTTTAGCTGCAAAGAGGGTCAAAGGAATAAGGTTTGGAGGAGGCAAAGATAATCACACAAGGTCAATCACTAATGTCTGTGGAGTGTTGGAGCAATTGGGTGAGAGGGAGGTGCAAATCAAGGTCTTAATTCAGTTGGATCTATGATCTGTAGTATCTCTGTGCAGCCTGCTGGAGTGTTTGGTTAAGTGATGCTTTAGGGTTTGCTCTCACTGTAGTAATAAACCCTAGAAATGCAGTGAAAGTCATATTTACACATATTGTGATGGAAGGGGTATTTACATCATCCTTTCCAACACGGAGATCCTCTCTGATAATGTAACTGGTATTGTGTCCAAAAGAAACTGTAGAGCAAGCAATTCGCATGGCATAGGCGTGAGCCTAGGCGGGGGGGCAAGTTTTGATCCTTGTTCTCTGGGAGTGTTTTCCAGTCAGCAGTGACCTGAGTGAGGGCTGGACTGCAAGCGCCCTCCTTCCCAAGAAAGTGCATTATGTTTCTCAGCTACCAAGTCCTACCATCTTTCACACTGATGAATTTCTCGTGCAAAGTTGAAAAGTTCAGTGGAGTGGATGGAGCCAGATCCCTTCCAGAAGCTCTATAGCTTGGTAACTGGATAAGGTGAGACATGCAGGTTTAAACCCCCATAAAGTTTTGAACCTGACTTGCTGCATCACTTCCTAGTGCTTTAACTGCTGAGGGAAGGGAGCTATAATGCCCCCCTCCCTCCAGCTGTGCTCTCTGGGGCAACTTTTATTGCTTCAAACTCTTGCACACCCAGCAGACCAATGCTGTGAACACAGGGGCATGAGCCAAGTAACTTGGTGGTCTCAGGCCTGGAGAGGTATAGATTGCCAAGGGAATTCATGACTGCTGGTGTTCTCTAAATGCCATGCCTAGAAAAAAATGAGTAGAAATCCTAAATCATGTGAGTATTTCTAATATGTTACCTCTTACTTTCCTACTTTGTTGTTTCTTCTGCTCTATATTGGGAGGATCATACCTCACAGGGGACCAGTAAGGTAGCACTGGCTTGTTGAATGAGGTTGTGGGTTTCTGAGCCATAACTTAGAAGAACCTTTCTGAATGTTAGAGATACCTCTTCGAAGTTCCTGAAGTACAGATCAATGTAGTCAATGAAATGTAAAGGCAATCTCTTCCACACCTTATAGAAAAGCAATGCATGACTGCAGTCCCACCACTGTGGGAAAAGCAGGGAGGAACTGTGCAAAGTATGCTGCCAAACAGCTGGTTTGGGCTATTCTGGACTACCTGGGGACATCAATACTGAACATGTGGGCTGGTGGGGTCACCTTACTGGGAAACCTCCTTATTTCACACGTGAGGAGCTCTGGGTCTTTCCCTGTAGGTGGAAGCTGGGACATGGTGGCATGAGGAGCAAAGCCTAAGAGATTACAAAGACAAAGTACTCTTTGCAAGCTTTCCCCAGGGTCTGCCCTGCCCTGGGAGAACAACATTGGTCAGGCTAATTGGGGGAACAGAATATTTAATATGAGTTTCCTTGCACTGAGGGCTTGGGCCTCTGTTTTGTGCATCTATACTGGTGTAAACCTTGAGTCAGCAGAGTCACTCCTGATTTCTATGTGCTGAAATGTTAGCAGGATCCTATCCTGTGTCCTCAGCACCCTACACTTGTACGGTCTTTTCCTTGTTAGGCGTGAGGCTGCTCTGAGATGTGTTCTAGGTCATCATGAGCTCTCATTTAACTTGTAATGGAGTGCACGTTTGTCCTGGTGCAGGATTTTGCCTTTACTATGTTCAGTGACCTTGGATTGATCTGAGGACTCCATCCAGGTAGCTTTGCAGTCTACAGAGCAAAAACTAAGCAGCTTCATCGAGTGGTGCCCCTCTGTGCATGTGTATATGTTTACACACACATGCGTTGTCTTTCTTTCCAGCTCCTTCTCTCCCTCCTCTTTTTCCATTTGGTTCTGCTTTGCATTTTATTTGTAATGTGGTGTCCTGTTGTGAGTATTGCTCATGCATGTTGCGTTAAGGTTCCCCAAGGAGTCTGCCTGGCATTGAAAAATTAAAATTAGCTTTTTTGTTTTTCGCATTCTCAAAGCCCTTTATGAGCTAGGGGTTTTGCTCCAGGGTAGTAGCATGTTGGGAAGAGCTGAAATACGGCACTGCTGAGAATCAAGTAGTATGAAAACTGCACTAGTACCCAACTGTGTGCTGATTACCCCACCCCCAAAGGGCAATGTGTTTGCAGTGTAGGTCACAAGTGAAGAAAACATGTTGAATCTCATTCTAGCATATCACTCTCTTATGGACTTTCTTCTCCACCTCAGTGCTTTCCTCTAAATGTGTATTGTGTCCTGTTGAGAGCTGGGCAAAATATGTCTGGAAACAGCAGCTTCCTCCCCTCCTCTCCCCTAGAAAATAAGGGAGTTGTCTTGCAAATACTGAACTGATTTATTTAAAGGTGTTTCAATTTTGTAGATGGCAACAAGGGGACTTTGGTGCTACTCACAGTGAGGAAGGTGGTATCTCATCTTAAATGTACAAATTGGACTTAGTGTAAATGAGGGATCTGAGCTTGTCCTCGCTGCAGAGATACGAGAGATGTCTTGGATATCCCAGGCATGTGAGTTCTTTTGCTCTAAGAGTCCCTACAACACTGGCTTTGCTTCCATGCTTAAATGATTCACACACTAAATTGAAGAATCAACTCTGGTTCTGGTTATGAGGTGATCTTAATTAGCTAAGGAAAATAGCAGCCTCTCTGCTGCTGAATTCCTTTGCATGTCCCAAGGATATATATGGTAGTGGTTAAATATCCTACCAGTCTGGAGATGTGCAGCTTTCAGGGTTTGTTGGATTCAAGAAAGGAATGAAGTGAGGAAGCCTTATCAGGTGATACCCTGCTGTATGTAGTCCAAGACTGTCTTTTGTGGCCTCTGATCCTCTCCTACTCTTTGCAAAACTCACTTTCTGTCCTTGGTTATCATTACACTTTTGGCCAGGGAAAGAGACATCTCATTTTTCCTGCAGAGCACCCAGCTCTCTGGCACCTAGGCCTTAATGGCAGGCAAGGGGTGAAAATTATGGGAGGTGCTGCCTTCCCTTTCCCTGTGTCCAGTGCTGTCTACCCAAAACTGTGTCCTAATTCTGGCTGATGGCTTGGTATGTCCACTCGTGCTTTCCTCCACAAGACACATTACACACCCTTGTAAAACCTCTTGATAGCTTTGTGGTACAAAAATGTGTGATATAAATCCAAAGGCATTCTTTAATGTAAGGCTGTAAAATGTACACAGGGCCCATCCCACTTTGCCTCTTACTATTTTCCCTATTGCTCTTGTGGGCACCTACATAGCGTCAAGGGAAACTGGATGCATGTCCCTTCTGAAACCGAGTCCTGTTCAAGATATTTAGTCTTAGAGAAGATGAAGCTCTGCCTCCTCGTGGGGAAACAAATTCAGCTAACCATGTAGTGCAGGGTGGGGGCAATGTCCGCATGTTGCATGATAACTGCTTGATAGTGCTTCCTTGTTGCTTCACCTATTAAACGTGAGCATGCACGTGTTCAAGGAAGGGCCCAGCTGCAGAGCCTTGTGCTCTGCCCTGAGCTTGTGTAACAATGGGGAATGCCTCTTCCTCTGACAGCTGGGTAAGCCCATGCTCTAATGTACAGCTGTGGCAACTGCTTTGCTGCTGGGGATGTGAGTATATCACCTGGTTTTCTGCTGGCCAGCCCAGAGCAGCTCTTGGGCTGCATAAAGAATCCAAAATGCTGCATCACTTGTTCTTCTCTCTGCCATGAAGTCACTTGTGCATAATTGAAGCAAAGTTCTCTGGTCTGGATTTCACTTAGCTTTGCAGCTACAGGAAGAGTCACAAACTATTCAAGTTACTTATGGTACAAGCAAGTTCTCCCGGGACGCATTTGGATCTAGTCTTGTCATGTGCGATTGCTATCAGAGCAGGAGGTGCTGGAGCCCCCTCTGTCCGCACCTGACCCTTCCAGTTGGAGCAGGGCTGTGCGCATGCTTCCAAGTGATGTGTTTCGCACCAGGCAGCGAGTTCAATAAGCCTCTGAAATTTGCTAGACGTGAGCAGGTCGTACGTGGGGCTGGGGTTTGGGTTTTGTCTGTCTCTTTTGTGCAGTTGCGGTGGAGTGTATTTCCCAGGCCCCCATCTGCAGGCCTGTTTATTTTCCCTCCTCTAAACCTTTTCTTTGTAGGGCAAGATGGAGAACAATGGGGAGCAGTGGTCTGAAACTGAGCAAAGCAGGGGAAAAACTAGGCTAGACGTCAGTAGCAGTTTCATAACTGATGGAAACAAGTATGGGAGAGTTTGCTCCTGGGAAGAGGCTGAATCTTTTTTCATCAGATTCAAATGAGGCAATGCAAAGGAGGAGGAGGATTCTATTAAAATTGGGGGGGGGGGGGGGGGGGTTGGGGGAAGGCATTTGCTGGCATGACTTGGACTGGAGGAACTCTCACAATCTGTCCTGCCTGTTAACTCAGCACAGATTAAAGACTTGATTATAGGGTATTTGATGTTAGAGAGGCTTCAGCATATCATCTTCCTTACTCAGATGTACAAGGTCACCTGATTTATTACAACCTCGGGCACTGCCTAACCTCTGGGGGGAATGTCTGGAAAGAGCAGATAGCTGTGAAGGGGCTGGTGTGAGCATTTAAGCTGAGCATTAGTTGACATTTGCAGTGTAGAAAAGAACTTTGCCAAACCTGGCCTGAATGTTGGCCATGGTCAGAGACCTGCACCTGGTCAAGTTACAGTGCAAAAAATTTTTACAGTGCTACTGTTAAGCAGTTGAGCCCCTGATAGCTCTATTTAAGGCTTGTACTTATGAAGCTACTGGAATAACACGTTAGGTATGGTGGTAACTGTGCTCCTCTCTGGCACCTGAATTTAGACTTGAATTTTGTTCAGGTTTTTGGCCAGGACCTCAGCTGTTTGCAAAGGTGCAAAGCAGGGCTGTGATAGTGGTTCTGACCACCCCTGGGAGCAGAGCTCCACCTGACCTTGGGATTGTCCTTAGATCTACATCAGCAGATTTCTAATGTGTCTTCTTCCTCCTCAGCTATACCTCCCCTACCTTTTTTATTTCCCCCTTTGGTTTAAGTGGGTAACAGAATAAAATGGGAATTGACCTTAGGCAACCTCCAGCAAGCAGAATGCTCCTCTGTTGACATAGCATTTATAAATGCTATGTGAAGGCCACCCCTGGCGAAGGGGCCTGAATTCTCTAGTGGTGCCCACTGAGCTCATGAAGGGATGTGTTGGCACTAGACCCATTTGGGAGCCTTGCCTGTTCTTCCTGTGAAATGGTCACCCTTGTACCTCTGCCTCAGCTCTGAGGAGCACACCCTCACCCAGCAGAAGTGTCTCCATGTTCTAGTCACTCCAGGGATCATAAATAGCAATGGTAATAAATGAAAGCAGATGCTATAGACTGAAGATGATGTATGACCTATTTTCCAATGGCAATACACATGTTTTAGTACATGAAGTACTCTCTGTATGGTTTAGCTTCTCCAATACCTCTCCAGTTTCCTACCACAGAGTGGGTACACTAGAATGTTTGGGCACAGGAGGGAGGGGAAGTAGCCTTCTGCAGATGTGGGTATAGGCTGCTGCACCTATAGGCTGCAAAACTTGTTGAGCAAACAAGTGGTCTGAAAAAGAAATTAATGCTGGAGTTATCTTCTTTGGTGTCTATGCTTCTGTCCCCATGTTTCAGAGAGCTGAGGACAGATTGAAGAAAATGTCCAGGTTTCAGTCTGGCTGCTTCTGCCTGATTGCTACCCTTTCTTGGCCCTGCCGGTGTTCTGCAGTCTCAAAGCACAGTAGAAAGTGGTATTTAACAAAATACAACTTTCTCCTCCTTTAAAACTTAGATTCCTAATTCAGTATTGTCTTGGTCAGGAGTTTATACAAAAGACTGTAAGAATTTTGAAGTGAACAGAAACAGTCTTGGGTGAATATCAGTTTGTGGAGCAGGAAAGAAGTTTAAGGGATTTTTAATCTCACGAGATGAGGCTCTCACTAGTGCTGGCTCCAGGATGGCTCCAGGTTGCATATGCAACGCTATGCTATACCATTCTTGTATAGCAACTCAAATATAGGTGCAATAGTCATACACTCTCCTGTGTTTTGGTGAGGTGGCAGTGGGGAATATGAACATGCTTATGCTTTAGGGCTTGAACTAGTTGCATGTGGAGCCAGCTGGTGTGTACCTACAGAATGCAGCTCATGTGTGCAGCTGAAGAATACTCCAGTCAGAGTAAAACAGTCTTCACTGCATGAAGCAGTGAATATGTCTGTATCTATATATCAATACACTTATGTGCATATATCAGATCTAATTAGATCCCCACTCCTATCTTTCTTTCACTTGAGCTGTGAAACAATATGATACTGCTTCATATCTACAGAAGCAGAACTTCTTGTTTCAAATTCAGTGAAGAATGTGCCATTGAGTGGAAATGATTCGATTTGAACTAGTTGGCCAGTTTTCAAGAGAAATCTTCAATTTTGTCAGCTGTCAGTTTTGAAGTTTCAATGCTCAAAGTTAAAGCCTCCTAAGCCAGAAAGAGATATTCAATAGATTTGCTCTTCAGTAGCAATAAGAGACTGACAAGACAAGAGGAATTAAATGTCATGTTTTTAATGCTGATTTGAACAGTCTCCCATGAAGTCAAAGCACCAAACGTTGGGTCACTTTCAGTGAAGCCTTATGGTAGGTACCGAGTTAGGAACCTGCCTGGATGCACCTTGTTTTCAGTATTCATCACTGAAGGGGTACTCTGGATGGTCACGCCACCTGTGGATAGGTCAGATTGAACAAATGAGCACAGATGAAGCAGGTATCACATCACTGCTGCAGTTGTCCTGTGCCTAGCAAACCTCTTTTCTTTGTTGTAATATATAGGTGGCCTTCATCGAGGCTCTTCTGTTTATTCAGAAGCTGTCTGCTCTGAATAATCTTCCTGGCAGAGTTGGAAGAAAACCTGTGCATTTAAGGAGAGGACAGTGAAGGACCATTTTTCAGGCCTATGGACTGCATACCTTAAGGACAGATGGGAAAAACCAAGAAGGGTTTGGATGTCAGCTGTTCTTGCTATATTTGTGGATTTAACTCAGGTTAGTAGAAGTGTTGTAGGGAATGGGGATGGCTTCACTATGTGTGCATTGTGAAAGGGGAAGACTTTTTGTTTGGATGTCTAGAAAGACCCTCAGAAATAAGGGCTATATTTGAAGGGCAGTTGGAGACCAGACAGTGCTACTTTGGCTTACGCACTTAAAGCTGGCATGAACAGGTCTGGGGCTGGTACGGTGCTTTGTCCAAGTGGCTGCCATATCCAGAGTAGGTCTGGCTGTCCTCTAGCTCAGCCTAGATGTAGATGCGCTGCCAAGTTAATAGCACCAGTGGCAGAGAATTTATAAAGAAGCTTTGGGGTGACCCAGTTCAGGGGAGAAAGGGATGTCCATGGCTGCATACTACCAAAGGTAGAGATGCTTCAGGCTTCATTTTAAAAACTGCATGCTCAGGGAAGATGCACCATCCAGGATTGTTATAAAAGGTAAGAAGAAAATTCCCAGGGTCAGCTGCAGGTGGAAAAAATAACACTGTGTTTGCCCATTATTGACAGACTTAAGAGAGACATAGCTGGGTTTTTTGTGGGTTTTCTTGTTTGTTTGAGAAGATGATGCTAAACCACAAGCCCTGGCTTGACAAACACTTTCCATTAGCAAAATAAAAAATTTCTGAAGAGCATTCTCAGGTACACCATGGCAGCTAGCTGCCTTGCCTTACAGCAAAGAACAACAAATACTGGCATTTATCCCAGCTGTGAATTGTTCCAGTTTGGGAAGGATACATTTCACAATATTGAAGTTAACTAACTGAAGACATCAAACATTTTGAATTGCTTGTGTCAAAACATTTCATTCCAATATTCAGCCAAGCTGAAGTGTTTACACATTAACAGATTGAGTTGGTTCAAAAAAACAAGCCACAACACTTTGGCTTGTTTGGTTTCAGTAAAACTTGACAATGTCTGAGTTGAGAGTGTCATAATCTCTACTTTCCATCTATGGAGCACACTTGCTAATCAGGTCTCAAGTGTTCAAATGTCTGAGTCCTTTGGGTGAAAATGATTCACTCAGAGGAGTCAATGCAGCTTGGAATAACTGGTAAGGAAGAATATCCATAGGAGAGACTGGGAGCATAAGATAAAGCAAGCAGACAGATTAATGTAAAACTTGCCCAGCACAATACTTCTAAATTTCTCCAAGGGGAGAAGAAACCATTTCAGACTAAGATTTCCTGGAGTACTCATATTTTTACAAAACCTCCATTTTCTGCTCAGATGCTTAACTTGCTAACTCATTCCACTGATTGCAATATCCTGTTCATATGGGCTTACTCACACAATCAGAACAACAGATTTGCACACAGTATCCATGGCAGCTGATAACTGGAAGAGCCAGAGGAAAGCTGGATTTTTCCATTCCTGCTGGCATTTGCATCACAGCAGTTGAAGGTTTGGCACGTAGTTGACTAACCAGAAGTCTTTCTGTATAATGGTTTGACTTTTCAGATACATATTGCTGGATGAAATAGCAAATCTCTTCAGGCTGGTAATTATCTGTGGCAGTGTCGTTGCCAGACGCTTCAGTGTGAGAACACCTAGTAGGCAGATGCATGTTTAGCTGCTCCTTACATGGCAACGTCACATTTTTCGCAGTTGAGGTTAGACTGTATTTAAGCATTTTCCCCAAACATGGCACTCTTGTGAAAAATAGAGCTGGAAATGTCCATCCTATGCATCCTGTTTTTCGTGGCCTCCTGTGACCAAATTTAGTCTAATAAAGCAAAGCATTTAGTTTATTTTTTGGATTGGTGGCTTAGAAAGTTCTGTGGGCATTTGCATCCTTTAACTTTGCTTCTGGAAAAGGCTCTTGCAGTTGCACCAAGGTTACATTTCATGTATATACTCACTAAAAGTTTAAATTATGTTATAGCTCAACTTAGCTATGGAAAAAACAAACTATTTCAAATACCAAAACACACATAAGAATCTGCTAGGCCATTTGCGAGAAGACTTCTGGAACCCAGTGCTTCTAATAGATGGAAGGCTATTTTAAGTTTTAAGAAACTAAAGCTTCAGAGCACCTGGCTGAGCTTAAATGCGAAAGATGAACTCCATTATGATGCTTTTAACTTAGTTCATATTTCCTACCATATTTATACAGCACAATAAGTTGTTTATTCGTTCCTTTGCAACATTCCCCCCCATCTTTGGAGCAATGGTCAACGCTTTAGTGTATTATTGATGCTGCTATCCTGTTTTTCATTATTTTTAGTGCTTGAGCACACTACAGTTTGGCAAGACACAGGTAATCCAAGGTAACAAGAGAAATGCATGGAAATTAATCTCTACACATTGAGTGCCCTGAAAAGGGGAAAGCATGAGGTTTGGCCATGAACTGTAGATGCTCTTGAGCTGAAGGAAAAACAAACGGCCTCATCCTCTGAAAGAGGAGATGTTGGGTCAGTCTGAGCCTTCTGGGGTAGTGCAGCCTTCAGGCGAAGCAAAACTAACATTGGGTGGTAAGCTTTAGATCACAAGCAGCAAGAGGTCAAGCCCTGTTAGTTCTCAGAAGAGATGATTAGGAAGTGGTCTAGCAGTCAAACAAGCTGCACGGTTTTCTGCTTTCCATGTAAGAAGGTACAACTCAATGTGACAGCAGGAGAGGGAGATTGTTGAAGAAGACAGTATCAGAGGAAAGGCCGAAACAAAGTTTCTGACCACTTGTTGTCACTAAGGGGTATCATATTTTATGAGGAAGTTGGGTAGGCACATTTTGGTGTTCTGACCAAAGTATTAAGTGAGAAGGAGCAGAGGTCTCCCTAAATTAGCCCTGTGGTTTCATGTAGCAGTGTTCTTAATTCCTAGCCTTCCACATGGCAATTTGGGACAAGCTGCCTCTGGAAACACTAGATTTACAGTACATAAGCCATTGTACTCGAGCAGCAACATAGCTTGCTGAGCCCTGGAAGTGAAGATGGGAAGCAGGAGAAAGACAAGAAAGTACTCCTATTTGAATTTCAGCTCTGATATCCACACTGCTAGACAGGGGCAATGCTAAACCTTGTGAGTAGCTGAGACTGTCATTACAACATATAGCAGAAAATGTTCAAGGAGATGGAGCATAGATGGAATAGCCAGATACAGTCACTTTCTACTAGGTGGGCTTTTGACACCCGAGCTGTAAGCAAGTATTGCACACTTGTTATTGTAACGGGTCCAGGAGCGTATTCAGGCTGCATTAAAGACCTCCCATATTTAAGCCTTACCTTAAAATAAGGTTGTTTATACAAAAAATAATACTAAAAGAAAGTGATTTTTTTTTAAAATCCTCTGAAAAGACAGGCAAGTTCTGTGAGGATTTGGATTCCTCCTGAACTTACATTAACAGTTCCACATAACGAACATTTTTGTTCAGGGCTTCAATTTCTTTCATCTCTTTCTCAGTGAGGGAGAAGTCAAAGATCTAATGGAAGAAGATGTTAGGAAAAAGTTAGCATTTCTTGTCACAACCAACATTTGCATGTTCCAGACTTCAGCAGTACACTCCCCTCTCCTCCACCTGTCTCCCCACAAATCCATACTTGCTTGCATTTATAGGAAAGTCTTGAGGACATGAATAAGTCCAGTCACATTTGCTTACAGTCTTGCAAGAAGCAAAAGGTAGTCTGGCAAGTACTGGGCCACCAGCTTTGAAAGCAATGCATTGGCAGGAGGGAAAGCAGGGAGCAGTGTGAGTACTGAGTGCTGCAAGGGACACAGGAACAAATTCTTCATCTTATTTGGGTATGGTGGTCAAGCCAGATGCTTTCTGGTGGTGTGGTTATGAGCCTTTCTGGTACACCTGTATGCAGCAACCCTTCCCTAACAAAGCTGCCCCATACCTGAAGACTGGGCAGAACAAGCCAGTCATTCCTGAACACCTACAGCCATCAGCCTCAAGCTGCTGACCTACTGAATTAATTAATCTCGCTTGTGCTGCTTGCTGCAGCAACTGGTGCTCTGGAATACACCACCAGCTGAAACTTTAGCTACTCCAGAATGTTAAAAGATGCCAAAACTTCCTCTCTGCTCTATTATTGTCATATCATGGTACCATTAAGTGATGGGGACAAAAAGCATCAAATGTGGCAAAGCTTGGCATTGGTCAAGCCTTATGCCTACAGAAAGGAATGGAAAAATAACTTTCTATAGGGGCTAAGCCAATGTAAGTAGATTCATCCATGCACCATTGGAGTACGAATTTACCTGGAAGTTCTCTCTGATGCGTTGTGGATTGAAACTTTTTGGGATGACCACCACCCCTCTCTGGATGCTGAAACGCAAAGCAACCTGTGCAGCTGTCTTGTTGTACTTTTTGCCAATGGCATTCAGCACAGGATCCTTCAGTAAAGGAGGGGAGGACACATTTACCCTGGAAGAAAATTGGAAAAAAAGAAAACCAAAAAACCCTTATTTTTAATGTCAAAACATAGAGGCATCTACTTGTTTGTGGACAGAATACCGCACCTTTTTGATAAGTAGTGTGAACAATGGGACAAAAGCTCTGGCATTTAGGTTGGTGGGCTGTCAAAGGCAACTTCCTATGTGATGTCCTAACGTTGACTTAATTTCTACTTTCTCACCTAAGCCTCAACATTCCCAGTTACATACACTTGTTTTTTGTTAGAGGAGACTAAGGCGACCTCCTATACAGACACCTGGCACTCTTTGATGACAGCATGCAGCAGGAGTGTTGCAAGTTTACGTTCACAACAGTAATATTTAGACACTGAAGTTCACAACTATTTTGAAAAATGGGGACAAAGGTATTTTGCACAGAGACCCAGCAGTGGAGAACTATTACTCTTTTCCTGGATATTGTCCTTCTATTAGAAAGTAGCATGCAGACTTACCAAGTTTCATCCCTTGAGGTTCCCAATGGGCTGTACCCAACAATAACTATGTCATGCTGTCTGCAAAATTCTAAGAGTTTGGGTTGGGTGAAATAGGGATGGCATTCGACCTACAAGAGTAACGTAGAAAGAATGATCAATCAACAGGACCAGATACAGAAGCACATAGTGTCCCAATATTTGTGAGAGCTACAGACCAGGTGATGCTTTCAGGAAAGAATACATGTAAGTTAAAGAATAGGGAAACTCAATCTGTGGTTACTGTTCTAACTGTACATTGCTGGGTGAGGGATTTCTTTTTTTGGTGGACAGCAGGTCAACATCTGTGATTATAATTTGGCTGCAGGGAATTTTCATTGTCCCCCAGTGGAAAGGTGGCAATAAGTGGGGGGATGGAGGTGAGGGAAGCTTACTAGAGAAGTAGGCTGAGAAGGCAACCCATCTCATGTGGATCAGATCTTTGTTTCTCTGCCTTTTGCATTCAGGATGATTAATCTGATGTTGGTTTTGGGGAAACTGTTGGCATAAGCTGTCCCAGAAAGAAAGGTGAGGGGGGATATGTAAAAGGTGAGACATCTCCATAACGGTTATGACCTGTTACAAGCTCTGCCCTCCTACATTGCAGGCACTGTGCATCATTCCCTTATAGGCAGGGATTTTCTGGCTGTGTTCTCAGTCTCTGCGAAAGGGATGTCTACAAGGTGACAGAACAACCATCATTTGCAGGCAGTCTGAAGCTAGCTGGCACATCTATGCTTGCTAGCTAGCTGCCCTAAGCTGGGCTTAATCTTTTGCCTGGTTTTCCTTGACCCCAGGAAGCGGCAGCAATGGTCAGTGCAGTCTTAGGGGCACACCAGAAACAGCAATTGCATTTTGCACCCGTTGGGCATGTTAATACCAGTGAAGGGTGCTGGAATTTCCTCCTCTCACAGGCTGCCTTTCCCTGCAGGCCAAAGACAGAAATGAAGGCTATAGCCAGACTCCCTGCCCTGCCCTGTGCCAATGCTAGCCCTCCAGGCCCCACGCTGAGGGTGGGAAGTTGGTCTCTGGCCTCTTCTCTGTTACTGCTAATGTGGGTATTAGTTTGTGTCAGATGAGTCAGAAGAGCTTCCCAGTGATTTCTAGGAACGCAGTGAGCTGCCGAATGCCAGAGTCAAAGGTGCTGGGCATTCAGATGGGTCACTGCCACTTATCACCTTCTCTGAGCCTCGCTACTGTAATTTAACTCAGACATGCCTATTATCTTCATGGGCTTGTTCAGCTCGAGTCTGTTGCTTAATGAGGTGTCCTCCTTAATTTAGTTTTTTCTCTGACTCTTACCGATGCTGTATAGGAAAGGCACAAGAGAGCAAGTACAGGAAATTTAGGAGTTACTTCTAATGGCTTTTAAAGTTGGGAAGCTTAGAGTGACTCAGGATCCCTGATACTTAGGGTTGTTTTGGTTTGGTGTCAGCTGAGGTAGACATGGCTTCATTGAGTACTGGTTAGCCCTGAATGGTTTGCCCTGGGAATTTTTTGGACTTGAAGTAAGGTACATGGCAGAGATTTAAGATCTGCATTGACTCAGCATTCAACCTTGTTACAGAACTTGGCACAGAGGCACCAGTTTTATAATCCTGGAGCAGGAACTGAGGAGAGCGATCGTTCCAGCATCTTCAATATTTATCTTTAGCCTAGATAGGATGAGTAATATTTTCAAGCTAGAAATGGAAGTGTGACAGTATGGAGGGCAGTATCTGTGGCAAAGCGTACATCACCCTTCTGCACGTGGTGGCTTGGGCCAGGTGTTGCCTCTGTGTTCCCTACAGGGCAGTGGCACCATGGCAGGCACTGCCCTCGGCTTCCAGTCATACCTGGTTGCTGACAGGTTTGTACTTAAGTCCTGGCTTGTTCAGGATCATCTCCAGCTGCCTGCGGTTGAAATTGGATACTCCAATAGACTTTGCCAAGCCTGCATCTTTACATGCTTCCATAGCCTGCAAAGAAAGCAAAGACCAGTGGAGTCCCACATGTTGGCTTGATTCCTTGGAGCATGTGTTTTAGAGATAGGTGGAAGATAGTCCATTCTTGAGACTGCAGAAAAACCTTTGCTGCAGCAGAACTAACAGCTTTACTAGCATGAGGGCTGGTGCCGTCCCACTATTCTAAACTCCATTCCTGTGTAGACCTGCTTTCCAGACCAAACCCTAATGTTTTATATCTCCTGTGAAGGTAGAATTTGTCTGGAGAGCAGAAAGATTAATCTGAGATATAGATACGTAAGTGCCAGACATCTGCTTTCAAAGAGTTATGCTTACTTTATGCTGCTTTAGCACTGCCTCAAAGCTGGAGAAAGCAGAGTGAACAAAACAGATTGCTTTCCTGATAAGTCAATTTATCCCTTTTGATTGTATGGGAGTTTTTCATATGAAGTCTCTATCTAGTGAAATCCCCTAAATATTTGGCAAGGCACATCACAAAACCAGCACAGAAAACTTCAGTACAGTATAAAGTAGAAAAAAAAGGGGAGGAGAGAGGAATTCTAATACTCTGCACTTCAGACAAATTCTAATAGTGAGAAAGCTTTAGAAATACTGGATATGAATACATGCCCTGGTCTTCATTAGCTTCATCTGCTAGGTTGTTAAGGGGAAAGAGGGTCCTTTCCTATGGTATTCCCCTTTGTTCCCAGAAGCTCTGCACACAAATGATTCAGTGACTGTTTGAGGCAGAGCAGACCCGCCTGTGGAGCTGTGTGCCACTCCTGCTGGTTTTTTATTCCTTTCTGTCCCACAGGAGCTGAAAGCAGGGAGGTCAGAGGCACCATGTATTTGATGACCTCTGTTTGGCCTCATATGCTTTGATTCACTCAGTGACAAGTCAGCAAATATAGTCATCTGGAGCCATTTTTGCCTAGTAGCACCATACTGAGAGTGAAATTATCTGGACTGAGTTTAGCCAGTTTTATTTAGGTTGATGCTATTATTTGCAGGCACTTACCACCACCTATTTTTCTCTCAGCTTATTAGCTGAAGAGAGTGACCTGCTGCAATATATCCTTTACAATAAGCACTAGCTTGAAGATAAAAACATAACAGCGTTTGGACAGCTGTTGCTTTTAACGTTTGAGCAACTAGCCTCTGAAAGAGAGGAATGAACTGCATCAGCCAAAGACAAGGGTAACATAAACAGCTAATGTGGAAGTCCCTGTTCCCCCTGAGACCCAACCTGGATGGCTCAGCTGCCAGGGGAAAGCCCAAGCCTGCCCCGGGCTCTCTCCCACTCCGAACTGTCACTCAGAATTTGCCATCTTTATCTGCTGCACCTCAAGTAGAGCTGAATTGGGACACAACTATCCATCTCTGGACAGTGCAAGCTGAAGTGGAGTGTGTAGTAGCCTGTGTTACCTCTCGGTGTGAATTGGGCTGAATTAGTGATGCTTTTGCAGCAGACCTGCTGCAGAAAGAGAGCTGACCAGCTTTGGCCACGAATTAGAGTCCAAGGCTTCGAAAGGCAGGAATGTGAGGAGATTTCTAATCTCACTTTCTGCCTCACCTGAGATCCTGAAGCCAAGTGGCAGCAGGCTTGAAGATACAGCTGGCTATAGAACTAGAGCACATCACAAACAAATTTAGGATACAATCTTTCAGGCAAATGCTACTTCCCTCCAAGTAGGCATTGCATTCTCGTTTGATAATTGAATTTAGAAGTGAGTGAACTTGTTCTGATGGCAAGGGGTTTGGGGGTTTTTTGTTGTTTGTTTGGTTTGTGTTGGGTTTTTTTTATGGTGAGGTTTAGGGCAAATTCTGTTTTTATCTTGAAGGTGAAAAGCTTCCTTTTTTGAGGAGGATCCAGTCACTTCTCAGGGCTCTGACTTTCTCCTGCTGTAAAGATCTGATAGATTGGTTAAAAACCTACAGATACCTCAAGCAGCAAATGTAGAGTGCACTCTCTGAAAGAAGGAATGTGATGTCAGATATTTCAACAATGGTTTATTTTGTTATAAAAATAATTAAGTGATGGCAAGAAGCAACATCCCTAGGGACAGAAGTAAAATTTATCCATGGAGCTTGTAGAATTTGATCCATTTGCCCTGTCAATATGCCTCAGCTCTGTTTATGAAGGCCACAAGTGAAACTGAGAATGAGGATCTGTGTTTTTAAAGCATATATGGATGGATGTTGAGTTTGCTTACCTCCCAAGTGGCGCATAAGTCTGTCTCATGGTAGATAATTTTTCCATTTTCATCTTTTGGGTAGATTGCATCTCCAGGCTGAAAAGTAAAACCACACTTCTGTCCTTTAAAGAAAAATTTTCATTCCTCAAAGATTTTTCCACAGACTCTGTTTCTACTAGCAAACAAAAAAAATGCAAAAGCTTTCTGAAACACCCTAAGTTCAACAAGTCATTTGTGCTGGGCTTACCACATCCTCCACTGCTAGATCGTTCTTGGATACAATTCTGAACTGTCATATGAGTGCACACTCAGGAGTTCCCGGATGGCCTTGTTTTTCAATAAACTTTTGACCTTTATGTTACGGCATCTAAAGGACTACTTCCAAAGCTCTGGATTAGAGTATCAACCTGTAGTCTCTTCCACTTCTTGCCTCCTTTCTTCCCAGCCCTTCCCCTGATGCTGCTTGTGTCCTCGGCACCTGGGAAAAGTAGCAGCTCAGTCCAGCTCCCAGCAGTTGGAGGGACCATTTCCAAGAGCTGCTTACTCGTAGTAAAGGGCTACGTGCATAGCTACAGTACAGGCCGTGAACCTCTTAAGTGCATTACCCACCTCTCTTTGGGCACTAGGAACTCTTTCTTCCTATCTCTATACCCCATAAACAAGACTTCAGAGATGAGTTACGAGCTAATATCTCACAAGCACAGTTTTCTTATTTGCTGGTCATCTCACTGCTGTTGCAGGCAATGCATTAGCACCTCCCTCCCTTTTGTCTGATCGCAATTTCACTTTCTCATAAAAACTCTTCAGTGATGTTTGACACTTGATCTTACTGCAAACTGCTACATTGCAAAGGCCTGGGTGCAAGATGTTGACATGGTAACTCCTTGGGAACATGCAGCTGTGACTAATGTGATGAGTAACTGGTGCCTCCCAATTCAGTCAAGTTCAAATTCAAGGCATTTCATGGGAAAAGTTAGCCTAAGGAAAACACAGCCTCAGATTTCAGAGGCCAAGGTCTAAGTTACAGGCATAAGCCTGTCTCCTCCAAATGTCCTGGTTTTCCTGAATGAATTCCACAAAAATTACTTACTGCCTTTGTTGCTGTGTGTTGCCTTGACTAGAAGGAGGTAGGTGGCTGTTGAGTACATTTTTCTGTTAGGAGGCAAACTGTTTGCCATCATAACTTGAGGTGGAGAAGCCCTATTTACAAACCCACCACATGGTATTTTGGAACAAACTATTTATCCCCATGATATCCCAGCAGACTGCAAGCTCAACGCATAGCATATCATCTCTGCATTTTCCTCTATTTCTATCACTTGTGTTCTAAAAAGCAAACAATGTCAGGATGAATGTGGCTTGAAGATGAACTTTTCTTGACTGAGATAAACGGTGCCAGCTATTGTGGATTTCCATGGGGATCAATCCTTCCCCCTGCCTCCAGGGAACTGCACAAGGTGTTGAAGTATAGTTGTCTCTGCTCAATAGGCTCCAGGCAATACTTTCTCTGTCAAGCTACCTTTTTATGCAAGGGAGTTTCTGAATGGAAGAACTGTCTGCAGATGGATAAAGAGGGTTAAAGTGCTGAGAGAAATGTAGTGTTTTGATGGTGACAGGATGATGGTTACTGGGTCTTTGAAAAGGTCTTTAAGAAGTTGGTCACATCTCTCAGCTTTGGGTTCTCATGGACTACACCACACCAGTCATTCCCACAAATGCTGTTGTCTTCTCTTGCAGTTCTCTTGGAGATAGCTATGCACCTTAGACTGAACGTAAGGTGGCTTCCTAGCATGCTGCCATATGAGCACTGAAATAAGTAGGACAACACCATACAGTCACTGCCACTATGCAGAAATTGCATCGTATCATGTCATGTTCAAAGTGTGGAGGCACTCCAAAACTACCAGACAACTTACTTGCGTATTTAAAACGCAGCAGTTGGTAATCACTGAGAGGAAAAGCCCTGCTTCCATTATAATAATTTCCTCACTAACACAGATGCAGGAAGACAGCTCTGCACATCCCATCGCTTTCACAAAATGGTCTTTGACAACTGGGCTTTCTCAAGAGAGCAGTTTTAACAACTTGTACAATCTGTCTATTGTACAAACAGAAGGCAATAGGAAGTCAAATAGTGAGGCCATTGGCTTGTTTTGATTTATTCTCTTAAAATGACAAGAAGATACTTGGATGAGAGTTGTTCAAGTAAGGCTAAAATACCCGCTTTCCTGCTAGATCACAGAATAATTTAGTTGGGAGGGATTTGGAGATCATTTAGTGCGCAGGTACCTGCTTACTGATGGATCAGTCATCTGAGGAGAGCTCCCTAGAAATCCTGCCAGTGGGTATGAGCTCCCCAGGCAGAGGGCATGTGGTGGCCTGGAGGAGATCTGTTCCTGTTGGTCATCTGCCTTGCTAAGGTAGAGGGGCTGAGCACCACTGCTGGGCTAAAAGGAGGAAGGACAAGAGTCCTGAATGGGCAATCTGCGTGAGAGAAAAATACAGGGAGGTATGGGCTAATGTTGGTAGGTCAGTGAATAGTGTCACCCCAGATATCAGCCATTCTTGATCCACCCAAAAGTGCTGGCGTGGTGGGGCTTTCTTCCTCTGAGTGGTGTTCTCCGAAAACAGATTCCTCTTACTCTGCTTAAAAGCCCCTATAATAGTTTGTGCCACTGGGCTCTGCAGGGCCATATTTCTTAATGGTTTCAGACTGGGACTGTAAGTTTTGTCTCAAGTACTTCAATGGTTTCAAGCAGAAACTGCTTTTGCTAGAAGGCTTTTGGGGAGACAGGAAAGCACCAACATTTGCAGACTAGGGAAGAGTAGGAGTTAGTTAGCATTACAACTGCACACTCCTCACCAAAGGCAAGCATCGCATGCAGGATGGGTGTATTTGTGAGAGAGGGAGCAAAGAAAGAAAACCTGTCACCACTGCAAAAGGGTGAGGGTTTTTCTTTTTGTATTTGGCACAGAAAATGTATATTTTTCAGGCAGAAAGCAACTTCTTTTTTCTTTCCTCTCATGGGGGACATGAATGAATCTCTAGCACTGCTACTCCTTTAACAACTCAGATTGTTGATACAGGCCTCAGGGAGTCAGATGTACATTACTTTAAAGCCAGCTGTCTATATCTTTATATTGTGAGACAATGACCTTCACTATGTGGGAGAATGAACTACTAGAGAATACAAACACAAGCAAACGGAAACAGGAAATTGCAAGTGGTGGGAAATTTTTAAAAATGTACCCAAAAGGATTCCATACGTGGGACCATATAAATAAAGTTTTAATATCTGAGTCCAGTTACTCCTATACAGGTCTTAATGGGATATGGCTTCTTTGGGGAAAAAGAAACTGCACGTCTAAGGTGACTGCTTCATTGGTAAATTGCTTCCTATCTGATGCTTTTGGCAGTTTGGAGTCTGTAGTAAAATATAATTTTAATAATCAGAGAATTACCTTCCTTGCAAAAAGAGGCCAGTTTCAGCTTAAACATCCTACAGAAACAATTAGCCAGCTAATTGCCCACCCTATTTTCTCTAAGAAAAAGGATTTAATCAGTTCAAAACCACTCAAATATGTTTTGAATCTCATTCTTCTAACTTCACTATTATTTAATTTGCCTTTATATCATGTACTTGCAGAGGAAAATTGTAAAGCAAGGTACAAATGGCTGTGAAACCAGAAAGTTTGGTGACTTGCAAGAGCTCATTGCAAGGGAGGCATGCAACTCTGATGTAAGCTACTTGCATTCAAAGGTTTTGACTACAAGTTGCCCAGAGCCAGCAGTATGAAGGAATACCAGGCTTTAACTTTTTAGGCATTTGATAGTGAGAGATGGACAACCCATGTTTGGGACCAACTGTGACCTACTGAAGCTGTCCAAGAGGAGCACTGGATTTAAGGAGATTAAGATCATAACCATGACTTGCTCAGTGGTTTAATACTACTGAGGATATTAGTTTTTTGGGACAGAGTAAGGAAATCAACTTGGTGGCTTTTTCCCTGTTCCATCTCCCCCTCCAAACTTTGCCCTAGCCCTTTGCTTCTCTGTGTAACCACTTCCCCCCAGTGACTCCCTTCTCATGGCTCAGAGCGGGTTAAGACACATGTACTGCTTCAGCTACAGTAATTCTTCAGCACAGGAAGTGTTCAACCCCAGTTAGGAGACCTGTCCTTCCAGTGGAGAGACCCCATGCTACAGCTGTCAGCAGCTGTTCTCACACCGCCTATAAGCCGCTCTTTGTGTGGGTAGTGCACAGAAATGTATGCATGCGGTATATATCAAATGTTATCAGACTGAAGGGCTATTTTCAATATGGACTGGAAGCTGCAAGGAGGATGCTGGATGAAGACCTTGGTTCAAGTCAACCATGCACTTCTTAGGGCAATTTTTCTTCTTACCTTGAAAGCCATTGGCAGCTCAATAATGTAGAGGTCAACGTAGTCCAGCTGCAGGATCTTCAGGGTTTTCTCCAGTGTGGGGCGCACCAGCTCTGGGGGGTGGCAGGTATTCCACAGCTGGGGAGGCAAGCACAGGCTCTTTTTTGGGTGCCGGGAGGAATAGTGAGCATCCTCCAGTTGACACCATCCCCGTCACCCGCCTTGTTCTTCTGACAGAGCCTGTTATGGACAGTGCAAAGACGTTGTGGCCTACATCACTGCAACACAAAGGTGAGGGGCCTTATCCTGTCCTCTGCCAGAGACAGGTGTAGAGGTTACATCTGACCCAGTAAAGCCATTACATATTTATTACAAGACAAGTTCTTCTGAGTTGAGTATATTGCAAACTCTTGCTCAATGAACTTAGGCGGATTCCTTTTGTTTTCTGAGCTTTCCAAGCATATGCTTTCACTGGAAAACTTTGTTCCCACAAGAAATCTGCGGTCAGTTTTATGCTTGAAGGCAGAAGCTTGGATCATGTGAGTTAGCTATTGAACAGCCAAGTACCCAGCACAAAGAGAATCTTTTGGTTTTCTCCTGTGGTCATGGAGCCTGAGTGAATGCCTGACCTAGGGAAGTTTTAATTTACTCCCCAGTCCTCACTGAAAGATGTATTATTGTTTAGTTACTGTAACACAGGTGTGACTAGTTAAAGCACAGCCTTTTCGACCTCTTTAATTACAGCTGCTTCCTTGCGGGTTTATGTCCTGACCTTGCTATGGAGTGTGCTTAGTTGATTAGCTTTCAGTACTATCTCTGACCGAACTCTGCTGATGCAAATCTCTTGCAAGAATTAAAACCATAGCGTGGTAATTAATAACTAAGAGCTCTTTGTAAACTGATTGCTGCAGTTAAAATAGACAAAAAACAGAATTAACACACAATAGAAGGTTTAAAGTGCCATTTGCTGGCACACAATAAGCTGGGCTATTTTGTCTTCTGTTTTCTAGGCACAAAACTGACACATGGAGTCATGTTGAGGTTTTTGGCACCTTTATTGTCTGGAAAAACCTGCTGTTTGTTGGTATGGTCATTGTCTAACCAGTTCTGCCACCAAAGCTGGCAGTCACCGTATGCCAAGGTACAGAATGAATTAATTCTTGAGACACGAAACACTTGAATTGCCATTTTCAGGAGGAGATAATGATTATAGGTGTCAAAGGACATAGCCTGGGTAAGTTTTAAAGTATTTTAGATGTTTGGTTTTTTTAAACCACATTGTTGTTTTCTCAGGGAATAACTATTTGCTCAGTTCTGCCAGCAGAGGCAAGGACATTATGTTATCTTGAAGTTCAGTTGTACTGAGAGCAGCACATCTGACGCTGACAAACCAAAGCAGGGTTTGGCACCTGGAAATTCATACTAGGCCTTCCCCAGCTGTATGTTGCAAGGCGTGAAGAGTTTATGATCACTAGACAGTGGTTACACAGGCTGAGGTATACTACAGTAAAGGACCAAGGTCCTGCTCTCAGAGTTTTAAGCTGTTCCACTGGATTTCCTTAAAGCCTTTGGTCTGGGTGTTCTTTAAGCATTTTACATGTAAAATGAGATGCTGTTTTGGACTTAAATATGGGTAAGGAAACGAGCCTGTGTACTCTTCATGTTTAGTTTGTTTTGTTACTGTGTTTTAGAAATTTAGTAACCTGAGGTATGTTGATAATTTAGAAACAGTTTTTCAGAGCGCCCTTTCTAGTCCTATAGCACTAGTCTAGTGCTATTGAGCTCAGTACTTGCCAGTGAATATACTTCCCTTTAAAAAACTTCAGAGGTTCTAAAGAAACAGCCTTTAGAAATAGCAAACATTTGTACTATGTTAATACACAGATGCCATGGAAACTTAAGAGTTTCATAACTGTTTTCATGATTTGTACAAGTTATTGTATTATCTACCTAAGTAGAACCCATGTAGACATTTGAGCAGTCAAAGCTGCCAGCTGGCTTTGGCATTTCAGGACACCACATTTCCTGGAAATGTTACTTCTACTTTAATGAAAGAAATATCCTGGGATGAAAGAGGAGACCAAAAAGGTCTTGCTATATAAGCCAAGTGAGATGTTGGCAGTTGATATAAAACCTCTAAAATTTCTGGATGCTGAGCTGCTCTGCCTGATCAGCCAGCCAGCAACAAGAGCCAAGTGCAAGTGCTGATGATTTCAACTGGCAGATGCAGCCCGATTGCACCAAGTCACTATTCCAGTAACGGTGCCACTCAGCGGGGCTGTTCTTGTTAGTTGTCCTGTTGACAGACCAGCCTTCAATTTGCATCATCATCTTTGTTTAAGGAAAGATCTGCATGAGGGGCTTGAGTCTGAAGGGTCTTTGGAATTTCCAGTACTTCTGATGTCAGCAAGGCTGAAAACAAAACCAACTTTTGTTGTGCAGACTACTTTCAAGAATGGTCTACTGTATCTACCATGTTTCCCAGAATGTGCAACAGTTCATATCAGTCAGTAACCAATCAATGGCTGATGTATCTACCAATAGTTTGATATTTGTCTGTAGTTCATAAGATCTGTAAGTTCGTAAGGTACATAAAGCTGAAGATACATAAGGTTATAAGACAAGGGACATCCAGTCCCACTCCTCCTGGGAAGTTCAGAGCTGCTGTGAAAATGTTCAGTGAAACCTGTGAAAATCCTGGACTGAAGTAGTTGCAGATTATTTTCTACTTCTGCCTTTGAACTCTTTAAAGACTACAGAGATGCTCTAACGAGCTATCACCCTGAGCGCCTGCAGTTTTGTCAAGCACAAACAGGACACAACAGAAAGATAAACCCACGTGTGTCCCATCACACAGTCACAAGACAGTCTGGAACCACAGGCATTGACTATCGAGGTACTGTGAGTTGCCTCCCTGTGGCTTGCAGGATCTGCAGTTTAGGGAACAACTGAACTTATAATCAAGAAATCAAATGCAGTTTCACAGGTGGCTCAATGTTTAGGTAGTGATCATCAACTAGGAAAAACATCTAGTGATTAAATCAGACAACTGAATATAGAAAAGCGTAATAAGCAACGGAAGTTTGGAATCCTGACAAAGTTTTACCAAGGGATGCACTTTCACAGAACCTAAAGGTTTATATGGGAAAATAAACTGCAGGGGAAGCAGTTGGGAAAGTTAAAGACTCAAAATTGTTAGGACATTTGGTTCTAACCTTTTGGCACAACTTTGTGTTTTTGGTTTGAAATATTACTGGTAATTTGCAGTAATGAAACTATGAAACTGTTGAAACAAAATATTTTGACTGATCCAAATCAGCTTATTTGGCATATGAGAGACTGAGAGACTACCCTGATGATAAAGGTGGACAATTTGAGGGTGTGAAGCTTTTCTCAGGATGGCAACGTTATTACCAGTAGAACTGAGCAGGAAACTTGGAAAAGACTTGAATACTTTACAAATTGGAAATTGCTATACTTGGAAATTGGCCTATAGCTGCTGAAAATCCACTTGGTCTGCAAACTACCCAATCCGAAGCTTAGCTTCCCAGATCATAGAGCTTAACTAAACTGCTCACAGTAAAACGGGCCTTTTATCCCATGGGATCTTTCACTCTAGGAACCGTGGTATTTATTTCCAAGGCTGTTGAGTAACTTTTGTGGATTACATCTTATTTGGGAAAGGAGAAAGGGAAAATATTAGGCTGATATGTCCAAAGAAGCACTGCAGGAAGGGGAACTTGAGGCCATAAACTCCATTAGAAACTGGACAGGCACCATGAATTTTCTGGGGCCATCTGATCTTTATTCTTCAATGTGTAATGAGCACTATCTCTCATATCTGGGATCTAGTCATCGTAGTTGTAACAGCTTTTGTCAGAATTCATCGGACAAGGGATTTCATTCTTCTAGGACAGAATCAACTCTTACAGCTAAGACTTTAAAGCATTAACTAGCTCATGCATTACTCCAGCCTCGTTGCTCTAGAGCAAAAGTGTGATGACATCTTCTCCCCAAGTAAGTTGATTCATCATCCTTAAACTTTTTAATGACAGGTGATACAGTAACTAAGGGTGTAGCTTGATGAGTAATTTTCTGATAGTAGTACCAATGTAAGCACTTGCTGTTCTCCTGCACACAGACACTTGCGTGCACGTGCTTGCTCCCACCCCTTTCATTGTGCAATCTCATGGCAAACCTGTACAGGGAATTGCTCTAACAGAAAACAACTAATTTCCAGGATCACTGTCTGGATCAGGCTCAGCGTGTGACTATACAAACGCGCATGCCAGCACAACATGTGGGACAGTAACAGCTTAGGCAGCACTGCTGAGTGTAGCAATGGTCTAAACTTGCAGGTACTTACAATACTAGGCAGAATGGATCTTGCATGGTTCTCACTCCTAACAGAGCTTTAAATTGAGAACAACAGCGATTCCTGTGCTTTACAGCAAATCTAGTGCTCATAGAGCTCTGATGCATTATGGTAATGCTAGGGAAGAAAAATAAAGGATGTTGGGTCTGGAAGCATGCCAGATGTTGACCACCAGTGTTCTTAAGAAAGCCCATTCATAGAAATCCTGGATTTAATGTAAATGATCTGAGTGCAGCTTCTCACCTTGCCACAGTAAAAAATATCTTCTCGCTTGATCCTTCCTTCAGCAATCTTGTCCCGGATGGCTTGTCCCACTTCATGCTCATTGTAGTAGACAAAGGCACCGTCGATATGGCGGTAACCAGTATCAATGGCAATCTTCACTGACTCCAAACAGGAACCTTTGGGAGTCTAAAGGAGAAGAAAAAGAATAAACATAGTTTCAGCCTCCTGCTCGCCTCTCCTGCAATGCTATAGAGTCCCTGAGATATGCACAAGGTTCATGCTGGAGTTCATCCAGTCTAACCATCCTGTACCTCCCCAGACACCTGTGTTTCAACTTCTGAATAAAAATGTGCTGTGCACTGTTCTTCAAAACTGTTGCAAATATGGAGCAAAGCAAAAAATTCTCTGTGTGTCTGGGAAAGAGAGAGTACTAGAGTCCTCAGCAAGTAGAATTGAATGTATTTGATATGAAAATTATTTCAAAATTTCTTATCTAGAGAGCATTGGTGGTATCACAATCTGAAGGGTGATAGCTCAGGACCATCTACTGGTACTCCCAGTTTTGGACAGTTGCTTTACTGCGTGGCTAAGAACCAGGAGATGCTTTATTGTACATTTATATACATCTTACTTCTTCAGTTTAAGATGAGCCCAAGAAACCTCTTAATAAGTCCAAGTGGCACTTTTGTACTGTGTGCTGCACTTATGTTTACTCATCTTTGCTGAAATTCAGAGTAAGCTTGTTTTTTCAGAACAGTCATATTTTCCATTAGCCAATGTGGCAAGCAAAATAAACATAGGCCAAACCAAGCAAAAAAGCATAAGGCTGGTCACTGAAATAATTTGACTGATCACTGAAATTGTACTGAAGACATCTTATTTTTGCCACACTTTGTATAATGAGGCAGCAGCTCTAAGTGGTGGTGGTCAAGGGCTCTCAGCGACATGTGGCAACACTATTCTCCCACCCTTTTCATAGGCATTGCTCTGCTGCAACAGGGATATCTGACTCACTCAAAGGAAAACTGAAATAGGGTAAGTCAACCTGCTCTGCTGCACTGCTGTCTGCCAGCAGCAAACGCCAAGAGGTGAATTTTTGCTACCTCCAAGTGAAGGGCCAAGACAATGCTGCTTCTCCTCTGAAGAAAACAGATGCCAGAGACATCTGGAAATGAGACAGGATATGAAGAGAGGATTTCAAATTTGTTGGTTTTGCTGGTGCCAAAAAAAGACAAGAAGGACTGGCCATAGGTGCTGTTGGGAAGGATCATTTTTCACCACAGCAATCAGTCTCCCTCCAAGCTGCCCTTTGACAGCAGCCGCTGGCTTGCTTGGCTGGGAGTTTGCCATAAAATAAACAGCTGCTTTTCCATCACCTGATGAACTAGAAGGTGTGAAACTCATAGCTGCCACAGGAAGCTGCAGTGACTAGGGACACTGGTCTGCCCTTCCATGCTCACGGAAGAAAGATCTGTGAAGGACTGCTGAGGACACGTGGGGGTCAACATTTCTGTCTTTCCATCCCAGAGCTGTAGGTTGGTGGCAGGTTATTCTGGAGTAATGAGACTGTACCCCTGCCTGCTCATTCTGCTCTTCAGCATCCTGTCCAGGCTGGCCGCTGTCAGACACAAGTGGACTGACTTCTGTTCAGACGCAGGGGGGACTTTCTGCTCCAGGATGCAGTTCCTAAAGGTTACTTAAAATGCAAAGCTGCTCACGCTTGCCCTTATTCATTACAGACATAAGTGAGGGCTGAGAGGCAAAATGGCACAATTTGGCGTACTAAAGTATTTACAGCAGCGACGACGCAATATTGTCTGCTTAATTGAGAGAGACAACAAAACACTTGTTTGAACGCTCTGCTGCTTTCACTGTGGGAGCCTCCCAAAGGCACGCTCAGTCCCTGCCAGGGCCCTTTCCTAGTTGTTAGTAGGGTGTAATGAAGACTACAGCAGCTAAAAGCCTTTCAGGAGGAGTCAATGGCTAGTTTGCACTTGGGGCATGTTGGGCAGCGTTTCAGAAGCGTGAGGCATGGAGCAGAGACAACCCCCAACATGTCCACTGTTTTGTCCCTGCCTGAACCTGCAAAGAAGGACCTGAGGAAAGCAGCAGGCAAAAAGCTGACATGAGTACTACAAGCCTGCAGTTACTGATGACAGTAACCTCAGACCTCTGTCTCAGCAATGAGATGCACGAGGCTGTAGCCACAGGTGCAAAGCTCAGGCTGACTACCACAGAGCAACGGGGCTCAGCTTAAATACCTTGTGAGCTCAAGGCCAAGTGATGACTAGTTATCCAAAAGAGAAATATATTTTTAAAAGTGCAATCAGTGTTTTCTCTATGAAACCTGTTTTTTCAAACAGTGTGACTTTTAAATCGCTTCAGTCTGTTTGACTTCTACCATTCAAGTGTATGAAAGCAGAACATTTAGAGTACAGTGACACATTACCTTAATACAGATTTTTTTAAAAAAGTTGGTTTTTTTTTTTTTAAATTTTTCCCTTTTGTTGAAGAACCTGAAAATGGGGTGTCGGCCTCATCCTAGGATTTCCTCTCTCTTCTCTTTGCACTCTTGAGAGAATGCATGAACACGGTTCCCAGTCATTTCCTGAAGCTGTAAACTAAGCCCCACAAAGCAAGGAAATGTTGATTATTGAGTTGCGTCTTTTCTCAAACACCAGGGCCATTTTGGTCAGTAACAAAAGCAGAAGGAATAGGTGAAGAAGGGTAGAGTCTCACATATAGGGCAATGGCATAATTGCAGACTTGGGAGGAAGGTGGAACAGAGGAAAATGAGAAAGCTTGCGGTTACTGCACTTGCCTTTGGCTGAATCAGTTAACTTGTGTTAGAGCTGAACTTCTATGTATTTCTTCATCTTTTGCATGGGACTTACACACATCTGTACAAATAATCTTCTGAAAGACTCCTCCACCTCAAGGATTAATCTTATTCTTTAGGGGCTTGAGGAGGCTTTTTTTGGATCAGGCCTTGATTACCAATGGCCGGAGATGGGTTTACATTAAATACAAATGTTTTCATTGCACTAGTTCATTTCATCTGATGTGGTATATTAGTTCTGACAGAGTCTGGTCTAAGGTGCTTCATATAAAATGCAAGACAACCTAGGGAACAGTTTTTGGAAAATCCTGCCTCTATTGAACCATCACAGCTGAAGGCCTGGGGCATCTGCGCGTCTGGAATCTTTATACAATATGTTTATTTTCATTCTAATGGAGAAACTATCATGTCTAGCATTTCACATATGTAATCCTTCCAAATTCTGCATTAACGGGCTGTGGTAAACTGTGCTGATGAGTTGCACAGGCTAATCAAGTTGTGGTTTTGCCACTTTTTAGAAGTGTTGCCTTAAGTGTCTTATCTTATTCCATTGTTTCCTGACAGACCATATTAAAGCTGGATGACTCAGATCACCACTGCTCATCCATCTTTCCATCAGAGAAGGCACAAACCTGGATCTTTCCCCTCTACCCCTCTGCTCAGCCTCTTCTGTCTTTTATGGAAATAAAGTCTTTAATTAGTAGTGACCAGATCAGAGATTACCGACTGAAAACCAACTTTTACTTAAGTGCGGATAGAAGATTGTAATATGACTGCTCTTACATCTCGTGGTGTTGTATAAGGGTCGGCACTTCAATCACAGCAGCTGATGGAGCAGTGCCTCCCAGGCTGCCTGGCCACGGAGCAGCCACCTTTACTCCACGAGGAAAGCCAGACCTCCTCCTCCTTACTTCTCACTAGTGTACGTTACCTAAAATGTGGTTGCCTATGCTGACTACTCATTTCAGGTAGGCCTTTATTCTTGCACCATTTCCAAATAAGCAGGGCTCACGTTTAGAGCAGCACAAATGCCAGATGAGGTACTGAAATGTCTTAGTGCCATAAACCTTTGTGCTTTGTCAGTAGTAATTCAGGATGCTTTGGCCTTAAGACAAATCTTTGCTTCTTTATTACTTTTTATTTAAGTGTAGATAAGAGGTATGCTTGATCCTTAGCTTATAATTAATGTTTCAACTTCTAATCAGTGTGTCCTGCAACTATGCTACTTTGATCAAGGACTGTTGTTTTAGAACTGGAATTTTATGGCCGCTTGTATACTGTAAGTCAGATTTTTATCTTCAGCGCTCTTACAGTCAGTCACTAATTTGTGCTAAAAAAGGTATTAAATTTATTACATGTTTTATGATGAAAGAAAAACTATTTGGTTGACTAGAACCACTTGCTCAATCACTAATAACTCCTTCAATAGCATCTAGGCTATTTTTAAGATCATGGAGTTCATGGAAACAACACACACAATTATTCCCTCTATCAATCAATAGCTTATAAACCTGGTGATTTACCACCACACATGACAGATTAAACCAGCATCTGTTTCTTTCAGGTTCCTTGATAAATAAATACCCTTTACAGAGTTGCACCAGTCTCAGCAACATGTGAGAGCTGAGGAAACAGCACTTCAGGGAAGGAACCATTTACCTTAGTCCTGAGCACCTCACCTGTGTAGTGCAATGGTATCCAGTCCCTCAGCTGGCAATAATGATCCTGGGAGGAAGAGCTTGAGATATTGGGAGAGACAGGGCCATGTCCTGGAAAAATCTGAATGTAGTTGCAGCTGAATTACACAAGAGCTCCAAACTGTGGGCTAAGCGCTCCAGCCCTAACCTATAATTTAAGATGTGGAGCCGCTGTTTAGGAATCTTAGTCAGCTAAATACAGGAAGGGGAAAGTAGGTACATTCCTGGGCTCAGAGCCTCCTTCACCAGAGCTCGGCACTCACACACAGATTCTTATGCAAGTTTCTAGAAGCCCAATTGCTTATTTCCATTTGCCTGTCTTCCGGACAAACTGGCAAAGAGGACTGGCTTAAGATGTTAAGAATAGAGCATAGAAAACGTGTACTGAAGGCATTATAGGAAAGCACAGGTTGAGTTTACAAAGCCAGAGGATGTGAGCCACACAAGGGTACATTCTTAGAATTGTTTAATCTTGTAAAGGAGAAGCTGTACTGTACACCTCTTTCTTGGAAAATGTAACCGCCAGCACATCCCTCTCTCTCGTATACAGGAAAATCTGGCTTTCATCCCCCGGAAGCATTGGCAGCCACCATCCAGGAAGCAAAACCCAGCAAAGGGGTCTCTGCAAAAGCAGGTAGAGCTGAGAATGGAGGCAGAGAGCATAGCTGAAAGCCACAAGTCACTGTGCTGGCCCAGAGCTTTGCTCTGTGTCACGTAGTGCATTGCCTTAGAAAGTGGAGGATAGCAAATGCGCCCAGAGAAGATGGGGGGAATGGTGATGCTTGCTGACTCATGTCACACTGTGAATGAGCATGGACAAGCGGTACCCTTCTCCTCTAGCCTGATGTCCTGTCAGTGGCCTGAAGCATGAGGTTTGATTGCCCATACAATAGAAATTAGATTGCATAACTGCAGATTTAGCATTTCTAGAATTCCTGTGACATAGTTATTCTAGGATTTAGCCAAAGCTGTGTTCAGGAAAGCCTTACTATTGTAGCTGGCAAAGGCTGCTTCGAGTTATTTCTACCACTTGATTGCAGAATCCTCAGTTTCAGGATCGCCGCAACTTTTCACTTGATGCAAATTCACTTAATGCAAGCCTAAGCTAAAGGGCTGCCACGCCTCTCTGTTGGCAGCTAGAGGATTAAAGCAAACCAAGCAAATGATGCACACACCCAGGTCCCATGCTTGTGGTGCCAGCGGGGTGGAGTGGCACAGTTTTCTGAAGAGCTGGAGGACATAATAGCCAGCCGGCCAGCCTGGGAAAGCATGGATCTAACTGGAAGGGTGGGTGCTATCAAAACACCCTTCATACAAGAAATGTGATCCCAGGGATGCATGAGGTACAAAGGGAAGATAAAGCACCAGCTTGTGCAGTAACAGAGGAGAAAGAAAAGGTTGCCAGGAGTTCTTCTACTTCATTCCCTAGAGTTAAAGGGGAGAGGTTTCTGGCGCCTGTTCGAAGAAGTGTTTGCAAAGGCAGATGTAAAACCTGGGGAATTCCACCACCTAGTTAGCTGAACCAACAAAAACTGGCTTTGAAGAAGCCTAGAGAGGCATTTTCTGCACAATGTTTTCAAGTTTTGACAAATGTGGCCTCCTAGGTCAACTGAAGACACAACCCAGATGTTAGCTTCCCGCATGAGCTGTAAGAACATGCTTAAGCTATTCTTCAGAGAACTGCGGGGAATCAGGGACACATGGGAGTGCACAGCCATATTTAACGTATGGAGTCAGTCAGGGACATTTTAGAAAATGGAGGTTTGTCTGGAAAATTGGGCTCTAAATGTTCTTGCTGAAAGGCGTATCTTTCAGTTGTGTTAATTCAGATTGCTCACTTGTAGGGTTTCAGTTTTTCCCCTCTTCAACAATGCCAGTGATTCCCTGTCTGTAAAACGTTCTTCATAGCTTTTATTTGCATAGGAGGGCTTTCCCTGTGGCTCTTGAGCAGGGTTAAAAATCCAGGATGTTTAAAAAGCCAGAGGAAAAGAGAAAAAAAATAATTTTTTTGTGTCAATATTTGGCCTTGATATTATTGCATTGGTAACAGCTAGCTTTGTAGTTTTTGGAAGAGGGGTATATTGAAACAGCTAGTGCTTGTCACTGCAGTATGCAGCTATGGAATGGAAAAGGTATGCTTTCTGTTAGGTTACTTTTCAAACAAGGATCCCTATGACTGGTTTTGGTGCTACTGTCCTAGAAGCTTATCTGGATTAACCTTCTATTAATTTTGGTTCTGGGCTAGTTAAACGCAATTCTACCCTATGTCATAGCCAGACATATAGCTTGGTGGGTGATGTTGGCATCTGATATCCACCATCCAAAAGCCGTACCAACTCCCAGACAAAGTTATCATCTCCTAAATGTCACCTTGCTCTAGGAACGTTTTCCTCTGGAGCGCTCTTGCGGTGTCCAAGTCTGCATGTGTTGGTACCACGTTCAGGAGCCAAATGACGCGGTGCCAGGTTGGCTGTAAGAGCCAGCCCCTCTGCTTGGATTAGGCAGACATCGCTGCGCTGGGGCCAGGTGATTATCTGGCTGTCAACGGTTTCATTAGTAGAAATCCTCCGCTCTGGGGGGAGATACATCTCTTGGTCCTGGAGTAGCCTGAAAACATTTCCACATAGCAGCTGAGATGTCAGCGTAGGTTAGAGGTAGTATGTTTTTAAGAAGAGGTTTTTTGAAGGCTTATAGTTTAAGGCATGCTCAGGTTTGAGGGGGGAAGTAATAATCTACTCCTCAGAGCAAACTAAAAAATCCACCATTTTGCAGGACTAGAAATTTTGTGCCCATTTGGCTCAGAAGTCCTCCACAGGTTGATGAACTTTGTAGCTAGAAAGTTAGTCTTTCATTCATCCTCATCTACAAGGCTGGGCCCATCCTTATCAGGCATTTTACATGTTGACTGTTTCAGTAAATGCAGCTTTTAACCTGCCACATGTGATTAGACACTAATTGTGTTTATAGCTGGAAACACCACAGAAGCTCTTGGCACGAAGTAGAGATTAGTCATACTAGCAATTTGTTTTCTATTAAGCTTCAGGATTCATAGAAATGAAGAACCACAGAGATTTCAGCAGAGAAGATACATGGAGGTAAACGAGCATTTCTGCAAATTCAACAGTGTCTGAGAGCCATGGGTCTTGTGCAAATCAAAGTCATAAGAACAAAGCTTGTGTCCTCCAGAAAGCTGCGTGCAAGAATCTTTCCTCCAGCTTGACAGAGCGTGATAAGTCATTTTGTCAAATCCAACTTTAAAATCTGACTTTAATGGTTAAAGTACAGTTCTTACACAAAAGCTAGGAGTTTTTGAGCCTGCCACATTTCAGAAAAAAGCAGCTACCTTTTCTGATTACCTGTTTTTTCTAATTAGATGATTTAATTTTCCTTTCTTAATGAGATAAAGATGCAATCTTGCATTTATGCAAGCCAAAAATGTTCCATTGTACAACATGAGATTACAGGGAGATAGCAGGAATTGAGGCGTCAAGAGGTGGTTGCAGGGAGGGGAGGAGAGGTCATGGCTAAACACCAAGAAGACAAAATTTTGAAGGCACAGAAATGTAGAAAGATTGTTCCAGCAGCAGAACAGAAAAGTTATATGGCAGGGGAGAAAAAGTGAATGTAAGATAAACAAACTCTGCTTTTTGTAGGTGCTGTTAAAGCAAGTATGAAAGGGAACTTCAAAATGTGTCATGCAACATTACGTTTTCAGCAAAAGTCATTCATGAAAGCAGAATTTGTCCGAGACCCTTTTGATTTAGTGCATTCTTCTACTCTGTACCCTCACCTATTTAGTATGAGAAGTCTGATCTGTGAAAGCAATATCTTAAGTCTTCATCTGTTCATACCTCATCTTCTGGCATATTTGCCATCTGTGTAGCAAACAGCAGGGATGGATTAAGACAATAATACAGCCCAGAGCTGTTGCAGTTTCTTGAATCCTCACGCAGACTCCTTCTCCTGTATCTTCTTACTCACGGTGCTTTTGATTGTGTTTCCAGCGAGCAGCCGTGCTCCTGCCCAAGAGCCACGTTGTTCTGCTGCCTGCTAAAAGCTGATGCCTGCTACTCCGCCTCCTCAAGGCATCTGGGGACCAAATACCAAGAAATCCTGCCTTTATCCGCTCTTGGCAACTGGGTCTTAGTAACTGTGACTTAGTCAAGGAATAAGGAGTAAATCTGAGAGATTAAGCAACAAGGGCATCACTCAACACCAGGATACCAGCCACCAAAGGAAAGGCGTCCCATCTATGGTCTGTGCAAGTCAAATCATCCGAGTGTGGTTTAGTCCTCCAAGCATGAAACTAACTGAGTCACGACTTTGTCAGTGAGTGATCTGGCTACAGATACATGGTTTTGGGATAAATATCATTCAGCGTGAAGGCTAGGCTAAGAGTTTACTAACAGGCAGGCAAGGAGTGCTCTGGGACGCGCAGCAGATAGTCACAGTTCTCTTCCTGGGCTGCAGTAACATATCTCCTTCCCTTCTGCCCTTGCCTCAAGTGTACAGATCTTGGTTTGGGAGTATGGTTTTAGGATATCCTTGGAGACCAAGGGAACAGAAGGCCACCCTCTGAAACATCTCAGAAATCCCAACCCTGAAAGGCTGCGTGTTGCTATGTGTTGGCCAGCCGTGGCTCCACTGCTCCAAAGCGCTCCCTGAAGACAAGAAGAATTAGTACTGCATGAGGTAATACTGCTGCTTAAAAAGCAAATGGCTTGAGAAAGCCAGCGGTGGTTACTGAAAGGGACTGTAAAGGGGCACAATGTCCTTTGGAAAGGCTGGTCAGGGGACATGGCCCAACAACTTCAAAAAAAATTCGTTTTGGGAACTTTCTTCACTTCTTAAGTTCAGAGCATAAATATGAGGCTCTGAAGCCAAATATCCCAGCTGACTCCCCCCAGCTCTTTTCAAATCAGGTTCCCAATAGCCTTTTTAGGGAAGAAAAAGGCAAAGTATCTCTTTGGCCTACATCTGTGGTGATTTCATGCAGGTTCATAGAGATCACTTCATTACGGAGCTAACTTCAGACTCAGTGCTTGCTGAGTTCAAACACATATTCAAGTGTAATTGTTCACATTAAAAGAACCGTGGTATTTTCTTTATATATTTATTTTAATAGCCTGTTGTGGGAGGTAAGCTAAGGCTGTAAGGACACTTGCATGTTAAGGCAGTTCCTGCTCTTGCCATTGCCTCTCTTATCTCTTTCAAGAAAAAATCTAGAAGCCAAATGGGAGGTTTACCTCAGGAGGAAGGAGGAAGACAATTGTCTGAGTCAGAGAAGGAGAAATTCGTAGGGAAGAGATCAACAAGTGGAAGCCTTTAAGCTTCAACCCTGTCTCCAGAGGTCTCAGGTGTCACTCCTGCCTGGGACTTCCAATACATGACCCATTTTGTAGCTTTGGGTCAGGCCAGCTGACTTTCTCTACAAGTCACCTGAAATCATTGCTGTCTCCAGCCGATCACGTTTCAGAAGCAGGTGATGGCCAGGAGGAAAACAGAGGGGATTAAATTGGATGTTATCCCCCCTTTACTGCAGCTCAGAGGTCCAGATTGCATCATGGGGACAAGTCATTTATTGCCTCTTTGGACTTAAAGGTAGCCTACAGCAGCTCCAAAGGCAGGCAGCCTGCAGCAGAGATGCAGCCTGCGCCGTTAAGAGCAGTTGAAACAGTTGTGCGCGTGCATCCTCTGTGAGGAGCTTTTTGGCATAAAAGCTCCTACAAGAGCACTAGGGGCTGTTAGGCCTGTACAACGAAAAGTTACTCTGTTCAGCTTCTAGCCTGGGTGTAAAAAGTAATTCAGGGTGCCAAAACAGTGTTTTTACTTATCCAAAACAGATTTTTTAACTTGGTCACTCAGATTGGATACGGGAGCCCTGGGTGAACTTTTCCTCTCCCTGATTCAAAACAGCAATTTCTTAAACAAAACCCGGACTGTCTGGGCGCTCACAAGGGTTACTTTGTGGTATTTAAGGATTTGGGGAAACGAGTCTCTCTCCCTCCTGGCTGGATGCCATACCAAGTTCTTCAGCATCTGAAGCTGTGAGGCTGGTGGGCAGCGTGCTTTCCCGTGGGGAGGGTGCTCCTCCCGCTCCAGCCTGTGCGTGTTTCTTCTTGTTTCTCTCTAGCTATCACATACCCCCATGACCATGTTATTTCCCTGGGCTGTGTGGTATGAATTTAAGCCATAGAGGCAGAGAGGAGGACTGAATCTGATTTCCCACTGCCCGTGTGGATTCCCCTACCAGCGGGCTATTCAGGGAAAGGCAACTGCTACCTCCAACTGCTTTAATAATCCTTTGATTCCTTAGCTTGTACTGCCAGTGCCCAAAATGAAATGCTTTGCCATTTGTTTTGCATGAAAATATTCCACAAAACTGCTTCCAATTTATGAATGGATTTGGCTACCTCAGAACCTCATTTTTAGCAAAGTCACAACTTGCCAAAAACCCTCAACCAGTGCTATTCTTGAGCGCTTTGCCCAATCTTATGTTTCAGAAGCAGCGCCTGTGTACAGTGTGGTTGCTATAACCTTCCCTCCAAGCCCTCTACTCCCTCAGTCAAAACAGGAAGGCAGGAGAGAAGCTGTGGCCAAGGCCCCTTGACCTTCCAGGGAGACAGCAAGTATTTATGTGGAGGCACTGGGCTGATGATCTTAGCTGTGTTGACAGGGATGAGTTATAAAGTGAAGCAGGCATAAGTGCAGTTTTAACGAGGCATAGGATTTCCAGGATTTCGGAGTGTTTTTAGCACCTTTCCCCTCTGAGCCTGCTCGTCCCCATGACCCATCCGCTTCCACATGGGTACCAGTACCATACAACGGGCTGTGCTGGGAGCAGAGCACCAGTGCAGGGAGGTAGTGGGAGCCCGGGGAGCTGATCCGGCTCTGCTGCAGCAGGGAGCCATGCCATGGGCTCATCGAGGCAGCTGTCCTCCTCCGCCCTCCCCTCCTGCCCCCGTGGGGCTGCTCTCTCCCTGCCCCCCCCCATCCATTTAATACCTCGGAGAATTGGGTCAACGGCTTGGGGGCCCTCGGGGAGGGAAAGCTGGACTCTGCGCATCTGCTGGAGCCTTGGCCGAGCCGCTCCTGCACGCACGGGGCTTTGCCAGAAGGATCTGCAGAGCCAGACAGAGGCAGGATTGGCCTCAAATTTTAAAGCCGTCTAGAGGGTCTTGATAGTCCAGATTCACTGTTCCCACTGTGGCTCCTTCCCAGACCCAGGAGGAGATGGGACATTTGGGGAAGGGAAGAGAGAATAAGGGAAGGAGTCAGTGACTGGGATTTTCAGTGTTTCGCTTGAGTCCGTCCTTGCTAGACAAACAGCCTAGTTTACAGCAAGACTCTGATACAGCTTATGCGTTTCCTTCCCTGGGTGAAGGAGAATACAAAATCAACTTCAACACGCTGAAATCTGCACCAAAAAGCAAAGCAAGCTTTTTAATGATACAATTATTACCTTCCCTTAAAGATAGGAAACACCAACTAAAGCAGCAAAAAATTATTTCTAAGTGCTTTTTTTAAGTAACAGCCCAAATTTATCACTAATTCCATGACCCAGTGAAGACTCCTTTCTTTCTGCTAACAGAGGAGCTGATAGCAAATGGATTCATTGCACTTTCTGGCTGTGGTAGGAGAATAAAGCAAAGAGAAACCGCCAACATTGCACTACCAGTGTTTTCAGTCTCAAAGAATTAGCTCAATTGACTGTATTCAGTCAGAAGAAAAGCTCTCTTACACCTAGGGGGAAAGAGTGTTCAATTAAAATTAATCTGATTATCAAATAAATGTTTTCCACAGTGGTCCAGCTCTGCTCCAGTTGAGTGATGTACTTCTTTGAGTCAGTAAACTTGTACATGGGACCAAATTTCAGTCAATAGATTTATTTTTTGTTTCATGTTTCACAACTGGAGAAGCATGACTTATCTCCCAAAGCCATCTTTGGGAGAACAATTAAGTTAAGATGAGCAAGGCAAGCTGCTGACACATTTCAATTCTGAAGGCACTGCTGTGCAGTTTATCCAGACAAAGCCCGAAACGTGAAAGCTGGCCTCCTGCCTCTGTTTTCTTGTAACCGACCATCGGAGAAGCCGAGTTCCCTGCTCCGAGGCTAACCAGATCTGCCTGGTTTGCTTAACCAGTGAGCACATTCCTGCACTTCAGGAAGAACACTCCAGGCTCATTACAAGCTACTGGACTATAGCGTGAAATTGAGAAAACAGATTTGTTTTGGACAAGCTGCTCTGACATGGAGGTGCCAGGGTGAATAACCTTTGGGGAAAAAAAAAAAAATCTGCCTCCAAAAGCAAGATGAATAATCTGACAAATTAATGGCTCTGTATTTTATATCGAAGCACAAAATGACTAGAAGTTGCAGAGACCTGACTCATGAGCAGAAATAGCATGCTGGGGACGGCTGGCACTGTTGCTACCGCCAGCTGCCTGCCCCCACTGCTGGAGAATGGGTGGCTCAGATGCTGCTGCTTAAGCAATTCAGCCACAAAAGGCTACAGCTAAGCATTTTAAGGGAAACATGTCAGTGCTAGTTTATAGCCTCGCTTGTTAAGATAAACCTTGAAACGGTCCCGAGTTGCCACAAAGCCTTTCAGCTCTCTAGGCAGGAGGAAAAGGACAGAAACCTCTCCAGGCATCCCGGTGGAAGTTGCGCCAGGCACAAGTCGGCACTCGGCAGAGCAGCTTGTCCCAGCTAAGCGGCACTTGGCTGCCATGGCAAGGTGTTGACAGAAGCCCCCCCTGTGTCCTCTTATCAGCAAAGCAGCCTGTTTGAGATGGGCAAGCTTTAAGCCGTGAACTATTTAAACGTTCTGCCCCATCACCGACCAGTAGCTGCAAACAATTCTGAAACAAATCCCATCGCACCCTGCTACCCTTTTTCCCCAGCTGCCCTCTGTGACAAGTTCCCCGACTCAAATACGCAGTCCTAATCCTAGCGTAAAGCTTCAGCCCGGCTCCTCCAGATAAACCCACAGTATTTCACCTGGTCTTCTGTGAAAATGAGACTTTTCCAAGTGCCTTATCAGTGCTGCTTTCTCTACCTCTTCTCTGCTCCTCCTCCCACCCATAACTTTATAACACGTTTATCACGTAGAAAGAGAAAGACAGCTCAGAAAAATCAAACTCCTACAAACACGGGGGGAGGGAGAATGGGTGGTTGGGTATATGCACCCATCCCCACTGAGGGTGCAGTTACACAGCAGCTTCAATTGCTCTAAATTGGAGTTGCTGTAGCAATGCCCTGCCTGCATCGTCCTGTCATCCCCCCCTTCTGTCACCAGAAAACAAAGGAGGTACGTAGGAAAAGCAAAAAGCCACCATCCGGCGCTGATTCAGCTGAAAAACAGCCCTACCTAAAAATGATTCATTTTTGCTGTATGAGCTCCATGTAAAGGCTCACTGTCCACCTTGACCCATGGGAGGGCAAAGGAGGCAGCAGGGTTTTGCAGGGCTGGAGGAGGAGAAGGAGCAGGACCGTTGCATGCTGATTTTGGGATGTTTGAACTTCTGCAGAACGAACTCTTAGCGGGGTTATAGCATTGCCGAGAAGCTGCCTCCAAAAGGGGAATCCCTTCTGCCTCCCCTCTCAGCTCCTGCTGCTCTGAGCTCCCTGCCTGAGCCGGGCTAATGCCACAGCATCGGGCAGTGGCTCATCTGGGCTGCACGCAGGAAGCACAGCAAAGCAGGAGCATCCCTTCTGCTGGCAGCCTCATTTTTCTCAGCTTAAAAGTACTGTAAAATTGCAGCTCGAGGGTTGAGGGCATCATATACAAGTCTGGAAAGAGAGGCTTCAAGTTTGCTCAGAGCTGTTTTGTCACTGAATTATGCAACGTTCTGCTTTGCTACATTAAAACTCCTGTTAGAGAGCTTAATTTTGTTTCACTCACTGTTAGTTAAAGAACGCACTAGCTGAAAATATCTCCAGAAACTCTAGTGATGGGGGGGACGGTGCCCAGCCTCTGAAATTGCGGATTCCCACTCATTCTTCCCATGTAAACCAGCATTGTTAACCAGGGACATCTGCAGCCCTGGGGATTTCTTACACCCTTTCTGCATCACTTAGGCACTGCCTGCAGCAGTGTTTATTGAAGATCTTCTTCAACACTGTTATTAATATACCATAGTACAATTACTGGTGGTTAAATGGCTTTAATCAAGAATTTTCTTTAAAAAGGTGTTTTTAAATACCTTGTGGTATGTGGAGTCATACACACAATATTGCATCTCAACTCTGATACTATTACACAAGAAGGGTTCTGGCCACAATATCTCTGTTCCGACTCTTCAAACAAACAAAAGAAGAACTGCTGAAAGATCAGGCAGTTTAGGAGAGCGAAAGGCAGCAGCCAGCGAGTTGCCTTTGTGCTCCCAGGTGAGCAGAGGGAAGAAGCATCAGCTGTGCTTCCACCGCCTCGATGCAGCCGAAGCAGCGACAGTTAGATGGGATGCCTGCCCGGGACACGCAAAACCGAAGGATGCAGAATATTTGAGAGCGGTTTGGCCGCTGGCAGTCAGCTGTGGGAGCCGCAGGAATCAGGATGCAGGAATTTGGGTCTTTGTTTCAGGAACATTCCTTGGAAAGTGTCGGGGCCAGCTGCAAGACGGACCGAAATCCCTCATCTTATCTGCGCTCGGCGCAGGGGGGCAGCGGGGCCAGCCCGGGGGACCCGGCGGCACCGTCCCTCCCGGCTCCGGGCTTCCCGGGACCGAGGGCTGCGGGCTGCCCTGCCAAGGAGCCGGCGCTCGCTGGGTGCCACATCCCGTCCCGCTGACCGCGGCGGCCCCGGGGCCGCACCGCCCGGACCCCCAGCCCCCGGGGCAGGGGCAGGGGCAGGGCCGCTCCCGGCCCCCCGCGCCCCCTCCCCGTGCGCCCACCAGCGCGGAGCCGGGCGGCCGTGCGGGGCGGCGGGCAGCGCACCGCGAGCTGGGCGGGATTTTTCTTTTCCCACCTTTTCCTCCCCTGCGCGCTGCGCTCTGCCCGCAGTGCTCACGGGAGGGCTCGGGCTTTAACTTTGCAAGGGGAAAGGAGCAAAAAGAGGAGAAGCCGGGAAGGGAGGAAAGGAGGGGGGAATGAGGCGGGTAGCCCCGGCTCGGGGGGTCTGCAGCGAGGGCGGCCGCCACCTGCCCCCGCCGGCGGCCCGCGACTTACTTTCTGGGGGTCAGCGTAGGTGCCCAGCCCCAACAGCGGGATGCTGTTCCCGTCGCTCAGCGGGACGCGGTGGCTCTCGGCTGTCAGGTTCATAGTGCCGGCAGGTAGGGCTGTCCCGAGCCTGGGGCTGCCTCCGCAGGGGCGGGAGCCGCCGCGCCGCAGCCAACCGCGGCCCCTGCGCACCGGCACCCACCGACCGACCGGACCGACGGCCGAGGTACGAACTGCGCGCTCCCGTCGGCGGGGAGTGCCTTTTGGGGGGGCTGAGCCACGTGTGCCCGCGGCGGCCCTGCACCGCGCACCGCCGCGCACCGCCCCGCGCCCCGCCCCGCCGCGGCCACCGGCGGCCCCCGCGCACCGCCCCGGGCCGGTCCCCGCGGACCCCCGGGCCGGCCCTGCCGAGACCCCCGCGGGGTCACTCCGGCAGAAGCTGCGCGCAGGGCAAAGGCTGCTCCACGTGAAAGTCAAGGCGGGCCGGTGGGCATCCTGCACCCTGGGGGGCCGGGGGGGTCCTGCCCGCTGCCAGTGAGCCCCCCCGGGGCCGCCCTGCCCGGAGCTACTGGCGAGGGGTCCATCCCCGCCTGCCGGGTGTCTGCCCTGCCCTCCCCGCGGCAGCAGGGCACGGGCTTCCCAGACTTTGGGGTGGCAGGTCTTGGAACTTCTCCCACAGATGTGTAAAGCCCTTTTTTGAAAGCTCAGATTCGGGGCTACCCAGGACTCTGTGTCCTCCGGGGACAGTTTCCACCTCTCCTTTCCAAGGCTACAGGTCACAGGTTGAAAACCACTGCTGTAGGGGCAAGGAAGCAGTGAAGAAAATCCCAGACAGGAGGCTGGTGAATAGTTCCTCTGCCTCAGCATGAGTCCCAAATTACAGCGAATGGGCTCAAGGTCCTCACAGTCTGGTTCTGCTCCGCTGTGGAAAAAATTAATGTATTTCCTATCACTGATATCCCAGAAGGGGACAACGCCCTTTACAAAATTCAACCCAAGGCTCTTACTGCCCTTTCTGACTGTCATAAAACACTCAGTGCTACACCTTTACACCACTCTGCAGAGGTGGACCCTGTCCTGAGTCAGCTACTTTGTGTCCTTCAACTGTGTCTCTGCTGAGTTCTCCCCATTTGATTTTGAAGTGTGTGGTCTTATATGTCTTCCTAGATCAACATGAAATTAAGCCCTCAGAGAACATTATTCCTCAGCCATGACAATGCCTTTTGCCTGGCAGATTATTTTATCTCCTCTAATACCCCACTTAGCTTTCTGTGCATGGTAATAGTTCAGCAGGTTATGCAATTCCAAGAGGGGTTAATGGATCCCTCATGATAAGTTATCTTTGCAGCGTTCTTGAAATCAATAGGTGCGCACTAGTTTGCATTTGGGGAAAGGGTTAGTGGCTGTTAAGGCTGGGGACCTACCTGGAGAACACCCTACCAAGAGACCCTTTTAGCGTTACAAGTCAGATACCTGCAAGGGTCTCCAGTGAAGATGGGAAAATTGCCACTTTTACTGGTAGGAACGTGCCAAGCAGCTCATGACTAAGTGCAAGCCCACTTGATCCCTGCCCAAAAATTCCTAGATAGCCAGGACTTCCTGCAGAATGAAGGTAACATGCTGTGATGTAAAACGCTCCTTGGGAGGTGGGCTGAGTGGGGCTGAAGCTTTCCCAACAGCATGTGCTTTACCTGCACAACACAAAGCAAAGAACCCAGAGATGACTGGGTTCTCATCTCAGGGGGGAAGCTGGAGCAAACTACAGCCTGGCTGTAGTTACTGTGGGCAGTCTGGACCTGCAAGACCCTGTCTGCATGTTGTTGCAAGCTGTAGGTACCTGCGGGTGCAGGTATTTACATGTGACGTGGAGGAAGGGAACCCAGCGATCTCTTCCATGCCTCCCTGTTGTTCCCATGTAACTGGGTACCACTTTCTTGCTACAGGAGTAGTTCTTACCTCCTCTCTCCATGCCAACCATGCCTAAGCACACTCTGTGTGTTTGTAGGAGGACGAGTAGATGCCAGCATGTGGAACACACTGCCGCACCTCTGAGCTACAGCTCTCGTTCTGCAGTATTTCCAACAGAGGAGCAAAAGCACAGAGAGAGGTGGAAATGGGGTGAGTAAAGAAGAGACTGATGTGGCAAAGGACATTGAGAGACCTCCCCATTTCCAGCCCCATACTAGTATCCCATAAAGAGGCCCTGCTGCCAAGTGGCTGATTTCTACCCCTGAGCTCCCACGCTCCAAGTCCACCCCAGAACCCACTTTTCCATAATTCTTCCCAATCCAGCAGCTTGCAGGGGTCCATCCAGCTGCTTGAGGGGTATTTTACAGCACAGCTCGCTCATTTGCTTCAGACTCGGAGCACATCCAGCTTGATCACGTGCTCTGGCATCAAAGCAATGTGTGCCCTGAGCTGCGCGTGATCCCAGGCTAAGCAAAGCACGACTGTGTCTGTGGTGCCTGTCCTGGGCAAGTGAGCAAATGTAAGGAGCGTCTCTGGCAGGAATACGCTAACATGATACACGATAGCCCTCGGCGACAACTGGGAAAGAAGGATTGACGGACTTGCCATAATTCACAGAAAAGGGAGCTTGGGCAGGAGAACAACTCCTACTCTTAGCAAGAGTGGGGCAAAGCGGTCCATCGCATGGCGAGGCACGCCAGGCAGCCCCAGGCACCCTGGCCCTGCTACAGGCAGGAGCCCCCCAGCACTCGGCGGGGTCCGGTTAACAGACAGCCGTGGGGTAACAGCCAAAAGTCACCTCTCTTCCAGATTCACTGCTAGACCGGTCCTCATGCAATTCAGCCAATGTGCTTGTCAGAGAAATTGGAGAGAGGCAGAAGGTTTTACAAATCCTTCCCCCCACCCCCATGCCTTAACCAACAGCAAATAGTGCGAACACTTTTTACACATGCGACTTTTTAATTCCCGTAGCAGCTCTAGCTCCCTACCCTACTATTTTAATGCCTTTGCAGATTTTATGTTAAACCCCAGAAAACAGATAGGAAAATGCATTTTCTCCATTTACATCTGAGTTACTAACTCGAAATAGCGTTATTTCATAGAAGCTAGAAATACTAGTGCATTTTTAGCTGCTGCTGAGCATCCTTTAAAGAACAAAGGGAGATGAATAATGCAGCCCAGAGCCTGTTGCATGTAATTCTTGTTAGTAACAATTTCTGCTAGCTGTTCAGGGGGGAGTACAGTTCTCGGTTTCAGAGTTTAAATGACTTGACCAGACTTTTTACGAGGACATAGTATCTAGCAAACTCCAACTGCAAAACAACGCAAGTTTCTAGAGGCAAAGCTTTGGCTGCTGATTGTTGTTGATCAGCAACTACTCAGGAGCTTTTATAAAATGCAGATGTGATCTCAGTTCTTTCTCTAGGAAACAAAAACAATGAGGTTTCAGCCTGGCCTTACTAGCAAGTAATGAGAATTACCATCCTATTGACACAAGTTTGCCGTCTCTAGCAAAGCCTGTGAAGCACACAAAAACATCTTCAAAAGCAGCTAAAGCAGGTTCACGATTCCTGGATCAATGGCACAGAGTTTTATAGCTACATTAGTCATCTCAGACAAGTAAAGAGTCGGGATTTGAAAAGCAGCATCTTATACCTAAATGTGGGTTCCCCCCCCCCCATATACTCACACCAACAAAATAGATAAAAAAATATAAAGAAATATTAGATATAAGTTTTTACAGGAAAAGTAGATCAGACACCTGGGGTTCCTTACTGTTAAAAAATTGCAGAAATCTCAGGTAAAGTGCTTAACGGCCTCCTCACCTGAACAAAACTTGTCAGTAATCTTTTAAAGTAAAGAGGTTCCCCTTTCACTCATTTTATCTCAAATTGCTGAGTATCCTGGGAACAAGAGAAAATGTGTGAGGCCTTTAAATATAACCTCCCCGGTTCTTGGAGGATAAAAGGTGGAGATGAGAAGGAGTCGTCAATTGGGAAGAACTGGCCTCGTCATCTTCCAGGTTTCATGTTTTCCCTGAGATTTGAGGGTTGCCCCCTTTTTTCTTTTTTTTTTTAGCAAGCTGTTGTTTTGGACAAGGCGAGATGTTAAAAATAGTACTCTGCTGGATTTTGTAAATCTGGGTGTGTTTACACATTGTAGATTAGATTAGTGAGATTCTAGAGGTGGGTGACCTGTAGTGCCTAAAAATTAGCTTCTTTAAAAGGGAAAATAGGAAATACTTTTATAATACATGTATGTCTCTACTAGATAAAAAGTGCATGTTGCTACACTGTTTCTGTTTTCTGTGTGAGCCATGCTCCACTCTATGTGTAATTATCTGCTAGAATGTATACTCTGCATGTGTTTTTGGTTAAAATTTCTTAAAACACGGTCTTAAAGTCTGCATATTTTCAGCCTAGTCCTTTAATAACTCACATAAACTAGCACGTGTCTGCTGTGCATGTGGAATATCTATTTATAATATATATTTTCAACTATTTAGCTTAGAGATTTTGGTAGCACGTGTCATGACTAATATTTCTTTTCTTTTTTACCATTAAATAGGATAAACTAATACATACCAAGAAAAACTTCTAGTTCACTTTTTAACTCTAAGAAATAAGGTCTGTGTAGTGTTTTGTAGGACGACTATAAATGAAGTGAGGTTTTTTTTCTTGCTACTTCTTTCAGTGTGGAAACAAATGGTATAAACTGAACTGGAGAACATTTCTTCTCTGGAACAAAATGTTGTAGCATGTTCCTACTCTTTATTCTCAGATTCCAATTATCATCCCATATGTCATGGTATAGTTCTCAAGGACACCCAGTGAAAGGAGTGGTACCTTATACCGCCTGTGTGATTCCCTCCCTTAGTGGCCAAGGGGCTTCTTGTATGGAAGCATTTGTGATCTTTTCCCTTTGATCATGTTTGTTGCACAATGAGGCTGATCACAGCCGGGATAACAGCCTAGGCTTTGTTCGGAAGTGCGATATAATACCTTCTTGGCAGTTTCTATGCAAACGCTTTTCCCCTAGCTCCCACTGGTGCATGTAAACTACTTTGCAAACAATGAAACACTTAAATGACGTGCTCATGTTTATTTAAATAAATTTTTATGTCTGCTAAGGACTTGTTCTTGGTAAGTCCTTCTTTGAAGGCCCAAAGCTTGCTTTCAAATTGTATCTGACTTACAGCTTCGTAGTAATGGGAGTAGAATATATGTGCACTTTTAGCGAAACTCTCCACTGCAAGACCCACAAAGCAGTACCTGACCTCCAAAGACCTCATCTAGCCTCATTTTTCCAGCACTGGTACAGCACTTCTGGTGGATCCTTAAGGAGAGCCTGAGGACAGGGAGAAAATGTGCCTGCCACTTGTGCCTGTGGAGAGAATTAGGAAAATACTTGATGGCTGGGTCACTTACCCTTTCTGCTTCGTATAAACCCTCTGTGGCTACAGCTGCGATAAAAGGGAAATTCCTAGGTATCCTTGATGCTGTTCCATTGCTCTGAGTAACACTGGAAAAGTCAGGCTGCTGCTGGGCTTTGATCGCTCCTAGAGTACAGGAGGAATGCCAGCAGCTGCTCCGGATTATCCTCCTGCCACTTCCAGCAGCTGTGGAGATGTGCTCGCACCACAGCGAGGCACGGAGACTTCCCTGAGAGCCTGCTCTGCGATGGCTGTCTCGGTCCGTCCCTGTGCCCGTGCCACCTGGAAGCAGGCGCAGAGCCCGGCGCTGCAGTGTCACCTGAAACGCACACTGCCGGAGCCCTCGTGCCAGGTGTGGTGGGGGGCCATAGGGTGCTCTGCCAGGGTGGGTGGTTGTACAAAAAGGGAGTGCCTGCTCAGCAGTTTAACCCCCCTCTTGTTTGGATTGTAGCAGCCAAATGCGTCTGTGGTGGATGCTGTAGCAGAGGCAGCGGCCACGCGGGAGAGCTTGCCCTCTCCACAGCCGAAGGAGAGGAACCAAAATCTCACAAGGCGAGAGCCAAAATTAGCTGGACTGTTTATACACCACTACCGTGTTTCCTATGGCACAACAGGAGGGTGGCTGGCAGTAGCAGTAAGGCCCCTAAAATGTGCCTTTTTTCCCTCTGGGGTCCATTTGAAGTGCTGAGTCGCTCTGTTAGCCTGCAGGGAGTGCTACTGAGGGGCTGAAAAGCCCTGTGGAAGACCAGGAGCTGCTGTGGAGGACCAGGAGCTGTCCGGAGAGGGAAAGAGATGCTCTGTTTGAAAAGGTGATCCCCCTAATCCTTTGGAAAGGTAATCCTCTAGTCCTTTACCAGTGCCATTTACATAGACACTGTCTCATGAGCCTGCCATCTTTTGGGCACTGTCCTCATGCTGGAGTTCAGTGTTAGCAGGGCTCGCAAGGAATCAAGCCAGAAGCCGCCGGCTTACTTTTCCCCCGGTCTGTTTACTGATGTTATCACTTTCTTCTAGCAACAGTATCTCAGTTTCTGCTCCAGACTGTCTCTGCTAGGGCACATGCACAGCCCTGGAGCTGGTGAGCACTGTCTCTCAGATCCCCAGGGCAAAGGTCAGCAGCTGCATGGCAGCCTCTGGATTCCTCAGATACCGACCCTTGTCATGCGGGGAGGCATTAACCTTTGGCCCTGAGTAAGTGTCCTCATATCTCACCTCATTTAGTCTGGCCTGCTATTTGATCCTGTCAGTATAAAGCCCTTTCCTCTGGCATCCTGCAAATCTAAGCCCCGTCTTGATGATTTCCAGTATGCCATCCACCTGATGCCGGTGGAAAATACCCTGTGCATTGCGCCCAGCTCTGAGTAAGCGGTGGCAGAAGGGGCAGCCCGAGAAGAGGTGGCCATGCGTTCACAGCACCTCTCGCTTACAGAGGCAAGGGGGACGGAGGAGCCGTGGTGGCTCCTTCCATATCAGCTTTCTTCCTCACACAAAAGAGGGAGAGCCACCGCGGGAAGGCGTTGATACTGCCTGTGTCATGCGACTAAGTGTTTTGGGGGTTTGAGGGTTGGTTTGGGTTTTTTCCTCCTGATTAGGTGCAAGTGACTCACTGAGTGGGCCATGCCCCTGTATGACTCCATTACTTCAAATCTGGATCTTGGGACAGAGTAAAAAGCATCACCAGATTTCAGCATGTTCCAAAACCATGAGATTTCTCGTTTTCTTTTAATACAGAGCTTGGCCAAGCTTACCCTGCCTCAGTACACCACCACTCTTTCAGCCACCTCCTAATGTTTACCTGACATGTAAGCTCACACGGCTCCCTTGGGTCCACCTCAGGGTTGTACAGGAGGTCTCCTTAGTTCAGCTCTGATGAACCATCATTTTACTTCCTTGTGCTGGATAAACAGCTGTTTTCTGTGCTACCTGCTTTAAGAGCCTCGCTGACACGTTGTTTCTTTCCTTGCCTCCAGCAACAAGCAGGCACATCTGACTAATTGCAACAGAGCTGCGCTGGCACCTTCTTGCAGTTGGGACAGCGTGCAAAACGCACATCATCTTTCCACAGCACACCACCTGGCAATGGTCTTGAGATAAAATAGCAGGGAATGGGCACTTGCAGTGTCCTTCCCTTATCTTTTACTATTCAGAAGGGTGAGAGCAATACAGGCTTGGAGGTGAGGATCCCAAAGTGGCCAGTTCTGGCTGATGGCAACACTTCCAGCTTCGGGTCCTTACTGGGGAGGCTCTTCCTTTGAAGTACATCTCACTTGAACCAGAGCCAACATCAGGAGGAGGAAACTATTAGCTTGTAAAGAGAGCCCTGCAGGTAAAGTCTTAACAGCCTGCTGGTTTCTTTGCTTTCAGGTATTTCCCGTGGATGCTTCAAAAACAGAAGGTATTGTGGGTTTTGCTGGTGCTGCCTGCTAGTGGGCAATGCTCTCTGTAAGCAGGAACAGGGACTTTAGAAGAGGAAGCTTTAAAGCACCCCATTGGTGTATTTTAGCCTACCTCTATGCTTTCTAAAGTGTGCGAGAGTGCTTTAAAAGGCCAGATAAGCTTGTCTTTGCGTGGGTAAGTCCTTTTCCTGGAGCTGGCATGTTGGAAGGGGACCATCTCGGCAGCTGGGGAGGAGGGCAGCGCTGGGGGGGAAGAGCGGCACTGTCAAAGGACACGAAGTCCCACTTGAGTGTCTGTACTTTATGAACAGAGGTTTTATTGGGGCTGGCGGGACTTACCACTGCCTTCAACTCTTCATTCCACATTTAGTACCAAGGCGCTGCACGCTGAGCACAAGGTGTTTTTTTCTCTCAGTACCCTCTCAATTTGCAATGGCCATTCCTTTTGTCTGCTTTGCAGCAGAGGAGAAAAATTTATTTTTTCATCACCTACTTTTCTTTTTGTACATTGCCACTGAATTTTTGATGTTCACATGTATGTTGGCAGATTGGGAAATCTCCCAATGTATTGTGAAACACGCTTATCATATTCTGCCAAGCTCTACCAGCCTATCGCTTGGCTTCCATACCACCTTGCCCATTTGAACTCCATTGTTAGGTTTATTCAAGCATATGCCCAAATAGCTGCCTTGTATGAAAGGCCCGCCCTTCTACCCTACCACTTTTCCATGCCTCGTGTCATCTTGTGCAATGAGGCAGCATGATGTTAAACCTCCTCTCTCCGAGGTGTTGTGTAGCATCTCTGCAAATCAAATGGTAGCGATCCAATCTGGGATTAGGAAATGGAGGCAGATGAACAATTCCTCATTTGCGTAAGACTGGAGAAACAGTCAGGGCAGAGCTGGGGCTAGAACCCAGAATAAGTCATGGGGCTGCCTGTCATAACAAGAAAAGGGAGCTTGCAGCAGCTTCTTTTTCTGAGATGATTTATTAAATCTTCTGTAATTAGTTTAGTAAACAGTAATAGGTGGGAAATAAAGGACAAAATGTTCTCTTCCAGCTTCCATAGGTTATTTTGTATCTGTCATAGCCATAAGGAATTAATGGTGGCCCTAGGGTAGGATTGTACCATAAAACTTTTATTAAATGTTTTAAAACCAATTAAAGAGACATTGCCAATTTAAGCTTTCTAAAATGTTGCAAAGCAAATCTTTCCCATTGTTGTCAAAGCCCCTTTGAAGTGCTAGATCCTGAAATCTTTAATCATTTCAAAAAAACCCAACTACGTATGCTCTGCTGATGCTGACCCTATACTGCGATAGCAATTCAACTAGTTATGCACAGTACTCTTGTGGGCAGACAACAAATAAAATGCTCCAAAGCGGAAAATAATTTTTCCCAGCTTCCTTCATTCACAGAAATATTTTAAATCTTACTTGTAGCCTCAGTAAGTGACATTTTAGACAGGAGGGTTTGCATTCTCCTACCAATTTGATGATGTCTCTTTCAGATAGGCCTTCCTGAAAACTATCAAGTCTCCAAACTGAGAAATGAGAAAATCCTTTTGTGAGCGTAATAATAATTATTATGTAGTCCATATGTCTGAATTTCATGAAAACTGGCTTTCATGAAAAACCAAGCTGCCGTTTCAGGTATATTGTTCTGCTTATTGTAGACACAGGTGTAAAGCATCCCTTTTTTTTCCATGGAGAGCATTCAGCCTGGATTTTCAAGGAACAAGCAGCTCTGTGAAAGGAAAAAGCTCTGCAGGGCTCAGTGTTTAGGGTAGAAAGGAGACAAGAGGATGTAGATGCAGTCACAGTTGGCTTTCATAGGTAATGATGTGCTTGCAGGAATATGAGAAATATGCAGAGGAACTACAGGGAATCATAGAATTTGCCTTGAGTTTCTTGCAGCACGGGCCAAGAGACAGAGTGGGAATAAAAGGCTGGAGGCTGTCAGAGCCCTGTGCTCTCCTTATCTTCATAAAGTGCAAACCTATCCCTTGGGATATAAACTTGGAAATAAAATAAGTACTCCTGAGGTTGCAGCATCCACTCAGTGTGGAATAAGATAAGGTAAGGAACAGGTTTTTAGACTAGATAACTTTGTTGTGACATTTTCCTTCACATATTGATTTCGAAACAGAAATTACTTTTGTTGAGATCAATCAAAATGGAAAGTGTGCCTGCTCTTTTAACTGTCTCCTCTCTCTGGGAAGCAGTTGATTTAATCCAGTTTTTATTCCCTGCATATGCTTGTTCCTTGCCAGATCCACACATATCTCTCTACTTCTAAATTCCTTTTCAGTTGTTACTGCGATGAAAACTCCAGGATCCTTGCTCTTTAGAAAGGAGCTGTCAGGGCACCTCGCAGGCTGCTGTAGCATCCTCTGAAGGACAAAAGCATCTCCTTGGTACCTAGAGTCCCTTGGACGTGGTCTACCTCTGTCTGTGAAAGGATAGCAAAGGCTGGGGCAGCAATACCTTGCCCCTCCTGCCCAGTCCATTTACAGGATGCTCCCGGTGCCCATCCTCAGCTCTGCAAGTTGGCAGAAGGTGGACACATCCCTGCAAAGCGCCTGGTTCATCTCTTGAATGCTTGCAGGGCTGATGTGTGCCTCAGAGAGCCCAGCAAGGCTGGAGGTGAGCAAGCCTTGGCCCGCCATCACCACCTGGACTCACAGCTCGTTGTTTGCCTGCAGCTGGGACCTGACAGACCTTTTTTTAGGCTCTGTTTTGTATAAATCCTCATTGCCATAGCACTTCATCTGATGTGACTAACACACATGGTTTTTCTCTGCTCTCTCCCCTGAGGAAGGCAGGGGGAGACTAGTGTGGGCAGCACAATATTTCTGCTTTGGTCTGGTTATTTTAGAAACAAACTTAAAAACATATGTTCATTTCAGTTCATTTATGTGACAGAGACAAGGTTGAAGAGATAGGCCTGGAAAGTGGAGCTGAAACCTCCCTCGGAGCTGGGCTGTGTTCAGAGATCCTGTTACATGGAGTTTATTACAGGCTGGTATTTAAATTCACTATAGCCTGCCCCATCGTATTTTTAAAGGTCCCTTTCTTTCAGAAATTTCTTCACTTTGTCTCCTTCTCCTTTGTTCACTTTCTTCATTTGTTGTTCCCTTCAAGACAATTTTGTTTTTGGAAATACACTCTGTTCTGCAGAAATCATCATATATACTATAGAAACACATTTATACAAATATCGATAGTCCTAATTTTGTCCTTATCCAGATCCTTGTTGTGTTGCATGTTGTGCCCTTGCTCTCTAAATTTCCACTATTGTCTGTACCCCTGAAATACATAGGTGTTAATAAGGCAACAGTTGGGGTTGGCAGGAAATGGTGGTGGAGGATTTTCTCATGAAAAAGTCAGGATTGACACGTCTGGTTTTCATTCTTCATCAAAGCAAAAGGAAATTTTTATAAACGATGGTGGGAAGAAACCTGAGGAGGGGAGATTTCAGGAGATAAAGCCCTGTCTGGTGGGGAGGGAGGTGAAGGGGCAACTGGCTTCAAGGCACAGCTTGGGTGGACCTGGATGTAGACCTGAAGCCCCTGCCTCTCTGAGTTTGCTGGTTGGGGCTGCTCCCCTCTTGACCATTGTTTAAAGATTTAGAAAGTGAGAAGAAAAATGAGAAAACAAATAGCGATTAACTTAAATTAACTTAATCTTGAGAGGAGAGCACTTGGGATGTAGGAGACAGAAGTTCAAGGCTTTGCTGAAATCTGTCGCAATGAGGAGTTAAACTTTCTCCTTCGTGTTCTCCTCTAGCGCCGTAATCCCTGCGGCTGCCGGGGCTCGTCCTGCTTCTCACCAGCCAGACCTTCCCTGGGGCTGGGAACTTGCAGCAGCTCAAGTGTTTCTCCTGGGAAAAAGTTGCCATGAAGTGCTTCCCATCACTTCCAGGAATGCAAATGGGATTTGATGAAGACAGCTGTCATCTGGTTATACCTCTGTACAACTTCTTATGGTCTTTTGTACAAATATAATTAGAAACTTGAATAATTTTTTTAAAAAAGGAAGGTAAATTGCGGCTTTTCTGAGGGGTTTTGGTAAACTCTTGCACTTTGTTACTGTGGTAATGTTATGGAAATGTGATTAGTGGGGTCAGGGAGACTCTAAGCTGGCCACATTTGTGAAAAAAGCTGAGATTTTTTATAGGAGCACATGGTTTTGAGCACTCCTTTTCACTCTTCCTCCTAGTGATACTGGTGGGGATATAGTTGTTAATTTTAATGGGAACAGGATCCAGTGTGTAAGCCCATGATCAGTCCTCCACTAACTGAAAACTGGAAAACATTTACTCAACAATTTCTGAAATGTCTGGATGTAAGTAAAAGTGATTGGAGTCCTGTCTGCTGCTTGGAGAATGTATTTACCACAGTGGACTAATAAACTTTCCCAGATTTTATTCCTTAAAAAAAATAATTAAATAAGAGGTCAGTCCCATTTGTAAACAAAGTTGTCAGAATTTAATGTTAACAGAAAGCATCAGGGGCTTTTACAGTTTTTTTCCCTGTGGCTGAGTGCCGGTACAGTTGCATATGATTCTTTTTTATTAGAAAATAAACAGAAAACACATGCCAAACAGCAGCTTCAAAAGGTCCTTGCTGCAGTATCAGTGCTAGAGCTGTGCAAGAGCCATCTAATGAAATGGGAAAGCAGACAATTTGTTTTCAGGCACTTTGGTAGAAAGCCGAAGCTCTGACCAGCTTTGTGAAAAGTTTATGAACCTTCTGGGGAGTCTCCGCTACGTTTCATGAACCTGCACTATTTTTTTGCTGCTGCTTTGAAACCAGGTGAAAATCAATAGTTTGAGGATTCAAACCAAACAGAAAAGAGGAGAAAGGGACAATGCTAGGATGGGAAATTTTGTACAGACACCTGCAAAAACCAAAGCAGCTGCTTTTAGTGGGGCACTGGCAGGAACGCTGTGCAGAGGGCGGGGGGAGCAGTCGCCTCCCAGACTTTTGGGTAATGACATGCTACTCACTCTCCCCCTAGCCTGTGACTGATGTCGGCAGCGCTGCGTAGTGCTGTTCACATTATCTGCCCAAACTAGAGGTCTACCAGGCATGTGGGCCCCCTGCGATGCAGCGGAAGGGACCAGCTCTGCGTAGGGACCCAGCTTGCGTGAGCTCGGCAGCTGCAGCAGTGGGGTTACCTCTTTCAGCTATCCCTAATTGTTTTGCCATGGCAGTGCTGATTTTAGCATGGGCTAAAATCCTCTTTTTGGGCAGGACCTGTAGCCGGGGTATCATCCTTTAAGGCTAGCGTGGATGCCTCTGTGTCTGGAGTGCTTTGTATCCTGCGCCCTGTGCCTCCTTTGCTTTTTGTATAGTGTGGCTTGTACATGGTGTCATTTTACTAGAACAACGCTTCTTACATGCTGCTGTAACTAGAGATACCCTGACCTTACAGTCACATGCTGGCTATTTCTCATGCCAAAACAAAAAGGTAAGAAAACAGAAACTAAAAGGATAGAGCAATCACTGGGTATGTATTTGCATTTCTTTCTCCTGAGCTTGTAAATAATCTAGTTCATGGCAATGTTTCTGTTTGGGGTTTCTGCTTGGTAACTGGCTTTGAAGAGGCTTGAGGCTTTTATTTGTTTTTTTCAAGGGAGAGAGAAGAAAGATAAGAGGAGGTTGATTGAGGCTGTCATGAGGCTGGTGAAGCTGCAGCACACAAAGGACCAGCTGGAAGCACGTCCCGCTTTTCACCTGCTCTTAGGGAGGCAGCGTGGTTCCCAGACAGGATGGACAGCTAGCAGGGAAGAAAAGGAAAGCACAAAAAATACTTTGCAGTCGCATGGACAAGTTTTCCTTGGGCTGGCCTTCAGCCCCCTGTGCCCATCACTTTTCCTAGGCAAGGCTGTCTCTCCAGGCTTGTGTAAAAAAGAGCTACACCCTTTTAATTAAAGCTGTGTGTTTAATAAGGTTTCCAGTAAACTAGTGCAAGTGCCTGAACTCTTATTTCAGCATGAAGGTGGCTTAATTCTATTTATTTTTAATTAATTGACTTTTGAGTTATTTTAGCTTAGGTAAATCAATTAAGAGCAGACTGAAATTAATACAACATTTTCACACCTTCTCAAAAAAGTTTGTGATACGGTGTTTAGACTTGTAGAAAATTGTGCCTGGACAAAGCTTGACAAATTGTGGTTCCTTTCCAGAAGGCTGAAGAGGAACAGATTTCCCTTGAACCAGGTCTTCTGGACCTGGTTTTGCAGACCGATCCCCAGGCAGTCTCTGCTGTGTCTCACTGTACCCAGGCTCCTTCCTATTGTATCAGTGCTGTGGTCCCTTAGAGCAGCTCCCAAGATTTTAGCTTGTGACTTCTTAAAGAGCATATGCATGCTTCTCTGCAGAGAAACGCAGGGATGGGAGGGTGGAAATTTCTGACATTTGAAATTTCATTTCAGTGTTCAAATTTTAGAAATGTATTTCTATTAAGTAGCTAAGAGACTGTCAAGGCTGAATGAATGGGAGTGTGGCTTCTTGCATGTCCCACCAGATGAGAAGGCCTTGTGATAGCCCGAAAGGTCTTCTGGCATCCCCTGCTGAAGGGACACAGCTTTTGTAATGGCTGCGGCTGCCTCTTGGCTATAAGAGAGCTTATTTCTCTGAGAAGGAGAGCCCTTTTCTTGCCTACTCTGTCTTCAAACCAAACAGCATGACACCTAAACGATGCCATGTGACTTTCCGAGTTTCGTGATACTCATGGATGGCTTTGCCAGCATTGTTCACGCGAAGCAGTCAGGTAAGTGGAGCGACTGGCACGAGGCACTTCCCCTCTCAATTGTCCCATGGTGGCCCCTCCGACCAGACCACCCTGCCAGGTGAATGAACAGCAGCTGTTCAGTAACGTGGAACAGAGATCTGGTGCTGGCCATAGGAAGTAAAAGCCCTAAAGCACACTGACTGCAGTAGCCTTGTTCTCCCTTTACAAAGGTGCTCTCTGTTAAACTATGGTATCGACCCATGCTGGCATACAAATGCCTTTCATTAGAGTTTGCACAGTGTGTTACGTGAGGCTGCAGTGAAAAAGCAAACGAACAAAATCTGCTTGTGGTAATTTACTGTTTAATGGTATTGGAAGTGAGTTTAATCAGGAAAAAAATGATTGGGGTGATTATGCCTAATGGTAGCGCTGGAAGGAGTGGGACGCTCGGGCGCTGAGGTGGTGGCTTCACTGATGACTCCAGAGGATATAGTTTATTTGCAAAATCTCAGCCTGATGTGGCTCTCCCAGAATGCAGCCTACTCCTAGAGACACAGATCCGTATATGTTTAATAAGGTGTTAAAGCAGAACCTGAAATGTTCATTCACATTTCCCTGTTCTGGATCATTTCATTGACCATCTGGTGCCTTTGTTTTTTTAAAGATGCTTTTGCATCCTGCACATGACTTTCTGCTTACCCTTTGGGCCCCAGTTTGGCAGAGTGCCTGGGAATGTGCTTGGTGTCCTGTCCCTTCCTAACTCAGCAAAACACTGAAGACGGTGCCTAATGATAAGCTGTCGTGTTTCCGCTCCCACCTCACCAGAAAGACTCATCCTAGCAGCTGCTAGAGCAGCTTTTGGTTGGAAGGTGGGAGAGGGATGCGAGAGTTTATACAAACAGCGCTTTTATACCCAGGGAGGTTTTTAACACTTGTTTTGGTGGCTCGCTCAGATTTGCATACTTGAGTAGCGATAGCAGCCTAGCATCAAAGTGGTAGAAGAGAGAACTGTTCAAAGAAAAAAATAATTCCTTTCATGGGTCCAGGCAGATTTACTCTCTGACACTAAGAGCTGAAAGACTTCCCAGGTGAGCCTGTGTTCCTCCTGTGTGTTAGTGCTGTAAGTACAAATGTAGCTGCATATTGCAGTGTGAAAATTCAGTTCATCTGCTTAGTTGGAGAAGAAGTGAAAACTCTACCCTTTCTGAACTGACCGGAGTGAAAGGGCGTATTTAAAGCTGAAGAAGAGCTAGCAGCCTCAAAAAGCGTCTGCTGGAAAGTGAAACCCAAGAAATTACACTGAACGAACACTGACTTGCATATCTTTTTAGTACGTCTGTGTTTGCATGGATGTGATAGAGGGAGAGGAAGGACGGATCTGGTACTGACTGTATTCAGTTTAGGAGAGAATGCAGAGGAAGCCGTAGTTGCAGACTGATTTAGGAGTGAGTTTAAGTCCTTTGAAGGAAACCGGTGTAAATGGCTGTGGGTGCATGTTTTTCACAAGGGGCAGCAGCCCAGCTGCTGCCACCACCACCGTCGTGCTGGGGACCCATTCGGCCAGCAAAGCTGCCCCACCTCCGTGCGGCACAGGCTAAGGCAGCAGGACCCATTTCCACCAGCACCGCTGCACCTCCCATCTGACTTTTGCCAGAAGAGATATTTTGGTGAGGGGATGTAGCTGGGTTGATTCCTGTGCTCTGAGCAGGCCTTGCTGTGCTGGCACAACACTGCTGTATAAATTAACTAGTAAGCTAAACCAGCTAAAGTGTTTTAAGTTTAGTTTGTTTAAATGGCCTTTTACAGTGGCGTGAGTATACATTGCTCTTAAACTGAATCTTTTAATTGTACTTCTGTGCATGTCTTTCACTTCATCATGTTGTTGAAGTTCTTATTTGATTTATTTAGCCAACGTATTTTGGCTAACACTACGTTGTCCTCTGCTCCAGGAGGCCTCTTTGGTTCAGGTGCTACCACAGCTTTTCTAGGAAGCAAGCCAGGATTTTTCTGGTCATCAGAGTGCATTTGCATTTGTTCACTGGTGTTGTTCTTCCCTTATCTCTGTTTGTATTATGTAACCATCCAGGGCATTCCTGCACATGTCCTGTGTTTGTATGGTGCCCAGAAGATGACACCTCTGTAAGCTTGTGGTCTGTGTGTGGGACAAAAAAACCCAGAGACAGTGGCTAGAGATTGCAACAAACAATGTTGTATTTTGTTCTCCTAAATGGAATTCCTGCTGTAGGTCTCCCTACATGCTGAAGTAAGGAATCCATATGAAAGTGTCTTCACTCCATGTGTGTTTATTATCAAAGTCCTTCAGTTTTTGTTTGACTATTTTGATGTGTCCAGTTTCTTATCTGATGCCTTCTGGTTACCTTTCTAATTCAGGGACAAAGTCCAAAGAAAGATTGGCATCTGCTTTTGGAGGGTGGAGTTGGCAGAGAAATGGGTTAGCTCTGCCCCCTTTTTGATTGGAAAGTTGTCCTTGTGAAATAACCCCATCTGAGGTCTGAAAGAGAAAGGGCTCTTGCATCTCTTGCAAATTCCATTGTCACAGTCCCCAGAGGAATATACCCCATTTTAAATTAGAGATGCAAGACTGCTCCCACTGTGGAGCTGTGGTACCACAGGTGATGGGGCTCGGGAGCATGTTCAGAAGGAGAATCAACTGCAGGCAAATGTATCTTGGGCCTGCTTTCATGACCTGTCATCAAGGACGTCCAAGGTTCAAGGTCCCACACCATCCCCAGGTACTCCACTCCACTGCTTCCTCATCCCTACTGCTGGAAAACAGGCCTTCACGCTTCACGTGAAGCTCCCTTCCTGTGATTTAAAGACTATTACTTCTTGCCCTAACCCACCCAAACCCCTGTGGTCTGTTCTTTATGTATGCTCTGCCTGCTTTAATGTAGAGCGTTTGTATTTCTGAGAGAGCACAGAAGACAAGACAGTCAACTCATGCCTTGGAAGGTAACTTACAAGCCTTTCTGGCTGAGCAGGGACTTGACTGGAAGACAGAAAACTCCGCTCTTACCATACCAGTATAGTTTTACAGCACCTAAGGGTGTCCTGGCTGCTAATATTAATGAGTGGCAATGCTTGGATACTGTGAAAGGAATATAAGAATATTTATTACAAGGAGCTTGTGTTTTCTTAATACATGCTTGCAATCTGCCATCCAGCGGGACCAGGAACAGCAGTAATTCTGCAGCCTCTTTCAGGTTAGGGTGAGAAACCGCGGGTGCGTGCCAGAGTCAACAGTGAAATACCTGAGCACAGCAAGAGAGCAGGTGATCTTGTGGCGATTATTAATGTGATATCTGTAATTGTGACCAGGTAATTAGCACAATGAGTTATTCACAATTTTTCCTGTTGGTTGAGAGAATGCTTCACTTATGTTAATCAGGGGGGAAAATGAATAGGGAGAAGGTTAATGGTGGTTGCTTTAACTGGAGACCAGAAAGAAAATCCTCTCCGGGGTCATTTACTCTATTCTCCTGACACTCTGCCAGAGCAGAATTTACCTTGGCTCTCAACTGCTCCTTCTCTTCCAGCTTGAAATGCCTGAAGTGATGGTTATGATGTCATTCTTGTGAGCTATGACATAAGGTGCAAGTGAGTGTCAATCTCAGAAGATGAACACAGCTCTCAAACAGGCAAGTCTCCTTGAGAACCAGGTTAACACCTTTTCAAGTACCTAAACAAGCCACCTCAAGTGGCTGTGCAATGGCTGATTTTTCCGTGTTTCACCAAAGCTGGAGGAAAAGCAGTGCTTTCGGACAGCATTCCACAGCCATTGCTTTGATTTTGGAAAATTCATTTTTAAAAAAAAAGAATTCTGGTGAGCTGAATAAAGCTGAATTAGCAAATCACAGATACCCAGAAGGAACAGTGTCCTGTTTATAAGGAAAGAGTGCGGTTACTGTGGTCAGACAGCCGGGCCACATGCCTCCTAAACATATTTTATCTAACCTCATGTCACAGGCAGGATCTGGGGAATGTAAGAATTTCTCTTCTGAAAGGTAAGGGCCATTCACAGAGAGCATAGACTGGCATCACTCCCTTGACAGCTGCTTTGCCTTACACCACCTGAACCTTGGCTTCTTAATTAGGGTACCAGAGGAAATTTCCAGACCTGCCGGGATCAGGATTGGTACAGATCCACCTCGGTGGCTTTCCTCGAGTCGAGAAGGCGAATGCAGGCTGTGACCAGGCCTGAATGGACCCTTTCTTCTCAGCCAAGTGCTAACGCTTAAGGTATGTCTCTGCTAGGCAAACGCTGGGTGTGACTGTAGCACATAAATTATGTGTGCAGCTAACATGGTCTAGAAACCGTGAGGCTGTAGGTAGAGTACTTGGACAGTCCTTGCTTCTGCCACTTGCACTCATATGCCTGTGATGCTCTGCCCTAGCTGCTGGTATTGCACAGGGTGGCTGGAAGAAGCCGTCAGGGCTACAGAAGCGCCTCTGCTTTGTTGGCTGGAGCTAAGGGGACGTCTAGTGGTGGTATTTTAAGATACAGATTTCCATTAACTAACGGCATCTAGTTTTTCCACTGTTGCTGCAGCTTCTCCAAAAGTGATGGGAAGAAGCAGCAGTGAGATTAAAGGTGTCTTGTGTCATGTTTCCCTTGTGAAAGAAACTCCCAACTTTCCTTACTGGATACAGGCAAAATCTAGCTCTTAGTCTCCGTGCGGCAGTCCCTGTGATTGTCGTGGGGCTTCCAAATACAAAATGGGCATAACTGGTGCAAAACCCATACTGTCTTCCTGACTTGGCCTGATGGGTTTTATATGGCCTCTGTTTCTGCACATGGAGACTCCCGACCATAATCAAAAGTAATTTAAATTTTGTAATTTGAATTTTGTATGTGAATACACAGAATATGTAAGGCATTCATGACTTGGGCAGTACAGCGAGACCCTGCTGTATGACACAGACATGCAGAAATTGGTTGTTGATTTCTCAAGACTGTGCATTGATTTTCTCAGTCATATATCGCCTCCCCTTGGACAATAGTTTGGGTCTTAGCATGGGGTAAAACTAAAAGAGACAACGCTGTGTCCCCCTTATCCACATGCTTATATACTGCTGTGACTAAAGTGAATATATGTAACTAGAGGTAGCAATGCAAGGCAACACAGTGAATAAATATTGAAGGGAGAGGAAAAGAAGATCGCTAATATCATCCTATTTTCTTTTAGGATTTACAAAGATTTTCCTTGGTAAATATTATGCAGTTGGTGGTAGGTTTGCTCTGAGGGAATGTGGTCGCAGAAAGACAACCCTTTCGCAGAATGATCTTTGAGGCTGTGCCAATAACCAGTAGAGAAGCTCCCAAAGGGATGGTCCTCCCTGACAAGGATCATTGCGACAGGCAGACATGGTAATGTATTGCTAAACTGCCTCTTCCTTCTCCCCAGTCTAAGAAATGCATCATTTCCTCAATGTAAAGGAACTAATTACTTATTTTTCAGGCTATTAAACCAAATGCAATTTATACATGCCCCCCCGATGTGTTCTGGAATTGCTGCTGCTGTAATCACAGCAGGGAAGGATTTTGCTGCTGCTGTTGCCATGTTTTTCTTGTGGCACATTATTAGACAAAGCTGTCTCTTGTTCTTGGGGATTTTTTTAATGCACAGGGAAACTTCTGCTCTAGCTCCTTGGCCAGTTTTCTTTTCTGAATCCCAGAATTAATTTCTTTGAATGTCTCTTTGCTATTTCTCAATAATTCTTTCTCCCTTTTTTTTTTCCTTTCTCCTAGCATGAGGTCTTCTTTCCCTCCTCAAACCAGTGACCAGCAGAAAGACCTTGAGTAAGAATCTCTCACCCTTAACCATCTAATTTATTTAGCCCAGACTTTTCTCTGCTGTTCTGGCTTGCACATGCTCAAGGCCAGTCATTACCTTGATTACAGAACCGCCCTCAGTGACGAAATAGCTTTGGTGCTGAGCAGGGAGCACAGGCAGAACTCAGACACATACCCTTCCTTCAGACAAGCTTTCATGTTTCTATGCTTGGAGATGGATAAAATTCCCCATGTGATGTACTGAAGTGGTTTCCTTTTCTGTGGATTCACAATGAAATGTGTTTGGTTTTGGGGTTTTGGGGTTTTTTATTGTTTGTTTGTTTTTTGGTTGTTTTTTTTTTTTTTGTTTTTGTTTTTAAATTCTTTCCGTTCTCCCAAATGTTTCCAATTGCTTATCTTTTGATTTTTGAAAATTTAACTTGTTCCTACTTAATTCTTACCCATTCTTCCTTAACATTTTTGCCAGGACATGTGCTAAAATCTATGAAGAGCAGATTTGTGAGTGGGGGTAGTACTTTTTTCCCCAGTGAGACTCTCCCTGCCCCTGCTGCACAAGTGTAAGTTGTTTTAACTTCATCAGTTTCTGAAAAATAAACAGTAGTTGTAAAGCCACAGGAGATCACTTTACCTTTTGCTGCGCTGTGACTTTCCAAGGCTTGTGAGACGCTGAAGGGCTCAGCGATGGGAAAAGATAGCAAACGCCTTTTTCTTTGTATCAGCAAGTTGTGCAAGGCTGCCTTTCCATTGTGATATCCCCTCTTCTGGCCTTGCCTCACTCATCTACACCAACTATCGCTACCAGGGGCTGCGTTGCAAACAGCAAACCCCTGAAGGAGAGGAGGGTCCCTCTCATTTGCAAGAAAGCTTCCATTTTCTAGACACTGTTGGAGTGAGTTTTGAAGTATCGTGTTGCTTTTGTGTCACAACGTGCTACGTTGTGACATACCGCAAATCAGTTTGAATTCCCCAACTCTTCCGCAGCGCATCACTCCCTTTTCCAGGCGTCTCGCCCACCAGCTTAGCTTTGCAGCTGCAGGGTCTGAGCGCGGGAGGTACGCGTACGCACGATGGAAATCTCTTCCCTTTCTCGTGAGGTGGCTGCAGGGAGCGTGTCCTTAGCGTGGCCGTGCTCGCGTGCAGGCGGAGTGTCTCACCACGACTGTGTCTCTCGGCGGTGCTCGGCAGACCCGTCCGCGGACTTGCACCGTGCCCGCCGCTGCCGCCGCCGGCGCTGCCCCTCGCTGCTCCCGTGGAGCAACAGTGCCGGCTGCTGGCGGCGGGGCCCGGGCTGCCGCGGCTACCGGCCGTGCGGGGGGCTTGCTGCCGCGAGCTTAGCTCGGAGGGCATCGGCACCTAAAGACGGCATCCCTTTGCTGATGGTTTGGGTACCTGGCAGTAACAGCTCAGTTCGGTAGTCCTTGTTTCCACACCAGAATAATACTCCGTGGCGGGCAGGTGAGCCCATGCCCATTACCTGTCTTTGGGGTGTTTCTCACATTCATTTCAAAACTAATTGTTAACGTCGTTTCAAAGCTCCGTGTCTCTTCCAGTCTCCCCCATTCTCCCAGCTAGCTGCTGGGAGGGAGGAGAAGGTTTCTGCTCGGAGCAGTGGAAGGGCCGTGAAAGGTGTATTGTGCTCCCTGGGATTTTTTTAATCGTTCAGTTGTGGCAGTGATTTGCCAACTATAAATTTGAGATGCTCATCTGTGTTACAGCCACGATGAGCTCTGGGGAAAAATGAGATGGTGGTTTATGTGTTTCTGCGCAGGGCACCGCACAGTGTTTTTGGTCAGAAAAAAAGGGAAAGAAAATGGGGAGGGGAAGAAAAAGAAGGCAGTGTACAGGTGCACATAAAAGTTTAATTTCATTAGAATTTCAGTGAAGTGCTTTAATAGAAAAAAAAAGGATAATTTTTTTTTTTCCCAAGAGAAATCTCAAACAGAAAAGACAGGTCTGTTTCTCTTAAGAATTTCCCCTGAGAAGGTGTTCTCATTTTTCTTTTGCGCCACAGTGCTTTGACTTTGCCTCGTCTCTTTCCCTTTGTGGCCTGCGGTCTCTTTCTAGGGGGTTACAGTGTTTGCAGGAGGCGGCAGGAGAGAGGACATGGATGGGGAGTAGGAAACTGGGGAAGGCAAAGAAGAAAAAAGCAAAAAACCCAACCATTAAGAAAACCTTGCAGAGAAAGGAGAAAGAAGGTGAACAGGTAAAGCAAGTATCCTGGGAGAGATGATGGGGGCGGGGGGGGGGGAAGTTTGCAGAGGAAAAGAAAGGGAGGGATGGGAGGAGACAGGCAGCCAAGCAAACTGAAAGTGAGTTTGATGAGTCAGGGTTTTTGTGGGTTTCTTCCACCTCCCAAAGGGCCATTTTCTACTTCCTCCCAGCCACAAATGTTCTTCATAATTTTTTTTGGAACAGAACACGAGAGGAAAACAAATAAATCAGCTATTCTTAAACATACATGACAAGCCCAGGCTGAGGCACAGGTGGACTGCAGCCACGCGAGTTCTCTAAGTTGGGGTTGGAGAACTTTGGCCACCCAGCAGGTTTAGCACTGCTTCCAGCCCTCTGTTATTTTTTCACTAGTGTGTTTGGGGTTTTTTTCCCCCAGTGCTTCCATAGGGAAATCTAAACTAGGCAGGAAAAAAAAAAGGCATTTTAATGTTACCTTGAAAGACAGGAACATCGAAACTCAGTCTGTGAAACAGAAACCTCAGGGGTTTGGGAGGTTTTTTCCAGTTGAAGCGTATAAATCCTATGACAAAAATAGCTCCCAGGCAGCCTGTTGCTGTAGCCCCACCTGGGAGCCCCAGGGTGGCCCTGGGCACCATGGGGGACGGGAGGGCCACCGCACCCTACTCAGCAGAGGAGAAATTGTGTGCAAGTGTAACACTGCTTATGTCGTGGATCCTGAGGCAGTCGGGTGCTTTGCTAAATGTTAGGAGTGGGAAATTTGAGCAATTAGAGGACAATCTCAGTCAGTTTTTCAAGTCTGTGATTTCCTGATTCCTGGGGGTGCTGGGAATGGTTTGAAAGTGACATTCACGTATTGTCTAACAACTCAGAAAGCAGAAAGCAAACAAACAGAAAAGGAGATTTCAATTAAAGAAAATGCATTGTTTTTAAACAAAACTCAGTATTTTTGAGGTCCTGGCACATGTTTTGGGGACTTGTGCCCGAGTTTGAGCATGTTGCAAACATGATAATATCCCAAGCCGCTGCTGTTACTATAGTTTCCACTTATTTACCTGTATGCTAGCCACATCTCTCCCAGATACACTGACATTCCTATTTTCTAACAATCTGGAAAAGAAAGAAGAGTGAGGACAGCAGAGGCTATTCTAATTTCTAATTTGGCTCCTGCATATAAGTACTTATGTGGGGTAAAAGCTATACCCAGTGGGAATGAGCCGTATGTGGCTCCAGACCTCCCTAACTAAGCAGAAAACCGCTGCTGCCTTGAGCTCAAAAAGTTTAAGGAGTTTGGGGTTCTTGTTTCTTAGCAAATGCTTTTGAATATTTCAGAAAAATATTGTAATTATTGTAATAGCTGTAGGTGGAGAAAGAAGCACTCAAAGCAGATCAAAATGGTAACTACATTACAGCAGATGTGTGCTGCAAACACCTGGAAGTGCCACTCAGTCCACTTCTCTCATAACTCATTTTTCACTAGCAATTGTGGGAGCGGGAGAATGGGGGCATTAGTTTTGCTGGTTAAGTTGCTTTTCTGTCAATCAAGAGAAGTGAGTGCCAGACCCGACACAAGGAAGCATGCAGGGGAGAGCGAGGTATAACCATCCCTTTTCAGTGACAGCAAGCTGTTAGGTGGACCTAAGCCACAACATGTAACTTCACCTCACTGTTTGGGAGATAGATAATCCACTTTTCCAAACCACCAGCTGATCCTCCTGGCCTTTCTCTCTCCCCAATCTCCTCTCGTACAGTGGTTTTCCACTTGCTGAAAAGAAGAGCACATTCATATATGAGGATAGATTTAATTTGGTGGGCCAGCTACACCGAATTGACATTATATGTGTAGCAAGAATAATGTTCTATAATAAGACATGGCTTTGTTCTATAATAAGACATGTTTTTTTCCTATAATAAGACATGTTATTGTGATACTTGTGGTTTCAGTTTGGCTACTACATGGCATTCAGCTGGATTCCTTGTTGCATGTTCATTGTTTAAATCACCTAATTGCCATGTTTTACTTTAAATTGCTGACTGCAGAGAAGTTTTTATTTAGTGTTATAACCTCATTTCACAAAGGGTTTGGATTTTTTATAAGAGTTTTGTCATTTACATTGCTCATTGCCAGTCTTTCAAGGTCTGCCATTTTAACATTTTATTTGTACCAGTTATGGCTGAACCTATAAAATAACAGTTAGAATCTGTTCATTAAAAATAAAGATAAAATCACAGATTTGGTCAACAGCAGGAACTTATTTGAGTCACTAAAGGCATGTTTGGAAGCCTGAGGGTGAAGAGCCAGGAGTGGCTAGAGAGCCACCAAACAAAGCACAGAAACGATAGGAGATGTACAAGAACGGGACATCCCTTTTGGAGCTCTACTTGAAGAACCCCCGTAACAAACTTTTGAAGGTTATTGAAAATGAAATAACGTGCATGCTCTGAAGGAAAGAGAGGTTAGGATCGGTTCTTTCCTACTAGCTTGTCAGCAGGACTCAGTACTGCTGCCCACCTTCCACCTGGAGACTTGCAGAAATCCTGTGAAGCTCCCAATACACTCTGACTAGAGAGTGGTTAAAAGACCACTCCCTGGGCTTTGTGCTTTAACACGTGTAGCATTTTCCTTCCCAGTGAAACAACTAGGTCTGATTTGGACTCAGATGCCCTTGCATCTCCCCTCTGTGCCCCAAGCCACCCCTCCTTTCTTCCCTGAGTTCCCAGGGCTTGGTTTCTCCCTGTGCATCAGGGGCCTGGACCCAACTCCCTCACCAGGAGCAAGGAGCACACACTGATGTAAGAAAAGCCATGCAACAAGGCATTGCTTGTGAAGGAAATGGAAATTCTGTGAAACTAATTTCTTCAGTATCTACTGGTCTGTTTCTAATGACAGTATCTTGAATCTTTATTGCTGATGTAAATAATTAGGCTGGATGTCATGCCATTGTTTTTTTTTTTTTTTTTAATTAATCAAAATGAAAATCTTTCTGGGACATGTGGTTGCAATTTTCAAGAGTCCTGTTCTAACCATGTTCTGGTTTATTTTACTTTCACACAGACATGCGTTCCTCGTAAGTCGTATGTTTCTCTGCGTAAAGGGAGCAGGCTACGTGTTTTCTTTTCCATTACAGGCCTTTGCCACTGAGATAACCAGCCTCTTACTGTGAACATATTATTATATATATAGTATAATATTATATTATTAAGAAAACTTAACAGTGGCACAGGACCGAAAGAGCTGAGCTGAGGAGGAGGCAGAGGACAGTAGTTCTGCACATAGAGGTGAGAGGCAAGGCTGGGGAAGGCAGAGAGCTGTTACTCCCTGTACCAGCCACGGGGTTTCACTGCAGTGGGGTGGGATACCGTGGGGACAGGTGAGGTGGCTGTGTCTGCTGGGGCACCGGGGCTGGCTCTTCCCGCGACCTGAGCCGGGCGCCGTGTGCGCGGCGGCGGTGCCGGGGCCGCGATGCTGCTAGATGTCCCTTGTCACCCGAGGCTGCTCGTCCCCATCCCTGCGCTGCGGGTGTGTATGATGTAGTGCTATAAAGAAGCCAGTGTTTAAAGCGTTAGATATGGAGAGAAGTCGTGGCTGCCTTAAGAAAAAAGTGTTGTATTAGCCTGCGAGGTAATGTCGAGGGTAGCAAGGAGAAAGTTACTTCTTCAACCTCTTTTCACTTAATTTCCCAGCAAAAGAAACTCCATAGGGAGGTGTTTGTTCTGAAGGGGTATTTCCACCAGGTCCAATCAATATTTCCTGATGAAAAGAAGTCACGCTAGGAATGCTGGTTTGGTGAGCCTGACATTGTGGCTTTGGCTAACTTTTGCCAGCGTCCTGGCAGCCTGCATCAGCAGAGCCGGTGGGGAAGGGGGGCAAGTAGGTGTGGGCTTTCCTTGCACTTTCTTAGTGATTTTGAAATTTTAAGCATGTTTATATTGAAAAAGGCCAGAAAAAGAGGTCACTTCTGTGAAGAGCTGCTGGACCCAAAGCACTTTCTGCTAGCTGGGGAGGGGCAGGGGGGAGAATACATGTTTGGGGGAAAGAAATTGGTCTCAATCTGGTTCAGACAGAAGCCAAAGAAATAATGAATAAAACCTTCCCTCCTCTTTGCAGGCTGCTGGGGGGCAGGAGATCACCTGCTTCGTGTGAGCTGGGAGAGCTGGAGTTGGCCATCAGACACCCAGGAGGGACCCAGTTCTACGGGGACAGCAGAAGCCACGTGCCAGGCTCAGGACCACCTGTCCCCTTCCCTGTGGATCAGCCTGGGCTCAGCCGCTTCACCGCACTGGTGCAGCTGTAGCACCAAAGGCTTGGTGTGCCCCTACAGAGAGGGGAAAGGGTGGGTGGGAGAGGGAGCAGCCTCTGAGGGAGATGGGCTGGTGTAGGCATGTGGCATGGAGCAGGCAGAGCTAAGGGCAATGGTCTGCAGGCTCGTGGAGGCAGTGCCTAAGGGGGGGGCATGGTGAAACCTCCCAAAACTGCTTCCACCTGGCCTCCCAAAACCTCTCCTTATGCTTCCCAGCCCCTGTGTCACCCAGTGCACGCAGCCCCAGGTGGAGCCTGCACTGCTCGGTCACACAGTTTGTGTTTGCCATTTGGCTTGACCATCCCTCCCGCTGTGCTGGTCCTGCTGTGTTGGAGGTGCTCTTGCCCATCGAGACCAGTTTGGCAGCTGGGCTAGGAGGGCAGCCTCCAGCAATGGGAGTGTGCTGGCCTCTCCTGCAGTCCTTTAAGAGTTAATTCCTACCTGTGCCCTAGGCGCATGGCCATGTTTTCACTGGAGTGGAAGCTGTGTTTCCATATGTCCCTAACTCCCATGGTTGGCACCTTGGCATGGACATCTGCACCGCTCGGCATGCCTGTGCCCTTGCAAAGATTCACCTGAACTTGTGTTGGGCAGCTCCTCCTGCCCCTAATCCCCTGCAGTGCCATGTGCACCTTCTGCACCTACCACTGCTGTATGCATAGGGGGTGTGCATACCCCGAAACTGCCCTGAAAGCAACAACACTGGCTTATCTGCCCCGACAATATCTAGCATATTATGAATATTTCTTGAATATAAGTAATAACTGACTTACTGTAATCTGTTTCTTAGGATGTGCTCCTGCGGTGCGTGGTTGCACGAACCAAGGTATTGTGTATTCAGAGTCATATCTGCCCTCCTGAATGACAGAAATGAAGCATTTGCTGCTTTCTACTTCATTTAAACCTGCAGGAGCCTGTAGCGCTCATCCTCCTCGTGCACTAAAATATCCACGTGTACCGCTTGCCAATGGGGGACTTCTTGAGCAAATCTCTTAATAACAGAGGGACTACACACAGATTATTGTGATCATAATTTGGCTGACATAGCCTTTATTACTAATGGTGGTGCTGGAGATGGAAAAGCCAGCTTGAGTCTCAGATCCCTGCTGGAAAGTAATAAAATAAAGAGGAACAAAATCTGTGAGTGTATTTGCTACCAAACCTTTGAAAAACACAAAAGTGGAACCCCGCCAATGCTATTGCTGGCAATTTTTTGGAGCGGAGCCTCACTCCGAGGTAGGATTAGAAGTGGAAGTGCATTTTGTGTCTCTGACATTGTACAGAACAACATGATACTAAATGGAGGGTTTACAGTCATTTGACATTTGTTGGTTTCTATTGTAATTATTGCGTGCTGCTCTTACACCTTCAGAGTATTTTTGAACATCTTCTGATAATAGAATAATTAGAAAATAACTTCATCTATCATTAAAAAAAAAAGTCTATTTTGATAATGTAAAGAACTGACAAAAGAACTGCTTCAGTGGAAGTGCTCTTACAAAAATGGAGCGGTGTTGTCGTTTTTCTTCATTGAGAACATCGGCGAAGGGAGGCTGGCTTTTACATAGTCTCCTTTGTTCTTCCCTGGGTAATGGCACAACTCGCAGCTAAATTGTGGTGGCAGAAACTTCTCCTCTGGTGGTAGCTGAGAATGATATAGTGTAATGTATAATTGTAACAAAAAAAAAAATTCCCTAACCCATAGCTTGGATTTTGAATACCAGAATGAGCCTTCAGTACTAAGAAATGAGCCTGCAGTACTAAGAATACAGAAAAAGCTATTAAATTTTTTTAAACATAAAAAGAGCCACTTGATAAATTCAGTAGCAAATAGAAGAGGAATGTAAATGTAATTTTAAATTATTTATTTCACTCCCTCTCTTTTTTCATGTTAATATAGCCTTGGCTCCTAGTTCACAACTACACATTAATTATAAATGTAAAAACCCCTAACTTTTTACCGTGCTAATTAAACTGTATGTCACATAGACATTTGGGGAGAATTTCCCATGCTTTCCAGTGTGAATGGAAGGAAAGAGCAGCGGTGCTCACTTTAAACTGGATTTTTTTCTAGTACCTTGCAAAAAGGCTTCATTGTATTTTGATTAATCCATGCTTGGTCCACCCCAGATGTTTCCATGGAAACAGAATTTTTTTCCTTGATCGCAACTGTTAGGCTCGGGAAGGCTCCTTGCTGCACAAAACCATTCCAGCTCCTAAAGAACTACTTGTTGGAAATTTAATGTGCATAAAAAAACCTCCCAAATTCCTCCTTGGTATTATTGTTGTCAATGCTAACAGAGAACTGTTTTCTTAATAATACACAGTGGTGCCTTTTCACTCCACAAGAAAATAGAATAACAGTAGTATTCTTTCCACTGCAAGAGAGCACTTTTCCTGGTCCAGAAAAAATTAGCTTGCAAACATTCCAAAACAAAATTTTAAGAGTTCTGATGTGTGAATATTATTTGGTTCTGGATCCAAATAATTTGGCTTAATGGCTGTTAAAATTTAATTAATCTTGTTTTGCAGATTGGCGATAATTTGAACAAATTATTCTTGTGTGCCACAATTTGGGTTATGGAGCTTGGCATTTTTTCTGTTTTGTTTTTGTTTTTTTTTTTCCCCCCAAAGAAAAAATACTCTTTTAATGCATGCTACTGTGATATTTGGAATACGTTTTGAAAATCAACCAACAGAGGGAGCATTTGCGTGGTATTATTAATTTAACCAAGTGGTTGGAAACATGACCATAATTTCTCCCAGTATTTTTGGACAGCATATTTGTTGTGTAAAATTGTTAGAATTCTTGGCCATTCGTAAAAATAGCAGAAGTTTTGGTTTGGAGTGTTTTAGTTTCAAAAAAATCCAATCTTAACTTTTGCTGACAGTGCAAGTAGCTATTTTAAATTGATTGTCAGGTTTATTGTTTGGAAAACTAGAAGTTTTAGGCCACAGAGTATTTATTATTTTGGTTAAAAAGTAATTATTGGTTAAAAATGCATTGAGGAAAACAGTTAAAACACCTCCAATTTATATTTGCCTTTTATTACAGTGACATTAAGGAGTGCCACCCAGACTTCAAGATCCCATCATACAAGAGTCTGTAAAAATACAGAATGTAAATATTTTTATGACAATAATGTCCTGACACTAGTGGTTGTATAAATCAGGGCAGAGAGAGAAAAAAAATCTATTGAATTGTTCATCTTCTTTTTGTTTCATCTTTGTTCATCGTGGCAGGGAATCTGCCAAATGGAAAAAGGAAAATCACTTTGAGAGCAAAACACAGTTTTCAAACTTCTTCCAAGGACATACTGAAAACAAAGATTATAACTCAAACTAAAGAAAAAAGTGGAAGCCTCAGTATTTCTTGGTACCTCTTTTATGTGTTCACTATTAGAATCTGTTTAACAACAACAACAACAACAACAACAATAATGATAATACTTCTTTTTTGCACCCTGTGCTCTACCCTAATCTTTCTTCTTAAGCTTTTGGAGCACTGTTAATTTTAGCTACTATAACTGCACTCTGGAATACTTCTCTGTTGTCAGCGTGCGGTGTGAAGGGACTGCTGCTGCTCTTCACAACGTCTCAGCAGATCAGAGTGAGGTACCTGATTGAATGACACAGGAGGCTGTGCGACACTTTAGAACGGGACAGGGAAGTGAAATAACTGGGGACACCAGGGCCTGATTGCAACTACTTGAGTGAAACTTGATGAGGGTTCAGAGCTGAACAACCCTCTTGGCTGGGAAATGTGACAATGCCCAAAGTGGTCATGTAGTCAGGGTTTGGTGGTGACGTACTACCAGCTTGACTTTGGAGAACTGTGTTGCCCAAAGCCCAGGGTTTCTTTGAAGACAATATTTCTCCTTTACAGGTGGGCCTGGAACCTCACGAGAATCATGTGGTAGATACTTGGAGTTAGTAAGATCTTTGAGTTAGTAAGATCTTTTTTTCTTGGTATTGCTTTCCCTGCTGATTAAATTGGGATGTAACTATTTGTTTTGTCATTTGCCCTACACCCTAGAATGAGCGACCCCAGGAACCTGCGGTGTCTCAGGCTCTTGGGGATGGGAAGACACAGAACGATATTAATGGCATTAACACTGTGTTAAAATTAAGTGGGGAGGGGCACAGTCTGCAGCACTGCCATGTGCAGCAGAGAGAGAACCCTATTTATACGCCGGCAGGCTATTCTGGGTGTGCTAACACTGGGAGTGAGCAGCTGTGAGAAAAACAGAGAACAAGTGATAGTACACTCCAAAATGGAAATCATAGGAAAGCGCCATATGTGTTGACTAAGTAGTACTGTCAGTGCCCTCCTTTCAGTGCTCTGAAGAGATAGCTTCCAACTTGCTTGATGAATTTTCACCAAATTGCTATGCCACGCAGCAATCTCCAGAGTCTCTGGAAATGCAGCTGTTCGGACCCATACACAGCACATGGGACAGCACTGGTTAGCAAAACTCAGTCTTGAACGCTGCTGGGAGACCAGGCAAGACCTGAAATAATTGCCTGCCTCATTGCAGACCTCATTAACAAATGTACATATTGTCCCCTGGGAATGCAGTTTCCTAATCATGAGGTTCTTATGCGAGTACCACGCAGGTGGACTCCTGCTTGCAGGAGTTGCGCATTGCAATGTTTACCTTCACCTTTTAAAGCTTTAAAACAAATAGGAGAACAGAATATGTATACCCTTGACAAGGCTGCTTTTCCACACTGTTTGGTTATTTATTTTCCTACCATGACGCTGGTTATAATCAATAGTTTCCTTTCAGCTTTGTTCTCGGGCTCTTTAAAGATCTGAGAAGCTCCTGTGAGTCCGTGTCTGTCTGTGCAATGGAGTAACTGCTGCCGAGCCGTGGACACCGCAGTAATGCCGCTGCGGCACGTGTATGTAGCCAAGGGCAAGCCAGGACTTGTGTTAGTGGGGACCTGGGGTGGACTACCTAAAATTTTTGAATGAAGCAGGCTCCATTTACGCCTGTAAATAGAAGCCAGACTATTAAGAGCAGTTAGGGCTCTGTTACGCCTCATCTCTCAAACTGCGCTGCACTTAGCATGGCAAAGCCTTGAAAATCCAGCGATTCTTGAACACTCTGGCTCCAAAACAGGTGCTAAGCCCTTCTCAGCGTGGCAAGTCCAGGTGCTGGCTCGGAGGCACTTACCGCAGTCCTGGATGCAGCTGCAGCCATGCGTCCATCCCGGCACAGCCTCCCACATCCCCTGGTCTGGAGAGCTGGCGGTGCGTGCCGCAGCCATGGCCCTGCTCCGGCTTCCCTTCTCCTTCCTTCCCCCTGCAAATCCTCGTGGAAATTGCTCCTCAGACCAGGTGTTGCTCCCAGCGTGTCTGAGGGCTCCATCCTTTCTGCATGCGCATTGCTCTGCCAGCGTGCCTGGTGGTGTCTCAAAAATGCCACCATGCTTTCTGCTATTTCCCAGGGGGCAAACAGGCTGTTCCCTGCCCAAAAGGCCTAGGAGCACGCGGACATACCCACTACCTACATGCTCAGGACCCTGGCGTGATCTAGGCCAGAAGGTATTTTATAGTTTTAGTGTTCCCCACCTGCCATCTTCACTAATTTTAATTTTCTAGCTCAGGTTCATGTACTTGTGCGTAACAGTGAATTATGCATCTAATATCAGAGGTTTTTCCAGTAACTCTAGTGTTTAATTAACCCTGGTGGTTTTGCTGTTTGTTAGCTTCTCAAAAAATGTGTGCATTTGTCTTGTGGGGAACACCAGGTAGATGCCAGAGGAACTCATCCTGCCGGTTTATTCTTTTGGATTACTCAAAAGAAAAATAAAAAAATTTTGTGCTTCAGTTGCAGAATAAGGTGTGGGTCAGAAGCAGCTAAGTCATATTTTCAAAACTGAGATTTCTAAAGATGTCTAGCGGCATGTGTCTCACTGAAAATCCCTAGGAGGCAGGTACATAGTAAAATTTCTAACAAATCTGAGGATCTAACAGTGCTGTGAGCAACCCATGAGATTTCCAATTCTGTAATCAGTTTAGGCATCCAACTCCCACTGATTGTCGAGGTCGTGTGTCTTACCATGGCTGTTTAAAGGTCATGCTTAAAGGTTAAACACAAGAGGTTTCTCACTGGCGTTGATGAATTGGAGTAATTGGCTGTCATGACGCAGCAGCAGCAGTGCACAGGAAGACTGTCAGTGGGAAGGTGCCCTGGATGAAGTTAAGCACGGGGTTTGGGGCCACAAATTTGGAGGACTTTGCAGCCGCTGCTTTCATCTTAATTGGCTTCTTATTTGCGATTGTCATCTTCCAGCTGGTAAACTCTTAGATCATGGAAATCCGAGGTGAAAACTAGGGCACTGAAACCAGCTCCTGAGCAAGATTCCTCTCGTGACTTAGATTCCTCTCACCTTGCCGTGGGCGAAGAGCACTGGTGCAAGAACAGTGGTTCCCACGAAGAACCACAGTTCAGAGACCAAAATTATAGGCATATGCACATAGTTGTGTGGTTAATCGTGAACGTGCAGGGCGTGTTTTGAAAATGTTGCATAACATAATTACTAGCTTCTGTGCTGCAGACTCCTCAGGGAAATTGTTATTGTATGAATGTTAGCAATATCCCCATTGTATTCAATGTTCTGTTCAGGAAAAAATAGGTCAGTCGATAATTTGACCTACGTTCACAGTTTGCTTACGGGTCATCAAATTAGTCAGAACCATATTTGGTGATCTTCAAAGCATAGTTATTTTAGGGCCCGTAATGGGATTTTCAGGTTCTGACTGAAGGAAACAGGCTCCATGACTTTTTTCTGGCACCGGTGAAATATTCTATCCTGGCACCTTCAAAAGTAGGTAATGCTTTTGCATGCCCCCGACTCAAGAACCCCGAGGAGTCATTAATTTTTCTAAGCATCCACCCTTTAAAAATTGGTTGCTTAAAAGTGCTGTGAACTGAGTACCCCAAATGGCTTTGAATCAGAACAACTGAGGCCAGAAGGGACCTCTGGAATCATCATTCTTCAAAAGCTGTTGCCGTGCCAGGGGAAGGGCAATAGAGACCTCTTGGTGATGGTGCTTGAAAACACAATGTGTATGAAGAAAAGAGACATTACAACCTTAAAAAAAAAAAGAAAAAAGAAAGTAAATTCTAAACACAAAGTACCAAATGGTCTTTGATCTGCGTCATTCCAAGCTTTCTTAAAAGTTGTCCTATTCCATATTCAGACTTTTTGACCTTGTTTTGCCAAGTGGGTTTACACATAAGTTCAGACACGTGGGAAGGTTACAAAAGTTCAGAGGTCCAGATCCTCATTACTTTTCCCTTAGCCATCTTGCACTCAGTTACTTCTGCAGAGTTTCTCGTGTACTGTGAGCCATGGCTGTGTGCTCAAGGTCTTTCATAGCCTCCAGAACAACCTGTGGAAGTGCCTAATGGAGCACTAATGGGTTTTAATGACCCTGATCAGCCTCACCTGGGGCCTCCAACCACTCTACTGCCTGGGGGCTATTTCAGCCTAGCCTGGGGCTGCTAGTCCCTTCCTGAGCTCTGCTAAGGGGTGGTGGTCTCCAGTCCCCTCTCCTAGGTGGCTCCTTGTCTTGCTGCTCCCTTGCTGAGCTGTAGACTGTCAATGGAGACCATTACCAGCCCTCTGTGCTGTAGATCTGTGTCCCTCCATGAGGGCCTGGATGGTGAGGGGTGACCTTTGGCTCCTGTTTAATCCCCTTTGTGGGGCAGCCATGCAGGTGTCTCTCTGGTGGTAAGAGGCTGATTCCCAATCCAGATTCCTCCGGGATGGTGATCTGGCTGTTGTTACCTGCTCTTATTTAGCACGTAGGTCAGTAACTATTTTTACACTCTGCACCTGAAAATTTTTTAAGGCAAAATTGATTGCTCTAAGCTCCAATTCATATTGTTCTTATGTTCATTTTTGCTTATCATAACTTGTGTGTTTTACTATACTCTGTGTCTCAGTGACCCATAAGCAAGTTTCAGTGCTATGCCATCTGGTAGCTCATTCTTTATTGTGAAATCTAAGGGTTCTTCCAGTGAATGGGAATGTCCGCATTTTGTCCCAATGGTCAAACATCCTGGTTCTTTTTTAATCTTTTGTTCTAATTGTTAGTTTAATGTCTATTTGCTGCCTCCTTTGTTGACAAGAAAACTTTCATCCATTTGTGCCTAAATAAATTTCCTTAGATGTTAAGTAGCTTAGCTCTGTGCCATCTGAAATACCTTAAATAGAGGGTCTTAATATACTTTAAGTAAAGCTTATTTAATCTTTTGCAGCCTTGAAACTTCAGACTTCAAAACCAAATTCTATGTTTAACTTTAGTTTCAAAAATCTTCTGTAATCAGATGTCTAACTCAAATTCCAGGTTTTCTTTAGCTTCTGGTTTAGCTGGAAAATGTTATTGGGTGCCTATAATGTGTGTCTTTGATCCCAAGACAGTCATAAGCCACAGTTATGTTAATAGGCTTTCATGCCAAACATTCCTGTTTACGCTTAACAAAAAAACCCCAAAAAAACAAAGAAAATTTTTTTATAGAGAGCAGCAACAAATAAAGGAAGGATTGCTGGAGGTTCTTGTCAGGACCAAGCAAAGCTATGTGGCCTACATAATTTCCTTGACTAAAGGCGCAATGCTTAGGATGATGATTTTGCAGGATCAAGGTATGTCCGCACAATATTCTGCAGACCTGGGCTTGTTCAGCACTCCTTGCCAGCTGGCCAGGAGGGAGCCAGCTCCGGTGTGAAATTGCTGTAGCCTGTTGGATGTGGTACATGCTGGAGATGCTAAGCTCTGTCTCTTCGCCGAGTTCACATGCAGCATGGGGGCTGCACGCCGGCACGGTGCTGGTTTGGAGTGGGCTCGGAGCAGCCCCAGGGGAGCGGCAGCACTGCTGCTGGCCGTGCTCTTCTCAGGGCTTGACTGGTGAACCTAAGTGCTCTTTTTCCATGGTGTTTTGGTTTGGTGGGTGTGTAAGATAAAAGCTTTCCATGGGGGAAAATCAATCAGCTCTACAGAGATCTGGTGAAAGAGGACTTCCTGACAAAGGTTGTAAGTCTGCTTCGTGGTTGTCCCTCCATGTCTTGCAGGGCTGTTGTATCTGAGCACTTCCAAGCCACGTAGGGTGCGTGTTTCACAGCTGTCCTATGAACTAGGGCTGACTTGCAGATCATCTTCTGTGTCTGTCTTAGCCTGCAATGTACTTAGTGACCCTTGAGACAATGTGTGTGGTAGGTCTTGTGTTGGTATTGTGAGAAAGGGCTGTGCTGAGGGCCGATGGGGCACTCTCATGGGTGGTGAGAGAAGAGCACACCCAAAAGCTGGTGTAGGATGGACTCACTGCAGCCTGCTTACAGATGGGTCTTTGGAGAAACTGGGTTGTACTCAAGGGCTGTGCAAAAATTTTAGCTGCTAACATTGAAAAAAAGTGTGATTGCATGTGAACTGTGGTGTTTCAAGTGCTTATTGTTTTCCCTCTGCCTTTGTGGCTCATCACAGTTTTGGCAAGAGGCAAACTTCCCAGCTGAAAGCTGTTTTTCCAATCTAACTTTTGGTATCTTCTCCAAGGCCTGAGAGCCCTAGGGCAATTCACATTAAAGGTCACTACAGTTTTGTTCAATATGAATTTATCTTTATGGTCCTGCTCTCTGGAACTGCTGAAATTATAGCTGAAATAGGAAAAAAGCATGGCAAAATATCTCCGAATCTCTGATCCTTACATCCAGTATCTACCATCCTTGCTCATATGTGACAAGAAGTGGTTTCTTTGCCTGCACAAAGGGAGCTCTTGGTTCATGAAGTGGTTTCCATAAGAGCTGAAAATGCTGGGGGTTTTTGTTTGTTTTTTCAAGTAAAAAAAGTTCCTTGCATTTCTCATATTAGCTATATACCGGCATCGAGAGAACATTATGAGCTGTTAAAACATCTGTGACCAGAGCCTGGGTATGGCATGGCTGGCGTTGAGCTTGGTGGCAGCAGCACAAGCAGCTCTGTTGCTCCACCTGTGTTCTGCCCCTTGGCCATTCAGGCACCCTGGCCAGTGCAGGGCATGGGGTGAAAGAAAAGCACTGGTGCTGCTGAGGAAAGATGTGTGCAGGGGGAATGAGCGTGTTGGAAACTGCTGGAGCTGATACTGCCACTGAGAAGGAAATTAATGCTCAAGCTACAGCCTTAACCCACTGAATGCAAAGGGCCCTTAGCTTTGGTGGTGCAGTTATCAGAACCATTTATGTTACCGCATTGAAACAGGGCTAATGCTCTTTCTTCTGTTAACACAAAGAGAGAGAAATGCTCCCACTGCTGAAGGCTGGATGAATTATTATGCTGGCTGATGAAGGGGTTTGTACTCAAATTCCAGTGGTAAGTCACTGGGAAAATGAGTTTAGTTTTGTCCTAGACCTATTTATTTCCACCACAATTGGACTGAATCACTTTCGGGGACACTTAATAATATTTGTGTTCTATAAAATGGCACAAGTAATAGATTTATGAAGGTATAATACACTGGTTTGAGGCTTTCAGTGACTCACATGCCTTATGACTGTCTTCTACATAAAACATTCATAAGATAAAATCTGTGTAATTCACTTCCCACATCTTACCGATAGTGTGAAACCACAGTCATCCAAAATGCAAAATATTTGTTATGGCATACAAAATTCCCACTTTGTCCTGTGATTTAGATCTCAATTCATTCTAACTATAATTATTATCCATCACTCTGAGTTATTGCTTGTTAATGATGTGTTTTGTTTCTTTGATTAAAGGGTTTAATGTCAATATATGTTCCAGTCACATTTTATATCAGACTTCTTAATCGCCATCACAGCCACCACAATGTCTGGTCAAGTAAATCCCATTTTAAGCTTTATTTCCCTGAGGGAATGAATTTTCAATGAAATTATGCTTTTAAAATGTTGGAGTATATTAATGTGGCTTATCATTCTCCCCAGCACAAAATAGCTTCCAGCAGCCCTCAGATGACCAGTTTAGCATCTCTTCTTCCTTCAGCCTAAAGCAGGGTTCTCAACACCAGTTTGTTCTTGATAATGTCACTGGACATGAGGCTAAAGGCAGGAAAGTTGGGTATTTGTCGGTGTGGTGTGTGAGTCTCCCAAAATAAAGATTCTGTGACTTGAAAGCAGCTCTCCTGTTTATTTTATCATCTCTCTGCGCCTCCCCAATTCCGATCTGCACTGGCACTGCAGGGCTGAACCTCTGAAAAATGTCACAGTTATCTGCTTTTACACTTGAGCTTGTCTACAGGCAAAAATAGTGCTGCTTGAAATCTCCTGCGATACAGCAATGCATGTACGTGATCAGCGTCCTCTATTCTTGCATAACTTTAAAGGGCATGGACTGGAAATCTCTCTGTTCCCCCCCTCCCCCATTAATAGCCCCCATTAAGCAGATGGCTACGGCTCTGCTGGGGAAGGTGCTTGGTGGCACTTCTGGGTTCCTTATTGAGTACTTGTAGCAATGTAGGGCTGGTCTCCATGCCCAGCATGAGGCATAGCCTGGGTAGTCAGCAGCTTCACTAGTGGGACCAGGGCAGAGAGAATGAGGGTTTTGTAGACTTACCTAAAGCTAATTTAACTTGAAACTTGTTTGGGTATTTGTAGCAGGGAGTTCAGCACACTCTGTAAAACTCACCAGAGGAGACTGGTAAATATCTGGGATGCTAGTGATAGTGTCCCTAGTTTCTGTGGTTAAATTGCTTTCAGTGCCTGAGCCTGATAGGGTAAAAGTAGCTTGGATAGGTCAAAGAAGTGAAGTGCAGACAGGGCTACTAAAATGCAGTTTCTTATGTTACATGTTAAAAATTCTTTTCCACAACCCACTTCTGAAATTTTCTTTAAGCATGCTTGTTCCAGGGTTAGCTGTGTGCTCCAGAGCATAACTGCTTCAGATGGTTGGTGGAACAAGACAGTGTATGTTAAACTGTCACTAGCCATATATTGTCTATAGGTCTGCTCTGTCAGGGTATAAGGGTGAAGAGAGGTGATGAAGGTACATGTTCCTTACAACTGGGTATCTGGACATCAAGCTCCTACAAGAACTGTCCAGCACTTGATAATCCATAATTAAAAAAACTGAGTTGTACATGCATTTAATACATAGCAGAGTACAGAGTAATTTATTTCTTGCTACTTTTTTTCTGCTATACCTAGGAAACATCTTTGAAGAGTGGGTTTTCAAGGCTCGTCTCCCACTCCCCTAGTTGTCAGTGACTGGTGTGGCAGGCGTGAAGGGGTGTAGCTGTGCAGCCCCCTGCTTGGAGGCTGCTTTGTGCGGGGCCGCAGTTTTCTGTGCTTTGGCAGAGGGGCAAGAATCTCTCTAGTTGCCATTTCCAGGCAGCAAGCTCTTCCCCCCTGTGCAATTTTCCACATCACGTGCTGGTGGGCCAGTTATTCAGTGAGCATTAGTCTCTAAATATGAATATAAGAGGTCTCTCTCTACTATTTTCACTCATTTTTTAAAATATATTTTGCTTTTTCATGAAGGTGTTGTGCAGGAAGGAACATCTGCACGTTCCTGTCTTGTATCCTCAGCACTCACCACCTCCAGTGTCCTGTCCTCTCCAGATCCCATCCTGTCTCTGCAAAGTTATCATCTGCACTACAGCTCCCCACTCCTTTCCTGCCATGTTCACTTTTTATTCTTATCACAACCTAAACTTAATTCCAGCTGACCTGGGTTAGGCGCCTTTGGTGAGAAGTTAAATTTTTTTTAAAAAGTATAAAATTGTCACTCGCAGTTTGACGAAGGCTCAATAAATCATGTCAGTTTTCCTCTGCCTCCAGTTCAAATAATTCAGCCTTTGTTTACTATCCTTATCTAATAAAATGTTGTGGGGGCTTGAGTTATCCTGGGTGTCTTCCCCCAAAAGCCACATAGAGTATGGTGAGTCTGTGAAGCACTCAGGCAGTTTGGAGCACCATTCATAAATTGCATCTTCAGTGACATCCCAGGAACAGCCTGCTTCCCTGGGGTCATTCAAGGGTGTTCTCCCAGCTCTTCCCCAAAATTTTACAAGGTACCCTACTTTAGACTGGACCTAGAGGTTGCAATGGTCATGGTTTATGTCTGCACAGCTACAGGAGAAGCAGTGTTGTTCTGCTGTGCCCATATGTGCCCCCTCTTCCTTCACCTCTCTGAGGTGGGACCCAGCCCATGCACTGAAGAGCTGTCCTACTTCCTTACAACCCGTCGTGCTGGGGTGACAGGCCTCGCTGCCATTGGCATCTACGTGATGCTCCTCCCTGCAATGGTTACTGCTCCTTTCAAACGGCTACTTAAAAAAAAAAAAGCAATCACCTTTCAGGAAATATATATCACAGATAATGGAAGGATTAAAGCCCCTTGGGCTCTATCCAGCTGGTACTTGCTTACAGCTCAGCACATTTGTCAGGGTCAGTATGCCTACCAGACCATCTTCCAAACAGGCACTATGTTCTAGTCAACGAACCAAATGCCAGAAATTTTAGCAGATGGTACAACCTGAAATGGCAAATTCTAATCAAGCTTTCTGGAGACATCTAAGTCTGTGGACCCAGTTTAGGTATAAGAACCCTTGCTGAGTACTGCCTTGTGTATGGTAATCACAGTCTCAGTGATGACACCTCCCAGCTGATAAATGTGGGGGTTTGGGGTTTTTTGTTTGTTTTGTGGTTGTTGGGTTTTTTGCATTGTGCCTTAAGTATTGTTATTTATTGATCATAAGGAGATCAGTTCGTTCTTTAAAACTAGAAAGGTGCTAACAACATTATAGACATTGTTAGAATTGCACAGAGGCAGCTCTTGCCATGTGGATAGTGGGCTCCATGCTCACCAGAGCTGTAGAAGCCTGGGTAAAATCTGACCGAATCTTTTCTTCTTCTTGCGCTAAATGTGTATGTTGTGTGCACTAGCATCAAGCCTGGTATTATAATACACCAGAAATTGAAGTATTTTGAAGCTATCCAATAGCAAAATGTGTGTGTGTATGAGGGGGGATACCTGTTGTCCCACAAGTGGGTTCCGGTACCCGGTGTTACAAACAGAGCTGAGATAGTTATTTATTTCATGTTTGTGCGAAGATGAGTGCTAGGGGGTAATTCCACCAAGCTAGCACACCACACGAAGGAATTAAATGTATTTATCCTGTCACATGATTAGCAAACACAATGGAAAACCTGCCCAAATTTGCATTCATTGGTTGGTGATCACCATATTGCTTGTTATTGGTTTGTTATATTTAAATTAGCTTCGCTTGCCATGTAAATCAGCACGCATGCTCTTGACAAGTGTGGGGAGGGGCAATCTGCATAGACCCTCAATTGAGTCGGTGGTCGTGATCTCCCCCTGCTGCCTTTGCCTTTACCTTTACCCCAGTTACTGTGGATTTTCCTGACTTTGTGCCAGTGGCATTCTTCTATCCTTGTTATCTTCCTTGTAGCAAGATGTCTCCTTGAAGTCCCTCTTATCAATCCCTCCTCTGGAGGTTGGTGATTAGTAAGGCATACAAAGTAATCAGACCTAAATTGAACAGTGTCAGCATTATCTAGACATTAACCCAATCATATGGTTGTACTCAGTCTACATACCCACCAGCCAGAAAGCATGAGAGCCACTACTGGAATTTTTTTATAAGCAGTAATACTTTCTTTTTTGCTTTTATAGCATGTTGTGCTATAAGTCACATGC